>NC_052146.1:110477107-110796228 GCF_902713615.1 Scyliorhinus canicula
GTGGTTAAATTCTTCCACCCTCCAAACATCCTACAGAGTGCTGGCAGTAGCTTTCCATTGCCAGAAAATGCTGGAGGATTTTGAGGGCATTGTATGCACTGTACGGGTAACAGTTTAACAAATTTTCTAAAATGGCAGAATAGCGACGGCAACTTAGTACTGCTTTAAGAAGTTTCTCAATTGAGGCTTCTGGTTGCGGCATGTAGGTGGAGGTTGCATGTTTGGTGGCTCCTGTCAGTAGTCTTTTTTTAGTCCCTTTACACCGAGTTTTGGGAAAATTCTTCTGGGGGAAGCTGTGTGAAGGTCTGGGGAATATAGGGAATGTCAAAAACCAGAAAAAAAGAATAGAGGGAAAAGGAGCAAGCAAAAGCCCACCGTGAAGCGTGGGTGAGGAGTGTAGTGGGAGTAAAGATGGCGGAAGAGAGCCCATCAGGTGGGGCCACAGCCATCACAACGGAAAATACGGCTGGGGAATTGGAGCAGCTGTTCTGAAAGGCATCAGACAGAGATGATGCCCTCGCTTAAGGGGTGGGTGAGAGAGACACTCGCCCCGATGAGAGGGGAGTTGGGGCAGACTTGGATTGTGATGCAGGAGCAAGGAGAGAAATTGAAGGGGGTGGAGGAGGCATTTTCTTGGCACAGTGACCAGTTCACCTCAACAGGGGAGGGGGAGGATTCCTCCCAGTACAAATTCTGCCAAAACTGAGAACGATTGAACTGCCGAGAGCTGCGATCGTCTGTTTTCACAATTTTCAAGTGAAGGAGAAGGTGCAGAGGTGGGCAAAGCAGAAATAGGAGGTGGAGTAGGATGGAAACGGTATAACTATATACCAGTACTTGACAACGGAGTTGGCAAGGAGACAGGAAGCCTTTGGTTGAGCTAAAGCAGCGCTGTATAAATGCAATGTGTGATTTGGTGTGCTATACCCAGCAAAGCTGAGGATTAGCCCAACGGCAGGGACTACTACTTCGAGAAGTGGTGGAACCCCAAGACCGCAAGAAATTTCAGAGTCGTGAATACAACCCAGTCCATCACACAAACCTACCTCTCATCCATTGACCCCATCTACACCTCCCACTGCCTGGGGAAAGGGGGCAGCATAATCAAAGATTCCTCCCACCCGGCTTACTCACTCTTCCAACTTCTTCCATTGGGCGGGAGATACAGAAATCTGAGAACACGCATGAACAGACTCAAAAACAGCTTCTTCTCCACTGTTACCAGACTCCTAAACGACCCTCTTATGGACTGATCTCATTAACACTACATCCCTATTTGCTTCACCCGATGCCAGTGTTTATGTAGTTACATTGTGTACCTTATTAGGTATTTTCTTTTATTTCCTTTTTTTCCCCCCAAGTACTTAATGATCTGTTGAGCTGCTCGCAGAAAAATACTTTTCACTGTACCTTGGTACGCCCGACAATAAATAATATCCAATATCCAATGTGTTCGTGAAGGGAGAAGGCCTAGGATGGGACGGAATTTGGACTCTCATGATTTTTGACTGGGTTTTTCCCTTTATGTTATGTTGTTCTTTCCCGTTATGGACACTATGGTTAACTGTTTTATGTAATAGATGTTGGGGCTGGGGTGGTTTGGGCCTAGAATGTTTGGAAGAGGTGATATGCGAGGGCTATGGAGCTGCTGTGTTTTTTTTGTGTGGGGAAGGGGCCTCTGCGCTAGCGAATGTAATGTTGGCTAGTGAACAGGAGCAAGTTGGATGGAGGGGCCGCAGTCATTGGAACCTATATGGGCAGGTGTCGATGGGCCCGAGAGACGTGAGTGGCGGGGGGGATGGGATGATATTTGGTGTGGTGTTTCCCTCAGCTGACCCGCCTGACCCCTCGCCTGAACTACAAGCATCTCATTCTTTGCCATATTCAATTTATACCCCGAAAACTGGCCAAATTCCCCCAAAATCACCAAGACTTCGCCCATCCCCACCCCTGGATCCGATACGTATAAGAGCAGGTCGTCAGTGTACAGTGAGACTATGTTTCCCCCCTCCCCCCCCTCCCGAACCAGCCCCTTGAAGCTCTCAAGAGCAATTGCCAGCGGCTCTATAGCTAACGCGAATAACAGTGGGGAGAGGGGGCACCCCTGTCTTGTCCCCCGGTGCAGTCTAAAATAGTCCGAGGTCGTCCCAACACTAGCTTCCGGGGCCTGGTACAACAGCCTGATCCAGTCAATAAAGCCCTGACCAAACCCAAATCGTTCCAGCACCTCCCATAAATAGTCCCACTCCACCCGGTCGAATGCCTTTTCCGCATCCATTGCCACAACTACCTCAACCTCCCTATTCTCCGGGGGCAACATGATCACATTGAGCAGCCTTCTTATATTGGCCACCAACTGCATGCCCTTGACAAACCCGGTTTGTTCCTCCATAATAACATCCAGCACACAGTCTTCAATCCTGGAGGCCAAATGTTTGACCAGCAACTTAGCATCCACATTAAGCAGGGAGATCGGCCTGTATGACCCGCATAACTCCGGGTTCTTGTCCCGCCTCAATATCAACGAAATAGTGCCCTGTGACATCGTCAGGAGCAGCACCACTCTGTCTCTTGTCTCATTGAAAACATTGACCAGCACCGGCCCCAATATCCCCGAGAACGTTTTATAGAACTCCACCGGGTACCGATCCGGACCCGGGACTTTACCTGACTGCTTTGCTTTCAAGCCCTCAAATATTTCTTAGGCCCTAATCGGGGCCCCCAGACCATCCACCAGCTCCCTACCCACTCTTGGGAAGGTCAGTCCATCCAAAAAGCGTCTCATCCTCTCTGGCCCCATGGGGGGTTCCGAGCTATAGAGTCTACTGAATGCCCTGTTTAGCCCTGCCGACTCCCCTACCAAGTTCCCATCCTCATCAACCACCTTCCCTATTTCCCCGGCCACCTCCTTCTTCCTAAGCTGCTGTGTAAGATTTCTGCTGGTCGTCTCCCCATGTTCGTAAAACGCACCCCTCGTCTTTCTAAGCTGCTCCACTGCCTTACCGGTGGACAACACCCCAAACTCGGCCTGCAGCCGCCGATGTTCCCCTAAGAGCTCCACCCCTGGGGTTACCACATACCTCCTGTTTATCTGCAAGATTTCCTTTACCATTCGGTATGTTTCTGCCCTATCTGTCCTGTCCCTATGAGCCCGGATCGTGATCAGCACCCCTCTTACCACTACCTTCAGCGCCTCCCAGACACTGCTGCCGAGACTTCCCCCGTGTCATTAACCTGCAGGTAATTCTGCATACATTTCCTCAGCCTCTCGTACACTGCCTCGTCCGCCAACAACCCCACCTCTAACCATTGCCGGCGCTGGAAGGTCTCCTCACTAACTTGCAGTTCCACCCAGTGTGGGGCATGATCCGAAATAGTGATGGCCGAATACCGTGTCCACCAACCCGCCAGTAAATCCCTGCTCAAATAAACCATGTGGTGAACATGCGACTAAAAAAGAAAACTCCTTCCCAGTCGGCTGCCTAAACCTCCATGGGTCGACCCCCCTCCCCCCCCAAATCTGCTCCATGAACCCCATCAGTTCCTTCGCCATTGCTGGCACCCTACCCGTTTCTGAACGAGACCGGTCCCGGCCGGGATCAATGATTGCATTAAAATCCCCTCCCATAACCAACTTGTTCGAGTCCAGGTCAGGTATCTTCCCCAGCAATCATGCCAATTTGACGCGTACACATTAACCAAGTCTACCATCCTCCCCTCCAGCTTACCACTAACCATGACATAACGGACCCCCCGTCCAAGACTATACTGCCCACCTTAAAGTGCATCCGCTTGTTGATCAAAATCGCAACCCCTCTGGTCTTGGGTGTCCAGCACCGAATGAAAGACCTGACTGACCCAACCCTTCCTTCGCCTGACTTGATCTGCCACTTCCAGGTGTGTCTCCTGCAACATTACCATGTCCGCCTTCAGAGCCCTCAGATGCGCGAACACACGTGCCCTCTTGACCAGACCATTCAACCCTCTAACATTCCAAGTGAGCAGCCTAGTTGGGGGGCACCGTGCACCCCCCTCCGCCAATTATCCACCCCCTTTCCTGGGCCCACCACTAGCCCATGCGCCGTGCCTCCATCGGCCCGCCTCCTGGCAGCTCCCAAACTCCTCTCTGTCCTGAAACCCAAGTCTCTCCCTCGCCAGCAGAGTAACTCTTCTCCCCCCCCATCGAAACCACTTCCCTCATCAAACCAACCCCAAACAATCGCCCGGATAAAATAAGAGACCACCCAAAAAAAACCACACAGAAAGCCCCCACAATAGTGTAATTCAAATTAATACAAAGTAAAAAGCCCCACCAGCCACCCCCACCAAAACCGAATAAGTTTTACTTCCCCTTTCTTCAACAGAACTCAAATATAGAAGAGAAAAAACAAGAGAAACGTATAAACATCGCTCAAAAAGTTGCAACTTTAAACAAAAGGTTCTCAGTTCAACACCAGCCCTTTCTTCTTGGCGAAGTCCATCGCATCTTCGGGTGACTCAAAATAATGGTGCTGGTCCTCGTGCGCAACCCAAAGACGTGCTGGGTACAACAGTCCAAATTTCACCTGCTTCTTGAACAGGATCGCCTTAACTTGGTTGAAGCCTGCCCTCCTTCTGGCCACCTCCACGCTCAGGTCCTGGTAAGCAGGCAAAACGCTGTTGTCCCATTTGCAGCTCCGCGTACGCTTGGCCCACTGGAGAACACACTCCTTGTCCACGAACCTGACCACCATCACACTTGGGGAGTCCCCGGCGGCGGCTTCCTCGCCAGCGCTCTGTACGCCCTGTCCACCTCCAACGGTCGGGGAAAAGCCCCTTCCCCCAGAAGCTTCTGAAACAGATTCGCCACAAACGCCCCAGTATCAGCCCCCTCCGGGAGACCGACAATTCTTATGTTCTGCCGGCGAGACCTATTCTCCAGGTCCTCTACCTTCTCCAGCACCCTTTCATCCTGATCCTTCAGCATCTCTCCACCTCCACCACCATTTGCTGCTCCTCCTGGTCTGCCAGCGCTTTCTCCAGCTTCTGAATCGTCCAATCCTGGGCATCCAGCCTGCGCTCCAGCTGATCGATCGATTCCTTTATCGGATCTAGACAGTCCCGTTTTTGCCTAGCGAAGCCCTCTTGAATGACCTGCATCAACTCCTCCGTCGATGGTTGGGCCATCAGCAGGGGTCCAGACATAATTGCCTTCTACCACAACCTCCACCCAGCCCTTGCTTGTCTTCTTATTTCTCTCTTTTCAAGCCCTTGGGGTTCTTCATTCCATACATCAATGTGTGGAACCAGTGCCTGATTGACTTCGCCTTCAAAGCCAGCGCCCAAAAACGCAAAAAAGTCGGGGGAAAAAGGTCCAAAAGTCCGGCCAGAGCGGGAGCCACAAAATCTGCGACTTACTCCCTCATAGCCGCCACTGGAAGTCTAGATTGGGGAGAGTTACTCAAACGGATGACAGTGGATAGCCATGGGAAACATTCAAGGAACGCATGGGGGAACTGCAACAACTGTTTATCCCTATCTGGCACGAAAGCAAAATGGGTAAACCGGCTAATCCATGGCCTACAAAAGGAAAGGAGATAGTATCCAATCCAAGGAAGAAGCATACAGATTGGCCAAGAAAAATTATAGGTCTTGGGATTGGGAGCATTTTACAATTCGGCCAAAAAAGAACCAGGGGATTGATTAAAAAGGGGAAACTAAGTTTGCAGGGAACATAAAGACTGACACTAAGAGCTTCTAGAAGTGCGTGAAGAGAAAGAGATTGGTGAATACGAATGTAGGTCCCCTGGACGGAAACAGGGGAATGTATAATAGGAGACAAAAGAAACGGCTGAGCAACTGAGTACATACTTTTGTTCTGTCTTCACATCAGATACCAGAAATGTTGGAGAATGCAAGATTTAGTGAGAGGGAAGAATTGAGGGAGATCAATATTAGTAGAGAAATGGGGATGGCGAAATTAATGAGATTGAAGGCTGCTAAATCTCCAGGGTCTGATAATCTACATCCCAGAGTACTTGAGGAAGTGGCTCTAGAAATAGTGGATGCATTAGTGGTCAGTTGGGTGAGTGGGAAAATCAATGGCAGATGCAGGATAATTTGGATAAATGGAAGGTTATTCACTTTGGAAGCAAAAACAAGGCGGCAGATTACTACCTGAATGGCTGTAAATGGAGAACGGGGAGTGTGCAGTGGGACCTGGGTGTCTTTGTGTACCAGCCGCTGAAGGTATGCATGCAGATGCAGCAGGTGGTAAAGAAGGCAAATGGTATGTTGGCTTTCATTGCGAGAGGCTGCGAGTATAGGAGCAGGGATGTGTTGTTGAGCCAATCTCCCGATTAAGCCATGGTTTCCGGTTGGGGAAAATGTACGTACTGCTTTCTTTGGCACGCTGTCGTGCTAGCGTGATGAAGTCTGTGACGGTGGCGGCATACTCGTTTAGGTTGATCGGTGAGTTCTTAAATACGGGCCAGTCCACTGTCTCCAAGCAGTCATATAGGAGCTCTTCTGTTTCCTCGAACCAGCACTGCATGACCTTCTCAGCCGGATTGTCCCGCTTAAGTTTCTGCTTGTATGCCATGAGAAGGAGAACCGTCTTATGGTCTGATTTTCCAAAGTGCGGTCAGGGGATGGAACGGTAGGTGCCTTTGATTTTTGTGTAGCAGTGGTTGAGTGTTTTTGCCCCTGGTGAGACAGGAAATGTGTTGGTGAAATTTTGGCAGTACACTCTTGAGGTTGGCCTTGTTGAAATCCCCAGCCATGATGAATAAGGCCTCTGGTAGTTCTGCTTTGTTGTGGTTTATAAAACTGTGTACAGTTCGTCCGGCTCCTTCTCCACTTCTGCCTGGGGTGGGATGTAGACCACTGTGATAATGGCTGAAGTGAACTCACATCGAAGATAGTATAGGTGGCACTTCACAGTCTGGTATTCCAGGTCCAGGGAGCAGTAGGTCGCCAGGGTCATCACATCCAAGCAACAGGAGGAGTTAATGAGGAGGCAAACCCCTCCACCCTTTGCTTTGCCTGATGACGTGGTGAATTGAGAAGCCTTCAGGTTGTATGGCACAGTAGGGCGAGTTAGGGGTGAGCCATGACTGTGACACAGAGCACACAGCAGTGTCTTACCTCCCTCTGAGAGGCAAGTCTAGAGTAGTTCGTCCAGCTTATTTTCGATCACTTGGACGTTTGCCAGTATGTTGGGGAGGGAGTGTTGAAACAACGTTACTTTTGTCTCACCTGCAGACCGCCGCATTTCCCTCGCTTCCTTGGTCGGCGGCTGCGGCTGGACGGTCCCAGGATCTGATGAGAGAAGTCTAACCTTGTGGAAAGTAGGTGGTTGCGTCTGGCGAGGTCCGGGGCGCTGGTTACGTCTCCGGGGTAGTGTCTGGCAGGGTTCCGGATGCTGGTCGTGATTCGGTCGGGTCCCAGCGTTCGATGAGCATGGGAATACCTTGCAGTGTGTCGGAGTCTCCCGGACTGCAGATAGGGGCTTCCTGAGACAGGCTGGGTCAGGTCCTGTGATCTGCCCCTTCCTTGGTCGCTCCTGGCGGCCATCTTTAGTGTACCCAGACAAAGGGAGACCTTGGAGCTAAGCTTCAAGCTGAGCACGGTGACTGATTTGATTTGATTTATTATTGTCACATGTATTAGTATACAGTATTTATTACTGTATTGTTTCTTGCATGCTAAACAGACAATGCATACCATACATAGGGAAAGTAGGAAAGACTGCAGAATATAATGTTACAATCATTGCTATGGTGTAGAGAAAAGATCAACTTAATATGAGGTAGATACATTCAAACGTCTGACAGTACACTCGTGGTTGGCCTTGTTGAAATCCCCAGCCACGATGAATAAGGCTTCATTGCCTCATTGTTTGTAACTGTGTACAGTTCGTCCGGCTCCTTCTTCACTTCTGCCTGAGGTGGGATGAAGACCAGGGAAGAAGCTGTTCTCTAGTTGGTTGGTACGTGACCTCAAATGGCAGCCATTTCGGATGGCCCCCTAACAACGGGAATCGCCGGAGTACAGGGGTGCACCCACAAGTTAAGTATGGCTGATCCCCCGCGCGGGGGACAGAATGCCACCCCCCCATCAGAATTTTTACTTAAAATATCAGGGGACTTAACGGCCCAGTGAAAAGATCCAGGGTCTTTGCCACCTGAAGAGTATGCAAGCCGACATGGTCTTCCCCCGAGCAACACATCTGAGAGAGAAGTACCGACTGTAGGTAAGAAAGAGCTGAGTGAGAGATGCACTATTCATGCTATGGAATGAGGCCTAGAGGGGTGCCATACTGCTCAAAAAGAGGACTGTGTTTACAGCGCCGAGGATGGTTACGGACCGAGGAGAACAGTACATCATGGTTAGTGGTGTCCTGAGTGGGGCACCAGTGGTCCTTGTAAACGTGTACGTTCCCAACTGGGACTATGCAGATGTCATTAAAATGACCATGGTGGAAATTCCCGACATAAGGCCCACCAACTCATCATGGGGGGAGACTTTAACTGTGTTCAGGAGTCGTATGCACAAGACGTGGAAGCCGTTCCACAGCTTGTTCCAAGATCTGTTCGCAGCTAGCCACTGGGGGGAGGGAAAAGAACCAAGGGGACAAGCGGAGCCTTGGGGGGGGGCAGCAAGCAGCAACACGTGGAGCAACTCATGCTAGGGCCAACGTCAGGAAGGGTAGGTGAGGCATAACAACCGTATTTGAAAATAAAATCTGTATAGTGATCTGTGTTTGTTTGTGTGTTCTCTCATTATACTTTAGTCTATATTTGTCGTTTAATGCTAGTCTTTCCCTAGTTGCCATCCCAAAATACTGTGTAGCTATGAAACCTGTAAACTAATCGTACAAACTGAAATATGTAACATAAAAGTTTGAAAACCAATAAAAAGATGCAAAAAAAAAGTGAAAAAGAAACTTGGTTTAAAAGTGTCATTTGGGAAACCTGGTCTGGATTTCGGAATGCAATCGTAAAGGGAAATCATTGTTACAAGAGAAGATTTTAACGCGCGTATTTGGGAGTGTAGTTCGGAAACTCATGTGGCAGTCATCGGGGGTGGGGTGGTTGAGAAGTAACCCACAGACATTAACTTGGGTTCAGAGCAGAGTGTGTGTATTTGGCCACAGAATCTGCGTGCTTCAAGAGGCTTTGTGTTAATGAGATCATTGTAGCTTCAGGGGTACTTGGTAATCCATGTTCGTCTCAAAATCTGTATAATTGTTGAGCTAAGTAAAGAAGAATTGTATCATAATCCAATGTCTTCATGGTTAATAAATGTATTTATGCATGTTGAAACTAATCAGCAGTCCTGTGACTCTGTTCTTGCACATTTTATTCAAACAAAAAAGTTACGGTCTTTTGAGCCAGGGTTTCATTCTGGAATCTGCCCCCCCCCCCCCCCCCCGGAATACTGCATCTGCTGACATTTTAATTTCCCCCCGAGAAAGTCGACGAACGGCTGCCACCTCCGGGTGAACCCGACCATTGACCCTCTGAAGGCCAACTTTATTTTCTCGAGACTGAGAAACCCAGCCATGTCACTAACCCAGGTCTCTACACTCGGGGGCTTAGAGTCCTTCCACATTAACAAGATCCATCTCAGGGCTACCAGGGAGGAAAAAGGCCAAGACGTCAGCCTCTTTCGCCCCCTGAACTCCCGGCTCTTCCGATACTCCAAAGATCGCTACCTCCGGACTCAGCACCACCCGTGTTTTTAGTACCCTGGACATTGACTGAGCAAAATCCTGCCAAAACCCTCTTAAGCTTCAGGCATGCCCAAAACATGTGGACTTGATTTGCTGTGCTTCCCGCGCACCTCGCACACCTATACTCAACCCCGAAGAACTTACGCATCCTAGCCGCTGTCATGTGTGCCCGGTGGACTACCTTCAATTGCATCAGGCTAAGCCTGGCACATGATGTGGCGGTATTAACCCTGCTTAGGGCATTCGCCCATAGCCCCGCCTCTATCTCTCCTCTCGCTTGCCCTTAAGATCCTCCAACCCTCTGCCTCCGAAAACTCCTTGTAAATATCAGACACATTGCCCTGCCCCCACCCAGGTACTGGAAACTACTCTATCCCGTATCCCCCATGGCGGCATCAGCGGAAAGGCCGGCACCTGTTTTCTCAGGAAGTCTCGCACCTGCAAATACCTAAACCCATTCCCTGCTGGCAATTTAAATTTATCCTCCAAAGCTTTCAAGCTGGGAAAGCTCCCGTCTATAAATAGACCCCCCATCCTTCTAATTCCTGTCCTCTGCCAACTCCAGAACACGCCATCTAGCCTACCCGGTACAAACCTGTGGTTATTATAAATTGGGGTCCAAATCGATGCTCCCTTACTCTCTTATATCTCCTCCTTTGCCCCCAGATCCTCAGAGCCGCCACTATCACCGGACTTGTGGAGTATTGGGCCAGCAAGAACAGCAATGGTGCCATTACCAGTTCTCCCAAACTGGTGTCTTCACATGATGCCACCTCCATCTGCTCCCATGCCACCCCCTCCCCCACTACCCACTTCCTAATCATGGCTATATTAGCCACCCAGTAATAATTGCAGAAGTTTGGCAGCACCAACCCACCATCCCCCCGACTGCACTCCAGCAACACTTTCTTCACTCGCAGGGTTTTACTCACCCACACAAAGCCCAGCTTGAAAAAGACCTTAGCGATGAAGATGGGGAGGCACTGAAAGACAAACAGAAATCTGGGGAGGACCGTCATTTTCACGGTCTGTACCCTCCCCGCCAGTGATAGCGGGAGCATGTCCCATCTCTTAAAGCCCCCTTCCATTTGTTCTACCAACCGGAATAGGTTTAACTTGTGCAGTGCCTCCCATTCCCGGGCCACCTGGATTCCCAGATATCGAAAGCTCTTCCCTACCATTCCAAGCGGCAGCTCTCCCAGTCTCTTCTCCTGCCCTCTTGCCTGCATCGTAAACATCTCGCTTTTCCCCATGTTGAATTTATACCCTGAAAAATTGCCAAATTCCCCCAAGATTCACATTACTTCCCCCATCGCCTCCAAAGGGTCCAAAATGTACAAGAGCAGGTTATCTGCGTAGAGGCTGAAGGCAGTGATTAGGGGGGAGCGAATTTCCATCCGAGCCCATAGGGAGAGGGAGAGACTGGTGGGGAGCTGCTGAGTGTAGATAGGAGGTATGCGGATGCCCCGGAGGAGGGATTGTTCGGGGAGCGGCGTAGCCTGCAGGCTAAGTTTGATTTACTGACCACCAGAAAGGCGGAGACACAGTGGAGGAAGGCGCTGGGAGCGGTCTACGAATATGGGGAGAAGGCGAGCAGGATGCTGGCGCATCAGCTCCGCAAGTGGGAAGTGGCTAGGAAGATTGGTGGAGTGAAGCATAGGGGTGGGAATGTGGTGCGGAAGGGGGTAGAGGTTAATGGGGTCTTCAGGGACTTCTACAGGGAACTGTACCGGTCGGAGCCGCCGGTGGTGGGGGGGGGGGGGGGAATGGAGAGCTTTTTGAACAGGCTGCGATTTCCAAGGGTGCAGGAGGAGCAGGTGGAGGGACTGGGGGCGCCGATCGAGTTGGAGGAGCTGGTTAGAGGGATTGGCCACATGCAGTCGGGGAAGGCGCCGGGACCGGATGGGTTCCCGGTTGAATTTTATAAAAAAATATGCGGACCTGTTGGGCCCCCTGTTGGTTCGGACCTTTAACGAGGCATGGGAGGGGGGAGTTTTGCCCCCGACGATGTCACGGGCGCTGATTTCCCTGACCCTGAAGCGGATAAGGACCCCCTGCAGTGTGGATCATACAGGCCAATTTCACTGTTGAACGTGGACGCCAAGTTGCTGACAAAGATCTTGGCCACTAGAATAGAGGACTGTGTGCCGGGGGTGATGCATGAAGATCAGACAGGATTTGTGAAGGGGAGGCAGCTGAACACTAACGTGCGAAGGCTGCTAAATGTGATAATGATGCCGGCGGCAGAAGGAGAGGCGGAGATTGTGGTGGCATTAGATGCGGAGAAGGCCTTTGATAGGGTTGAGTGGGGGTACTTGTGGGAGGTGATAGAGAGGTTCGGGTTTGGGGAGGGGTTTATTAAATGGGTGAGGTTGCTGTACGAGGCCCCGATGGCGAGCGTAGCGACAAATGGGAGGAGGTCCGAGTACTTCAGGCTCTACCGTGGGACGAGGCAGGGGTGCCCCTTGTCCCCCTTGCTTTTTGCGTTTGCAATTGAGCCTCTGGCCATGGCGCTAAGGGAGTCGGGGAGGTGGAGGGGTCTGGTGCGGGGTGGGGAGGAGCACCGAGTGTCACTTTATGCAGATGACTTGTTGCTGTATGTAGCAGACCCGGCCGGGGGGGGGGGGGGGGGAATGCTGGAGGTGATGGAGATTCTTGCTGAGTTTGGGAGTTTCTCGGGCTACAAGTTGAACCTGGGCAAGAGCGAGCTGTTTGTTGTACACCCGGGTGATCAGGAGCAGGTGATTGGTAGGCTCCCGCTAAAAACGGCAGTGAGGAGTTTTAGGTACCTGGGGGTTCAGGTGGCTAGGAGTTGGGGGACTTTGCACAAGCTCAATTTTACTAGGTAGGTGGAGCAGATGGAGGAGGAGTTCAAAAGGTGGGACATGCTGCCGCTGTCGTTGGCGGATAGAGTACAGTCCGTTAAAATGACGGTGCTCCCGAGGTTTTTGTTTTTGTTCCAGTGCCTCCCCATCCTTATTCCGAGGGCCTTTTTTAGGAGGGTGAACAGCAGCATCACGGGATTTGTTTGGGCGCATGGGACACCGAGGGCGAGGAGGGTCTTTTTGGAGCGGGGCAGGGATGGAGGGGGGCTGGTGCTGCCCAACCTCTCTGGGTACTATTGGGCAGCTAATGTCTCGATGGTACGCAAGTTGTTAATGGATGGGGAGGGGGCAGCATGGAAACGGATGGAGATGGTGTCCTGCGGAGGCACGAGCCTGAAGGCGCTGGTAACTGCGCCGTTGCCGCTCCCTCCAACGAGGTACACCACGAGCCCGGTGGTGGCGGCTACCCTCAAGATTTGGGGGCAGTGGAGGCGACACAGGGGGGAAGTGGGTGGCTCGGTGGAGACCCCGCTGCGGGGGAACCACCGGTTTGTCCCAGGGAACAATGATGGCGGGTTCCTGGGGTGGCACAGGGCGGGCATAAGGAAGTTGGGAGACCTGTTCTTTGACGGGAGGTTTGCGAGCCTTGGTGAATTGGAGGAGAAGTTTGAGCTCCCCCCGGGGAATATGTTCAGGCACCTTCAGGTCAAGGCGTTTGCTAGGCGGCAGGTGGAGGGGTTCCCTTTGCTGCCCCCGCGGGGGGTAAGGGATAGGGTGCTTTCGGGGGTGTGGGTCGGGGATGGGAAGGTGTCCGACATCTACCAGGTGATGCAGGAGGTGGAGGAGGCGTCGGTAGAGGAGCTGAAGGCTAAGTGGGAAGTGGAGCTGGGGAGCAGGTTGAGGGGGGGGACATGGGCGAACGCCCTGGAGAGGGTGAACTCCTCCTCTTCATGTGCGAGGCTTAGCCTCATCCAGTTCAAGGTACTGCACAGGGCTCATATGTCCGGGACGAGGATGAGCAGGTTTTTTGGGGGTGAGGACAGGTGCATTAGGTGTTCGGGGAGTCCAGCGAACCATGCCCATATGTTTTGGGCATGCCTGGCACTGGGGGAATTGTGGCAGGGAGTGGCGAGGACAGTGTCGAGGGTGGTAGGGTCCAGGGTCAAGCCAGGCTGGGGACTCGCGATATTTGGGGTGGAGCCGGGAGTGCAGGAGGCGAAAGACGCCGGTGTTTTGGCCTTTGCGTCCCTAGTAGCCCGGCGGAGAATCTTGTTGCAATGGAAAGATGCGAGCCACCAAGCGTGGAGACCTGGATCAATGACATGGCAGGATTCATTAAGCTGGAGAAGGTCAAATTCGCCCTGAGGGGGTCGGTACAAGGGTTATTTAGGCAGTGGCAGCCTTTCCTCGACTTTCTGGCTCAACGATAGGGAACTAGGTCAGCAGCAGCGGCAACCAGGGGGTTGCCTTAACAAATCCCATCTGGTCTTCCCCTATCACCCCAATAGGTCCAGGAGACAGAATCGCAGAATTGTTGGCCTCCCGGGAGGCAGCGAGGGATCGGATGAGAAGGCCTATGTGACGGACATGTTGGAGACGTTGACGGGGGCGTTCCCTTAGCCCCTGGAATTGGGCAGAGCACACAGAGCCGTTGCGAGGAAGCCCAGAGCGAACGAGCCGCCGAGGGCCATTGGTACGTTTTCACTGTTTCATGGACAAGGAACACGTTTTGAGGTGGGCCAAGAAAGAACGGACACAGTCCTCTATCCTTGTGGCCAGTACCTTAGCCAGCAGTTTGGCATCCACATTCAGTCGAGAAATCGGCCTGTATGACCCGCATTGCACCCGAGCCAGGGGCTCCCACTCATATAATTTACTATAAAAGTCCTTAAACACCTTGTTCACCCCTGCTGAGTCCAGGACAGTATTACCATCTCTACTCTTTACTTTACCTATCTCCCTGGCCGCCTCTTTCCTTAGCTGGTGCACCAACATTCTGCTTGCCTTTTCCCCATAATCGTAGATCGCCCCTTTTGCCTTCCTCAACTGTTCCACTGCTTTCCCTGTGGTCAACAGCTCAAACCCCAACTGTAACCTCTGCCGCTCCCTCAGTAGCCCCTTGTCCAGGACCTCCAAGTATCTCCTGTCCACCTGGAGTATCTCCTGAACTAACCTGTCTCCCTCAGCCCATTCCGGCTTTTCTGTGGGCCCGTATCGAGATTAATTCCCCTCTGACTACTGGTTTCAAAGCTTCCCAGGCCATCGCTGCAGATACTTCCCACGTATCATTTGTTTCCAGGTAGTTCTGGATGGACCTGTTAACATTTTATAGATCGCTTTGTCCGCTAGCAACCCCAGATCCAGTCTCCACAGCGGGTGTTGCCCTCTTTCCACACTAACACGTAAATCCACCCAATGCGGGGCATGATCCGACACCGCGATTGCTGAGTACTCATTGTCCACCACCTTCGGTATTAGCGCCCTGCTCAGAACAAAAAAGTAGATGCGACAGTATATCTTGTGGACATGTGAAAAATAGGAAAACTCCTTCGTCCTCGGCCGTACAAATCTCCATGGGTTTACTCCCCGCATCCGTTCCATAAAACCCTTGAATTCTTTTGCCGCAGCCGGCCTCCATTCTGCAGAGAATCGCATGCTGGCGTGGCGCGATTTGCGCCAGCCGCGGGGATTCTCATCCGGCCCCGCCCCTAATCTCTGCACTCCAGAGATTTACCATTTTTAACAATTGTTATCAGCCTGGTTTGGTCCCTGGACGGATCTGCCAAGAGTATACAAATATATTTTCCTGAAAATCGAAGCTGACCAGGCATCCAGAGGCTAGTCCCTCACTTAATATGGCATCAAAAAACTTTTGCCAGTGAATACATAAGTAATGGTGTCCTCTAGGATAGAAATTCTTGGGAGATTCTCATAGGTCAGGGAATTAGACAAATGCAAGACATTTGTGTCCTGTTATAAGGCTCTGTGAACCTCAATATATCATCCCCAGAATGATCAGAGTGGTAGTGTTTCAATAAAGCTTTGAAAACTATGTTTAAAAACAGTAGACAGGGATGTCTTGTTACCGTATATAATGTTTGCAATTCAGAAAGTTCTTCAGGCCTCTGGGTTTTTCATCTTTCAAGCTTCTTTATGGGAGACAACCCCATAGTCTTCCAGATGTTATTAGGGAAGAATGGGAGGAACTCAATAGCCCTCTCAGAATGTGCTGGAACACAGCCTGAAAACAAGGGAGGAGGTAGAAGCAGTCACTCCTATAATGGTTTAGTTATGGGCTGGTTTAGCTCAGTGGGCTAGAAAGCTGCTTTGTGATGCAGAACAAAGGTCAGCAGTGCGGGTTCGATTCCCATACCAGCTAAGAATTCTGAATTCTCCCTCTGTGTACCCAAACAGGCACCGGAATGTGGCGACCAGGGGCTTTTCACAGTAATTTCATTGCAGTGTTAATGTAAACCTACTTGTGACAATAAAGGTTTATTATTATTATTGGAACACTAAAAAAAGGCCCAAGTGAACGAACACCTATACTATAATAAGCGGGGTGGGGAGGGACAGTTCCATCAGGACAACTGGGTTTTGGTTCAGATTCCACCTCCTGGCAGCTCAATGGGCAGGGCCTATACGAAGTTATGAAATGAGTAAGGCTTGTAAGGTATAAAGTTAATCAACTTGCAAGAAGATGGAAGAAGCAGAACTATCATGTTAATCTGCTGAAACCAAGGAGCGAGCAGGAGATCCTTATATCCAAGGTAAGTCTACTTTTAGAAACTAAGGTCCGAGAAACCAGGATGTTTCAGCTGGCTAAAGAATGACTGATAGAGCAGTTACCAAAACTGCTAAAACTAGTTGAAAAGGAACAGGGATGTTTTTCTTCTAACAGGGCTTTTGTGAGGTGAGACCTGAGGGTTGAACTCTTAACTTACATCATTCAGATTGGTCAAAGGAATGGGTTTCTCTGTAAATTAAGAAATTCAGTTTTCACTTTACAGTCCTAACTTTAGTTCCAGATCCCACCTATTGCCCCCCAACGATCTCAATGACCACTCGTTTCATCATCCATTGCTTTGGTTAGATCTCCCCCCTCAACACCACACACTGGCGCGTTATCACCCTACACCTATACACTAGTTCCATTATAGATCCCCGGAGCCTCCCTCCACTCCCACCCAAAAAACATCCCATCCTTACCCCTCCATTATTCTCTACCTCCAAACGTGCTTTACCGGAAGGACTCAGATGCAGCTTTTGTTCAATTAGTTGCAATTTTCTCGTAACAAAGATGTGCCAACTGTGATGGACAATGTCCCTGTTCAATAAAAATCTGTGTAAAGAATAATTATTTTGCCAAATCACTCACCAAACAGGCCACTTGAATGTCCACTCTTCGATAATGGCTTGAGTTCATTTGTTCCCCATGCATATTGTCTGTAGTTATCCCAGGCAAATTTCATCATCTGCCGACCAAAAAAGACAATAAACAGTTTTTTCTTGTTGTGTACAGGTAAATGTGATTGCAGCAACATGGATATAAATGATGGGAGAGCTGAAAGGAAAGGATAAAAGTTTAACAAATATAGAAAATCTATATCTGAAAGTTTAATAGATAGACTGTGAAATATGCCGAAATCAAACTGGAGTTTAAAGCTGAATTGCAAGGGATCAATAAACAGAGATCAGAAAAAGCATTGAAAACCAGTTTTGCCTCAAAATCTGCCCCTGCTTTCCATTCTTACGCTGATGCACTCTCAGCAGCAAAGAAATACCACTCGAGATTAAATTAAGCTCCATAATAATTTTAAATTTCTGATGCTTCATTCCTGACTCATCAAATGGCCTTCTTCTGCGCTGTATGTTCTATATCGATGGAAAATCTGGCCAAGCCTGAGCACAGACAGGCTGCAAATTGCAAATATACAAACGGTTACAGCTCAGACTTGTGCTGAAACTAACATAGGAAAAAGGCCAGCCTGGAACAATGGGCTCCAGGTAGAAACTGTCAGTAAGTGGCAGACTCAATGGCGCCTGCTCTCTTTATTTGGGAAGGTCTATGTGCCTCGGGCATTAATGGCTATGGCCGACAGGGACCCGCCCAGCCATCGGGTCTGCCTGCCCTCAATTGGCTAAGATCGATCAGCGTGATTGAGACCTGATCGGTCCATTGGACCTTCACCTGGGACCGCCCAAAAGCACGAGAAAATCTCAGGGATAAAAAGTGCTGCGCAGCCCAGCACTCGCTTTCTCGACTGCAGCTTTCGACAGCCAACAACGGTGATACCATCATCAGCCAAGAAGACCACCACCCACAGAGGGACCAGATCCGAGGACACAGACAACCAGCAACAAGAACTCCAGCACTGCTAGACTACAAGATTACAGATCAGGCCTTATCTGCACTGTACTTGCCAGTCACTTGGAAGTTAAGGTCGTTTAGTGTATTAATTCAGAGTTCAACTTGCATGCGTGTGCAATTGATTATTAACCTTGTGTGTTTGTCACTAAACTATTGTTGTATTAAGCGACTTGTGTAATCATTTGTTCATCGTATACGGGTAAAGCATACAAAGTGGCGAGGATTAGGAAGCCTTTAAAAGAGAGCAGAGGACAATCACAAAAGCAATAAGGGGAGAGAAGATGAAACATGAAGCAAGCTAGCTAGTAATAAAAAGATGATAAGAAGAGTATTTTTCAAAATATAAAAAGGTAAGAGAGGCAAAAATAGACATTGGACCAGTGGAAAACGTGGCTAGAGAAGTAATTATAGGAAATAAAGAAATGGCAGACGAACTGAATAGTTACTTTGCATCAGTACTCACGGTAGAAGACACCAGTGGGATGCCAGAGCTCCAGGAGAATCAGGGGGCAGAGCTAAGTGCAGTGGCCATCATTAAGGAGAAAGTTCTGGGGAAACTGAAAGGTCTAAAAGGTGGATAAGTCACCTGAACCGGATGGACTATACCCCAGGGTTCTAAAAGAGATGGGAACCAGATTAGGAAGTTAGAGGTCAGTAAAGAGGCAGCAACTAAAGCCAGTACGGTTTTAGATAATAAACTCAATGTGACCTAGGGGAAGAGTAGACAGGGAAGAGATGATGAACGCAAAGGGACAGATGGTCTGAGGTGCATTTGTTTCAATGCGAGAAGTGTAGCAGGTAAGGCAGATGAATTTAGGGCTTGGATTAGTACCTGGGAATAAGATGTTATTGGTATTACTGAGACTTGGTTGAGGGAAGGGCAAGACTGGCAACAAAATATCCCAGGGTATAGATGCTTCAGGAGGGATAGAGAGGGAGGTAAAAGGGGTGGAGGAGTTGCATTACTGGTCAGAGCTGATATCACAGCTGTGATTAAGGAGGGCATGATGGAGGATTCGAGCAGAGGCAATATGGGTAGAGCTAAGAAACAGGAAGGGTGCAGAAACGTTGTTGGGACTTTACTACAGGCCTCCCAAAAGCTAGAGTGAAGTGGAGGTACAAATATGTAGACAGATTATAGGAAAATGTAGGAGCAATAGGGTGGTCGTGATGGGAGATTTTAACTTCCCCAACATTGAATGGGACTCATGTAGTGTTGGGAGGAGTAAATGGAACAGAATTTGTAAAGAGCAGCCAGGAGAGTTTTTTAGAGCAGTATGTAAATAGTCCAACTCGGGAAGGGGCCATACTGGACCTGGTATTGGGGAATGATCCCGGCCAGGTGGTTGAAGTTTCAGTCGGTAATTACTTTGGGAATAGCGATCACAATTCCTTAAGTTTTAGAATACTCACGGACAAAGGCGAGAGTGGTCCTAAAGGAAGAGTGCTAAATTGGGGAAATGATGTGGAGATGCCGGCGTTGGACTGGGGTGAGCACAGTAAGAAGTCTTACAACACCAGGTTAAAGTCCAACAGGTTTGTTTCAAACACGAGCTTTCGGAGCACGGCTCCTTCTTCACCTGAAGAAGGAGCCGTGCTCCGAAAGCTCGTGTTTGAAACAAACCTGTTGGACTTTAACCTGGTGTTGTAAGACTTCTTAAATTGGGGAAAGGCCAAGTATAACAAAATTCGGCAGGAGCTAGGGAATGTGGATTGGGAGCAGCTGTTTAAGGGTAAATCCACGTTTGAAATGTGGGAGTCTTTTAAGGAAAGGTTGATTAGAGTGCAGGACAGACATGTCCTGTGAAAATGAGGGATAGGAATGGCAAGATTAGGGAACCATGGATGACGGGTGGAATTGTGAGACTAGCTAAGATGAAAAAGGAAGCATACATAAGATCTAGGCGACTTAAAACTGATGAAGCTTTGGAGGAATATTGGGAAAGTAGGACAAATCTCAAACGCGCAATAAAGAGGGCTAAAAGGGGTCATGAAATATCTTTGGCTAACAGGGTTAAGGAAAATCCCAAAGCCTTTTATTCGTATACAAGGAGCAAGAAGGTAACTGGAGAAAGGGGCAGCATGGTGGCACAGTGGTTAGCATTGTTGCCTACGGCGCTGAGGACCCGGGTTCAAATCCCGGCCCTGGGTCACTGTCCGTGTGGAGTTTGCACATTCTCCCCGTGTCTGCGTGGGTTTCACCCCCACAACCCAAAAGATGTGCAGGATAGGTGGATTGACCATTCTAAATTGCCCCTTAATTGGAAAAAATAATTGGGTACTCTAAATTTATAAAAAAAAAGGTAACTGGAGAAAGGATTGGCCCACTGAAAGACAAAAGAGGGAATTTATGCGTGGAGTCAGAGGAAATGGGTGAGATTCTTAATGAGTACTTTGCATCGGCATTCACCAAGGAGAGGGATATGACGGATGTTGAGGCGAGGGATGGATGTTTAAATACTCTAGGTCAAGTCGGCATAAGGAAGGTGGAAGTTATGGGTATTCTAAAAGGCATTAAGGTGGACGTCCCCAGGACCGGATGGGATGTATCCCAGGTTACTGAGGGAAGCGAGGGACGAAATAGCTGGGGCCTTAACAGATATCTTTGCAGCATCCTTGAGCACGGGTGAGGTCCCGGAGAACTGGAGAATTGCTAATGTTGTCCCTTTGTTTAAGAAGGGTAGCAGGGATAATCCAGGGATTTATAGACCCGTGAGCTTGACGTCAGTGGTAGGCAAACTGTTGGAGAAGATACGAAGGGATAGGATCTATTCACATTTGGAAGAAAATACATAGAACATAGAGCAGTACAGCACAGAACAGGCCCTTCGGCCCTCTATGTTGTGCCGAGCATTGTCTGAAACCAAGATCAAGCTATCCCACTCCGTCATTCTGGTGTGCTCCATGTGCCTATCCAATATAGAACATAGAACAGTGAAACTGCAGCTCGTCTAAAAATTGTCCCACTTCCCCCTCTTCTCCCCCCAGGTCTGCCCTGTACAATTCCTCGTAATACTCCCCAAACGCCTCATTAACTTCCCCATCTTCACCAGCACATCCCAAGCCCCATTCCATATCTTCAATATTTCCCTGGACCCGGCCTGCCTCTGAATCCTGTGTGTTATTGAAATGCTGCAGTCTTGAGAAAGATATCGTGCAGTTAATATTGATGAGGGGACCTGGGGTAATATATGGGAATATGCCAATAAAATTTCAGTCTGTAATTGAATGAAGGAGGCGCAGTTCAAAATATTGCTCCATGTGCATATCACACCTAGTTTGAGATACAGGTTTTATCTTGCTATATCCCAATGAGCCTATAATGCCAGATAATTGAGGGTGACTATACAGTGTGTGTGGTCCTGTGTCAAAATTGAAACCCACTCGTCTGATAAACAGCTTGAGAAGATATTTGGTTCGGCCTTAGAATTTGATCCTTTATTCCCAATTCTGGGGCTTACAGATGGAATCATTGACTCTAATGGAAAAGAAGCTGTATATATCCTAACCATCGCAGCACGGAAGAACATCCTTTGCTCCTGGATTAGCAATAAGAATCATTCAATTCGAAATTAGCATAAAATTATTATGGAGCATATCCCTATGGGATTCATAACTTGCAGACTCTGTTCTAAATCGTGCGTTCCGAAAAATACAGGACCTCTATTTCAAATTTATAGGCTCCGCTGTGGCTGACTTGCTACTACAAAGATTTCCATAAGTTATGTATCACCGTTTTGAATTTGCTGTGTGTGAAGATGTACGTCATATTGCCATGCTTCCTTTCTCTTCTCCCTATTCTCTAGTTTATCAACTTTTTAAATTTATATGAAATGGTTTGAGGCACTACACTGAAGAAACAACTGTGTTGGTATTCTTCTGACTTTTTCTGTACTCATGTATACATACCATACTGTGCCAGTTTTGAGGGGTTTTGCAACTCTAAATGTTAATATATATTTTTATTAAAGTAGGTTGGTAGTAATAATGTTTCATATTGGTACCTGCAACCAGTGAGTCCACTCCAGAAGTTTAAAAACTACAGTAAATCAGTGAGTCTTACACTGAACCATGGTGATTCACAGTATTTTTTTTGCCATTTAAAGAGAGTTTGCATGCACTGGATGAACTATTCTTGTATTAAATGAACAAATAAAAGTTATGCTATTAGCATTAGATAGTCATTTTGCTACAACTCAACTACAGTAAGCCACTATTATGAAATGATGATGGATTTGTACTCAAATAGCAAGACAAAATATCGGCTTGAAATTAATATTTAAATTAGCCAACTATTTCTGTGCCTCAAAATAAAAAGATTCAGACTAGAATGCACAAATAATATTTATAGTTGGCTCAAAGCTTCAAAGAATACAGAAATCTCCCTTGGCAACAACACTACTAAAATTGCATCACCAGAATTTATAAGGTCTGGAGCACCACCATGAAAGCAGAGATTCATACAGATCGGTTTTGATACATATTTAAATGGCACTCTTAAAAAGGAACTTAGACACAAAAGAAAATCCGCTCATTTCAATTGTGGTTTAACAAACTTTCCTTTTGACTTTGGAACCAAATTCGATCCAAAACTCACTGGCTAAAAGTCACATTAAATGACTATAGAAGCTCTATTTAACAATGTTTTAGCAGTTACAACTTAATTTCCAAGGAGCACAGTGGCTGAAATTGAAAAAATCACTCACACAGGTCACAAGGAGAATTGGTTAGATAAACTGAAAATATTGATAGTACAACAACGTCAGAGTCAACATTTATTATGGAAGCAAACGCATAATTAAGTCCATGATGTAGTTGTGGTTATGACGTTTATTGGGGGCAATTTGTCTCCAGTGGCGTGCAGAGGGGGGGGCCGACGGTGCGTTGGCCCCGGGCATCCATTGGATGGGGGCAGTGGCGTGCAGAGAATGGATCGCGCATGCGCACCGCGGTCGACCGGAGCGCGCCTGCGCACCGCGGTCAGCCTGCGCGCGCTGCGCACCGCGGTCGGCCGGAGCGCGCCTGCGCACCGCGGTCGCCGCTGGTGAAGAGGCGGCTTTCCACTCGGCGGCTGGAGTGGGAACAGAAAGGGCGCAGATTCTCCCGAATCGACGGCAATGCCACCATGGGTGTGCTTTCTTTATTCTTTATCTTTTGATCCATTTTAAAACTCTTCTCTGCACCCTCTCTATAGCTGTCAACTTACTAAACTGTCGTGCCCAGAATTTGACGTTTGGGCCAGGGGCACCCATTTGGGACAGAACCAGTATTTTATAAAGATTCATCATGGCCTCTTAACTTTTGCCCTCTTACCCTTTATACTTAAAGCCCAGGGTCCTATAAATGGGAGATTCTCAAGAGACTTGACTGCAAGCTGCTGGAGCTCGGATCTTGAACAGAGCTTTTATATCTGGATTTGGGGACCCTTTATGCACTGGCATAGTGCAAAAACAGGCCCCACATGACCAGGGTTTTGTGAAGAAGAAGGGATCTGGAAATGTGTCGACTGTGAAAATTATATTTGTGGAAATTGGGTGAAGTAATGCCGGTGTTTGATGAGACTTGGTGCTAAAGCTTTAGAGAAATGAAGATGGAATTTGATTTGAAGAAGTTCAACGTTTTGAAGGATATTCTGGCTGAAATGAATGCGATACGTGCTGAATGGGCTGACTGAGAAATGTGTGAGATATGTCTTTGTATCTGCTATGTGTAATTTATCGGTCATATTATTGCAATTTTCCTGTTAATTCATGTTTAATTTACGTTGATTTTGGTGTGATTGCTAATATAAAAGATTGCTGCTATGTGACAGGAGGTATCATTTGGGGAAAAGAACGTAATAAATTTGATTGATTTATATTAAAATCGAATAAAGCGTTTATTTCATGTTTCATCTGTGTTTATATATTCAAAATGTTTTCCTTTCTCATAATATTTCTCAGTATATTAGGCCTTATACTTGAGTCTTTGGGGCATACAATCAAGATTTGCCCCGGGCATCACCAGACCTCTGCACGCCACTGTTTGTCTCTTCCATTCCCCAGCATCACCTGGACCAAATTAATCTTTAACAATAGAATTATTTTGAGATTTAATTGTTACCAGCTTTCTTGTATGTATTCCTCCCTAGCACAAAGGTAATCCCAACCACTGGAAGGACACAAACTAGCAAGCTTCTACATGCAATATACACACCACTTCTGGTCAGGCATTAGTAGTGGCTAGCATGATATAAGCCAATTTGTTGACCTTTCCATCAGCGAGGCACTTGATTAACACTCAAGTGCTGTGCTCAGTGGATCTGAGTGAAGTCAGTGAGATCACTACAATACAGACCCAGCTCTCCTGGTCGATGAGATATTATGTAAATATGCTGCATCACTGTACATGAAATAAACATGATGTATTTATTTATGCTCCATTAAGATACAAGCCGACTATAATGTACCAAAGCATCAGCATCACAATAGTGATTTCAAAGAGGATACATATGTCTGCCAGAGCAAAAACACATACAGGAATCAACATTTTATGCTGCTTCAAAGCTGTAATCATTTAAATGTTATCCAAATGCATGTTCCAGAATCACAATGTTGTCTGTATAACTTTACACATGCAAATACAGCCAACTGCCAATTCAGAGTCTCCTAAGTGTCACACCTTCATCCCAATAGACTTTTAAACCAGCATGGTTTTGTGCAGGGAAGGTCATGTCTTACAAACCTAATAGAATTCTTTGAGGAAGTGACAAGGTTAATTCATGAGGGAAGGGCTGTAGATGTCATATACATGGACTTCAGTAAGGCGTTTGATAAAGTTTCCCATGGCAAGTTGATGGAAAAAGTGAGGTCGTATGGGGTTCAGGGTGTACTAGCTAGATGGATAAAGAACTGGCTGGGCAACAGGAGACAGAGAGTAGTGGTGGAAGGGAGTGTCTCAAAATGGAGAAAGGTGACTAATGGTGTTCCACAGGGATCCGTGCTCGGACCACTGTTGTTTGTGATATACATAAATGATCTGGACGAAGGTCTCGGTGGTCTGATTAGCAAGTTTGCAGATGATACCCAGATTGGTGGAGTTGCAGATAGCAAGGAGGACATTCAGAGAATACAGCAAAATATAGATAAATTGGAGAGTTGGGCAGAGAAATGGCAGATGGCGTTCAATCCAGGCAAATGCGAGGTGATGTATTTTGGAAGATCAAATTCAAGAGCGGACTATACGGTCAATGGAAGAGTCCTGGGGAAAATTGATGTACAGAGAGATCTGGGAGTTCAGGTCCATTGTACCCTGAAGGAGGCAACGCAGGTCGATAGAGTGGTCAAGAAGGCATACAGCATGCTTGCCTTCATCAGACGGGGTATTGAGTACAAGAGTCGGCAGGTCATGTTACAGTTGTATATGACTTTGGTTAGGCCACATTTGGAATACTGCATGCAGTTCTGGTCGCCATTACCAGAAGAATGTGGATGCTTCAGAGATGGTGCAGAGGAGGTTCACCAGGATGTTGCCTGGTATGGAGGGTGCTAGCTCCGATGAAAGGTCGAGTAGATTAGGATTGTTTTCGTTGGAAAGACGGAGATTGAGGGGGGACCTGATTGAGGTCTACAAAATTATGAGAGGTATGGACAGGGTGGATAGCAACAAGCTTTTTCCAAGAGTGGGGGTGTCAATTACAAGAGGTCACAATTTCAAGGTGAGAGGGGGAAAGTTTAAGGGAGATGTGCGTGGAAAGTTTTTTGACACAGAGGGTGGTGTGTGCCTGGAACGCTTTGCCAGCGGAGGTGGTAGAGGCGGCCACAATAGCATAATTTAAGATGCATCTAGACATACATGAATGGGCGGGGAACAGAGGGAAGTAGATCCTTGGAAAATAGGCGACAGGTTTAGATAAAGGATCTGGATCGGCGCAGGTTGGGAGGGCCGAAGGGCCTGTTCCTGTGCTATAATTTTCTTTGTTGAGATAGCTGAGGAGAGTGTGGAGGCATTGGTGGTGATCTTTCAGGACTCACTGGAGGCAGGAAGGGTCCCAGAGGACTAGAAAGTGGCTAATGTAACACCACTGTTTAAGAAGGGAGGGAGGCAGAAGACGGGAAATTATAGGCCAATTAGCATGACTTTGGTCATTGGTAAGATTTTAGAATCCGTTATTAAAGATGAGATCGTGGGATACTTAGAAGTGCATGATAAAATAGGACTGAGTCAGCATGGCTTTGTTAATGGGAGGTCATGTCTGACAAATCTGTTAAGAGTTCTTTGAGGAGGTAACAAGGATGTTAGACAAAGGAGAACCAATGGACGTGATTTATTTAGATTTCCAGAAGGCCTTTGACAAGGTGCCACATCGGAGAGTGTTAAATAAGTTAAGAGCCCATGGTGTTAAGGGTAAGATCCTGGCATGGGTAGAGGATTAGCTGACTGGCAGAAGGCAGAGAGTGGGGATAAAAGGTTCTTTTTCAGGATGGCAGCCGGTGGCTAGTGGTGTGCCTCAGGGGTCTGTGCTGGGACCACAACTTTTCACAATATACATTTAATGATCTGGAAAAAGGAACTGAAGGTACTGTTGTTAAGTTTGCAAATGATACAAAGATCTGTAAAGGGAGTACTGAGGAAACACGGGGGCTGCAGAAGGATTTGGACAAGCTAGTAGAGTGGGCAATGAATGGCAGATGAAGTACAATGTGGAAAAGTGTGCGTTTATGCACTTTGGAAGGAGGAATTTAGGCATAGACTATTTTCTAAATGCGGAAATGCTTAGGAAATCAGGAACACAAAGGGAATTGGGTGTCCTTGCTCACAATTCTCTTAGGTTAACGTGCAGGTTCAGTTGGTAGTTAGGAAGGCAAATGCAATGTTGGCATTCATGGGCTGGTTTAGCTCACAAGGCTAAATCACTGGCTTATAAAGCAGACCAAGCAGGCCAACAGCACGGTTCGATTCCCGTACCAGCCTCCCCGGACAGGCGCCGGAATGTGGCGACTAGGGGCTTTTCACAGTAACTTCATTGAAGCCTACTCGTGACAATAAGCGATTTTCATTTTCATGTCAAGATGGCTAGAATACAAGATCAGGGATGTACTTCTGAGGCAGTAAAAGGCTCTGGTCAGACCCCATTTCAAGTATTGTGAGCAGTTTTGGGCCCTGTATCTAAGGAAAGATGTGCTGGCCTTGGAAAGGGTCCAGAGGAGGTTCACAAGAATGATCTCTGGAATGAACAGCTTGTTGTAGGAGGAACGATTGAGGACTCTGGGTCTGTACTCTTTGGAGTTTAGAAGGATGAGGGGGGGGATCTTATTGAAACTTACAGGATACTGTGAGGCCTGGATAGAGTGGACATGGAGAGGATGTTTCCACTTGTAGGAAAAACTAGAACCAGAGAACACAATTGCAGACTAAAGGGATGATCCATTAAAACAGAGATGAGGAGGAATTTCTTCAGACAGAGAGGGTGGTGAATCTGTGGAACTCTTTGCCGCAGAAGGCTGTGGAGGCCAAATCACTGAGTGTCTTTAAGATAGAGATAGATAGGTTTGATTAATAAGGGGGGTCAGGGGTTATGGGGAGAAGGCAGGATTTGTTGGATTTGATTGTCACGTGTGCCAAGATGCAGAAAAGCTCAACAGATCATTAAGTACATGGGAAGAAAAGGGAATAAAAGAAAATACATAATAGGGCAACACAAGGTACACAATGTAACTACATAGACACCGGCATCAGGTGAAGCATACATGGGTGTAGTGGTAGTCATGTCCATCCATAAGAGGGTTTAGGAGTGTGATTAACAGCGGGGAAGAAGCTGTTTTTTTCGTACATTCATGCGTGTTCTCAGACTTTTAGATCTTCTGCCCGATGGAAGAAGTTGGAAGAGTGAGTAAGCCGGGTGGGAGGGGTCTTTGATTATGCTGCCCACTTTCCCCAGGCAGCAGGAGGTGTAGATGGAGTCAATGAATGGGAGGCAGGTTTGTGTGATGGACTGGGCTGTGTTCACGAGTCTCTGAAGTTTCTTGCGGTCCAGGGCCGAGCAGTTGCCATACCAGGCTGCAATGCAGCCAGATAGGATGCTTACGGTGCATCGGTAAAAGTTGGTAAGAGTTAATGTAGACATGCCAAATTTCCTTGGTTTCCTGAGGAAGTATAGGCGCTGTTGTGCTTGCTTGGTAGTATGTTCAACGTGGGTGGACCAGGACAGATTTTTGGTGATGTGTATCCCTCGGAATTTGAAGCTGTTAACCATCTCCACCTCGGCCCCGTTGATGCTGACAGGGGTGTGTACAGTACTTTGCTTCCTGACGTCATTGACCAACTCTTTAGGTTTGCTGGCATTGGGGGATAGATTGTTGTCATTACACCACTACTAAGTTCTCCATCTCCCTCCTGTATTCGGACTCGTCGTTATTTGAGTTCCGGCCCACTATGGTCGTATTGTCAGCGAACTTGTAGATGGAGTTAGAACCAAATTTTGCCACCGTCATGTGTGTATAGGGAGTATAGTAGGGGGCTAAGTACGCAGCCTTGAGGGGCCCCGGTATTGACGACTATTGTGGAGGTGTTGTTGTTCATTCTCACTGATTGTGGTCTGTGGGTCAGTAAGTCGAGGATCCAGTTGCAGAGTGGGGAGCCACGTCCTAGGCTTTGTAGCTTTGATATGAGCTTGGCTGGGATAATGGTGTTGAAGGCTGAGCTGTAGTCAATAATTAGGAATCTGATGTAGGAGTCCTTGTTGTCGAGATGCTATAGGGATGAGTGCAGGGCCAGGGAGATGGCGTCTGCTGTGGACCAGTTGCGGCAGTATTCGAATTGCAGTGGATCAAAGCATTCTGGGAGTATGGAGTTGATGCACTTCATGACCAATCACTTGAAGCACTTCACGATGACTGATGTTTGGACCACCAGTCGGTAGTCAATGAGGCACGTTGCCTGGCTCTTCTTTGGTGATGCTGGTCTTCGTGAAGCAGGAGGGACCTCTGAGCGGAGTAGGGGGATGAGAAAAATATCAGCCATGATTGAATGGCAGAGCAGATACAATGGGCTGAGTGGCCTAATTCTGCTGCTATGTCTTATGGTCTTAAATACACACTGTGGTTTAGATGGTACAAGATTTGGCGAATCTGGTGGGATTCGACTAGAAGTAATACTTGGTGCTCTGAAAGTTCCCACAAGACCTATATTCCTGGAGATTTAGCCTGAGCACGAATTAAGAAGGCAAATGCCCCACATAATGGCTAGGATTTCAAATAAATCGACGCGAGTGTACCGTCTCTATTTTGATAATTATTTAAAAATCGAAAGCCACAGGTGTAAACTGCACTGGAAAAATCATTGCATTTCGGAAGTGTGTACTAATTGCATGCATACCTAACAGGAGAGGAAAGGGTAAACTCCGCAAATTTGCGTGCAAATTCAGAGGGATTAGGGCCGGGCCGGAACATAGCCACAAGCCGTACCCGCTGTCCGATCGACTATCTACCCCCTTGTTCCAAAAAGAAAAAAAAATGCCAGTAGAAAAGGACCCTCAGCAGACAGAGAGAGAAAGAGAAAGTAATAGCAGCGAAGAAGTGTCCCATATGGGAGGAAGTTTTACACAAGTATATTTCAAAGGGAAAGAATGGCCCATGTGGCCAGATTTCTGTGCGAACTCCGAGTCAGGTCCTGGGAAGATAGGACAACACTTGGTGGGAGGATCCGAGCAAAGTGCACGGGAAAAGTGTGTGAAACTATAAGACGCCAATGGCCAGTGTGCGGCTTGGTGCAGTTGTTAGGAACCGAGGATGTCCTAGCGACCGTCCGTGGGGAGCTCACAGGAAAAAATAAATTAACTAAAGGAGGAGAGAGAGATTAAAACAAGAACACCAACACGAGGTAAAGAAAGCACAGGGGGATAGGCAAGAGGATGCAAAGCAATCCAAACTTGAAACACAAGCGCAAGCCCACACGCTGAAAGAAAAGCACCAGGTGAAAATAATCTAACTGGTTGTGACAAAGACATGGAAATCGCTGACCTCAAGCACGCCAACCACGTACATTTAAGCAGTTTCCAAACCCAAATGAGACAAAGCCTATCAAGACACACAACGTGCTGTCTTGGTATGAGAGGAGGTCAAACGCAAGGTCACCTACCTAGAAGTAAAAATGTGCCCATTTACAGACAGCATTAAAGGTGCTCCACCAGTCCACCAAGGAGCAGACAGGTTAACGCTGACCACACGAAGTGCCAGCGAGAAATTAATAAACTCAAATCATTACTCTCTGTTCAGGAAGGATGTGTGTATACCTTCGGGACAATAGAGGGAGAGGAAGAGATTGCAGATTGGACAGTTATGGGAGCGCGCTAAAATGTATGTTACACGAACAGAGTCGTGAGCAACTTTCGCCACCCCCAGTAATAAACGCACCAGCCTCCCTGGTTGCTCCGGTCATACTGACTGCACCATCCCTGATCCAAGTAATGATTGAGACCATCCCTGTGCCGATAAATCCGGTCACCACAGAAAGGAGGATAGGGAACGTCTTGGGTCCTACATGAAATGAAAGGCCAAACTAACTGCCATAGGATACAACAAAGGGGATCCCGTGGACGGTTTAAATAAACGTAGACAGAGGAAAGGGGACCACCTGACTGCCTTTTCCAGTTGCCTCTGGACACATTATAAGGCAGTCTAAAGTGCGCGATTTGGATGATACCGACACCACAAAATGAGCCCGCACCCTCGACTCACATCACAGAATCTGGCAAAAGAACCTGTGTAAACTTCGACCCAGCAGAAGGCGCACACAATGAGGCATGGGTGCTCAAATGCTTATCTGGAGTATGGGAACAGTCACCGAAGGAGCAACCATGCCAGAATGGCCAAGAGGGTACTATGAACCCAGTAAGGGTTAGCCAGGGACCCGTATGAAGAAATGAGGGTAAAGGGGAAGCCTAACACCCAAGGGAGCAATACCAAAGAGAGCCCGCTCCACCATAAGCACCCCGGGAACTTGTTACAACTGTAGGCAAACCAAGACACTTCGCCCACGACTGCAGGCAACCCCCACCGCCATACAGCCACAACATGAGACCGCAGGACACCCCGTCCCATATCCGAGAACCAGCAATAGGCACGATCGCTACCGCTAACCACAACTGCTAGAAGACCCCGTTCGCCCCATGCATACCATAGACCCCTACGCTGACGACCTTGCATATGGCTCCCTTGATTGACGGTGCCCGACCTCTCCAAAGTGGGTCTGTGACACCAGATAGGATAGCGTCGGGAGACCTTTGGTCACCAGCTAGGTATGAGGCCACCTCATTGAATTCCTTCGGGATACCGGAGGCTCCAGAACTACCCCAAACTCATCCACTTTGTATATAAAATCCCCATGGCCAACAACAAGCACAATCACCATTAGCTGATTTACTGGGCACAAGGCTACATTACGGCCCCAATACCAGTCCGTGTCGGCAGGATAACCACTAACCCCCCTGTTGTTTTAGTTGACCTTCCCCCAACAGAGGAGCACATTTTGGGGGTGGATTTCATGAATACACATAACCTTTCATTTGACCCTGTTAATCGTTGCATATGGCAGGTGGCCACAGTAACAAGAGCCCCATCAATCCTTTCAGTCGCCGCTTATGCTAATCAGGTCTGCACAATAGGGGAGTACTGGTTTGATCCTTAAGCGATTAGCACAGATCCAATCATCAGGGAGGTACTCAAAAAGAACAAAGGGGTGTTTGCGGCCCATAAACATGACTGTGGACAGATATCAATGGAGGTGTTAATAGAGGGGGCCCGACCCAAAACTCCAGAAACAATACGGCCTCCCCAGACAGGCTGAGAGAGATTGCAACGGTCATCCGTAGCTTGTTGCAACAGGGAGTAATCCTGAGCATCCACTAAATGCCCCAATTTGGCCAGTCAAACAGCCAGACGGATCATGGCGCCTGACCATTGATTTTCGTGAATTAAATAAAGTAACCCACTCAGTCCCTACCGTAGCCACAAGCCCAATTACCATGATGAAGCAGTGTGTGCAAGCGAAGTATTTAAATGGTTTCTGGTCCATACCCTTAGACCGAGCTTGCCAGTATAAGTTTGCAAGGCCAGCAATATACTTGGATGTGCCTCCCACAGGGCTTCCACAATTCTGCATCCATTTTACACAGGCAGCTAGCTACTGACCTGTCCAAATTCTCCCGCCCCAATTGCCTAGTGCAGTATGTGGACGACCTGCTACTGCATACCAACACCAGAGAGGGGTTTGTGGCACTGCCAGGCGAACTGCTAACCATGCTCCACTCTATCGGCTGCAAGGTCACCCAAAGAAAACACAAATTATGACGGCAAAGGTACTATATTTAGGAATGATCATCACCCACGGGAAATGGGAAAGAGAGAGGAAATGGATTGACACCATTCTACAACTGTCCCTGCCCCAAAATGTTGGTGCACTCTGCTCATTTTCAGGATTAGTGGAGTACTGGGAATCACATTGATGGATTTGTCACTGAAGCCGCCCCACTTTCAGAAGTCTTGAAAAAGAATGCCCCCTGGAAATAGGCTCCGCAGCATACAGACACACAGTAACAATTTAAAGCGCACCCTCGCCACAACCCCTGCTTTACAGGTTCCTGACCCTGACTTGCCATATGCCAGAGATAGCAGCCACTGATCAGACCATTTCAGCTGTACACCTGCAGGAACAACATGACCGATTAGGCCCTTTAGCATATGCTTCCAGAGTGTTAGACCCCGTACAACAAGGCTTTTCTGGGTGTGAACGACACCTGCTCGCAGACTTTTGGGTGGTCTAATTTCGCCTACATTACGGGGCTCAACCCGGTCACAATCCTCACCGAACACAGCCTGATTCAGCTATTGGTGATTTAAGGACGGTTCAGTTAGCCAAGTTTGAGCCGCATGATGGACACTATTACTACAGGGCAAGGATATCTCTGTTAAACGCACCAAGGTCCCTACATTTTTGGTGGATAATTTATACAAAAGGAGAAACCCCACAGTGCAAAGTAATAACGGCCAAACACCCCACAGGACCCTTAATTCCCAGATCACTGCAGCCACGGGCGGGCAACAAGAAAGCAGGCCCTCAACAATTGAGCAACACATTCAAAATTTATGTATTTGATTTGATTTATTGTCACATGGATTGGTATACAGTGAAAAGTATTGTTTCTTGCATGCTATACAGACAACACATACCGTACATAGTGAAGGAAGGAGAGACTACAGAATGTAATGTTACAGTCATAGCTAAGGTGCAGAGAAAAGATCAACTTAATACGAGGTAGGTCCTTTTCAAAAGTCTGATGGCAGTAGGGAAGAAGCTGTTCTTGAGTTGGTTGGTATGTGACCTCAAACTTTTGTATCTTTTTCCTGATGGAAGAAGGTGCAAGAGAGTATGTTTGGGGTGCGTGGGGTCCTTAATTATGCTGGCTGCCTTTCCGAAGCAGCGAGAATTGTAGACTCCACTACGCTTCCTGAAGTCGATGACAATCTCCTTTTTGTTGACATCGAGGGAGATTCTCTATCTTATTCCTGTACTCGTCTCGTCATTGTTTGAGATCCGACCCACTACTGTGGTGTCATCAGCAAATTTGAAAATAGAGTTGGAGGGGAATTTGGCCACACAGTCGTAGGTTTATAATAAGTATAGTAGGGGGCTGAGGATACAGCCTTGCAGGGCATCGGTGTTGAGGATGATCGTGGAAGAGGTGTTGTTGCCTATCCTTACTGATTGTGGTCTGTGGGTTAGGAAGTTCAGGATCCAGTCACAGATGGAGGAGCCAAGGCCCAGGCCATGGAGTTTGGAGATGAGTTTCGTAGGAATAATGGTGTTGAAGGCTGAACTGTAGTCAATAAATAGGTGTCTGTTATCTAGATGTTGTTTCAGGGTTGAGTGCAAGGCCAGGGAGATGGCAGCCACTGTGCACCTGCGCAGCGGTAGATGAACTGGAGTGGATCAAGGCAATCCACGAGGTTGGAGTTGATTCATGCCATGATGAACCTTTCGAAGCACACAATGATGGATGTCAGAGCTACTGGACAATTGTCATTAAGACACGCTGCTTGGCTTTTCTTTGGTACAAAGGGTTAAGGGTGGTCTTCTTGAAGCAGATAGGGACCTCAGATTGTTGTGAAGAGAGGTTGAAGATGTCTGTGAATACCCCCACCAGCTGATGCACGCAAGACCCGAGTGCTCATCTGGGTACCCCATCTAGGCCAGTGGCTTTCCGTGGGTTGACCTTCGAGAACGCTGCTCCGACATCTGCAATGGTGACCTCAGATACAAGTTCATCCGAGGTGGAGGACGTGCTCTCGCTGACCTCTTGCTCAAAGCAAGCATAAAATGTGTTGAGCTCGTCAGGGAGGGGTGTGTTGGAGCCGGTGATTTTATAGGATAATTGGGTGCAGTATATACATGGAGGATTCACAGGGACCTCAAACTACCAGGGCACCCAAGAACCCAGGCCGTTGAACTTGCAGTCACAGCTTATGTGGTTGCCCACCCAGAATCTTTCCCAAAATCTGCTGACATGCAGGCATACATACCGACTAAGTAACAGTTTGACCGAGTTCCTCCTCCTGTGGGAAGCTTGCAGTTTCGTGTCTGCCGACAGCAAACCCCCTAGCCTCAGCACCCTTACTCAAGCACATTATCAAAGAAGCTACCAGCCGCACATACGGCATCATTAAAGATAAGAGTCACCACCGCACCTCCCCATCGGCAACTGCAAGGCCGACGCCGGAGCTAATTCTGGGACCCGCACTGGCCACTTCTGGCAACCACCTGGAGGTGAACCAATGAATGCGGTTCATGTATCCCAGACTAACATAGTGGATCTAGCCCAAGCACAATGCGCAGATGAGTCCCTCAAGCAGGTTCTGAACGTTAATTACCCGGCCCCATATGACAAATGGAAGGACAAGCTCAACATAAAGGATGGTTTAATCTTAAAAGATGGGAGTTATGTAGGCCCCACCCAGGACCAAAATCAGCTCATATACCAGTTACATGATGGGCGTGGACACCAGGGTATAGACACTACCATTGATCACCTAAAAACCTTGTGTTGGTGGCCTGAATTAAGGGAAAATGTGACCCATTATATGGAGAACTGCCTCATCTGCACTCCGAACAATCTCAAGCAGTATGCCAGGAAGGAACATTTAAGGCACACCCGGCCTAGAAGGTTCCTGGGCAAATCTCCAGGTGGATTACATTGGCCCGCTCCCACTGTGTGGAAATGGCTTTAAATATGTCCTGGTCATCATTAACAAGTTTACCAAATAGGTCGAGGCCTTTCCCACCCACAGCAACATAGCTAAGGCCACCGTTAAGATTTTAACTCATGAGATATTCAAACGTTGAGGTCTTCCCCGCAATATAGTCGGATCAAGGGACCCACTTCACTGGCAGGGTAATGCAGAATTTCCACATAGCCTACCATCCAGCGGCATAGTAGAGCGCATGAACCGTACTTTTGAAGTCCATAATTAGGAACACAGTGCAGTAAAATAATACCACTTGAGACACAGTGCTTCCCTTCGCCCTAATGATCATCAGAAACACGGTTTCCAGCTCCACTGGTTTTACCCCTCACACATGTATGACCGGCAGGCCTATGAAAGGAGTAGAATATTTATTGGGACTCGATTTGGCCGACCCCGCTATGACAGCCCTCACCCATGAAAAGGCAGTGCGGCAGATCACAGAATATTAAAGCGGTGCAGATGGCTGCTGCTGTCCGACTAGGTGCCAGAAAGAAGTAGAGTAAGGCTTACTTCAATTAAAAAGGTCCACCTGGTAGAATTTTCAGTTGGACAGCAAGTTATGATCTCGCTATACAATCAGAGTTCCTTCTTATCCCCCACATTTGCTGATCCCTACACCATTTCTGACAAAGTGAGCCCCTCCGTTTATAAAATAGCCTACCCTAATGTCAAGACTGGCTGGTTCCACATAAATCAGCTCAATGCCTACGGAGCCCATGTAACCACGCCCACCAGGTCGCCTTGGCAGTGGGAGGACGACGCACCACCCACCGATCAACCACGCCCCCAGTATGACAACACCTCCCTTATTGCCCCCCCCCCCCCCCCCCATCCCTACTCACACCAAATTTAAACTTGGTTCAGAGGACCTGCTCGACTTAAATGAACACAGCGACTTGCTTAACCTCTGTACACTGAATGACAGGCGCAACTTACAGGATTTCCCCCATTCCCCTAGTCACATCGCTTCAGCCCACCTATACCCAGAACGCAACCACCCTGCACTCACCCTCTTCTTCCCCTCCCCCCGCCCCACCCACCCAACACTCCACTTTCGGAATGTGATCATGCAAAGCGATTAATTAGAACCGAAGGACTTGAGGACCAGGGTGCAGTAGCTGCTAATCAAATTAATAATATTAACCAGCAAACACGAGTGTGGCGACCAGGAGAGGCAGGTGATTCAATGGATAAGCCTCTTCAGGGGATACTACAAGAACAGATACGGCACACACTGTTCTGAGGTGTGTGGAGCACCATTATTTGAGGTCTCTAGATGATGAAAATCAGACGCCTCCCGATAGGCAAGGTACACGATTTCTGATGGAGCCTGCCCCATCATCTGTGCTCCACGCACGCCACTCCCATTTTTTTTTTTAAACCATTCTTCTTTAAACAAACCTCTTCTCCTACGCCATGTGGACACCACATCTGCATATTGGTACACAACATTGGCATTTTTTCTCCCACCATATGCTGGAAGACACCCTTGACATTTTTTTGTCAATTTACTGTTACCTTTGTATGTCACCTTTGCAATCACCATTGCATGTTTCTCACAAAATATGATGGGATACAACTTTAGCATTCTTTCACATCATTTTACTGGTACACCACTTTCGCATTCACCTCACATCATATGCTGGAATACCACTCTGACATTCTTTGTACAGCTTGTCAGTTTTGCCACCCACATCTCGGCTCAGACCTAGGTGGTGCCCCACCTAGAAACACACTCGGGTAGTGGAGTAACGGCATTTCTCCCACCCTACCCCTAGACAAAAAGAACGGTCAGGAAACGCTCGGGTAGTGGAGAAACAGTATTTCCTCTGCTCTACCCAGGGACACCACCCATTCGTCACCCACGGCGGACCATACGCAGTTCCCTCGTCCTCGTCATTCATACTGGCTGGGATACCTCTCTCCACACTCATGGACCTGGGCAGATCTTAATTTTTTTTCTAATCTTTAATGTCACAAGTAGGCTTACATTAACACAGCAATGAAGTTTCTGTGAAAAGCCCCGAGTCGCCACATTACGGCGCCTGTTCGGGTACTGAGGGAGAATTCAGAATTTTCAAATTACCTAACAGCACGTCTTTCGGGACTTGTGGGAGGAAACCAGAGCACCCGAAGGAAACCTGCGCAGACACGGGGAAAATGTGCAGACTCCACACAGACAGTGACCCAAGCCGGAAATCACACCTGGAACGCTGGAACTGTGAAGCAACAGTGCTACCCACTATGTTAATGTTCTGCCAATCTTTTTAACAACTCCTCTGAAAACCTCAAGGTTGGTTGTGGGACAAATAATGTATTTATTTGTTCCCAACCTTCCGCTTTCAACCCTTTCTCCTTTCCACTTTCTTCGAGGTCCCTTCGGCAACTCCCAACTGCTATTTACCCATTGGTGATCACTGTTGCTATGAAATAAGGGCTGCCCTAAAATTCGGCCCTTTTAAGTCAGAACCTCTTATGTCGAAATTAAAACCTCTGTGCTCCCGGAACGAAACTTAAACTGGCAGCCCTAAATTTCGGCTGGTTAAGACACCTCAACCATTGCATGGTTGTGTCGAAGACAGTTTCCGGCCACTCCAAGCCTCAGCCAGAAAGGCTGTGAAAAATAAAAAGCATATTTTAAAAGAAAAAAAGGGGGAGTCACGCACGGTGACAACGTAATCATGGAATGGCATTTGAAATAAAATATAGATAGTGAATGTACGATAATAATAGACACTATGCTTGATCTCCCTAGGACACCCACGGACGACAAAAACAAAAAGCCACAGGATGAACCCTGGAATCATCATCATCGCAACCTTAATCGCTGGACTCGAACCACAGATCAATACAAACTTTCTGTACCCAGGTTTGCCCCACTAGTAGCAATAATAATAATCTTTATCATCAAAACTAGGCTTTCATTAACACTACAATGAAATTACTGTGAAAAGCCCCCAGTCACCACATTCCGGCATCTGTTTGAATGAAAATGAAAATTGCTTATTGTCACGAGTAGGCTTCAATGAAGTTACTGTGAAAAGCCCCTAGTCGCCACATTCCGGCGCCTGTCCAGGGAGGCTGGTACGGGAATCGAACCGTGCTGCTGGCCTGCTTTAAAAGCCAGCGATTTATCCCAGTGAGCTAAACCAGCCTCGGTTTGGGTACACCGAGGGAGAATTCAGAATGTCCAATTCACCTAGCAAGCACGTCTTTCGGGATTTGTGGGAGGAAACCGGAACACCTGGAGGAAACCCACACAAACACAAGGAGAGCATGCAGACTCCGCATCGACAGTGACCCAACAGTGCTAACCACTATGCTATCGTGCTGCCCACAGTGCAGGGGAATTGAGGATGGAGTATTATGTATTACAAAAGCATCACGTTCAGGTGTAACGATCAACGGGCAATATACAAAAAACCCAATGGGACCTCATCAGAATGCTATATAAATGTTTTTTATTCAGTTTTCATGTTTTATATTGAACAAATCACAAATTGTTAGAGAGAGAGAAGAGAAAAATAAATAAATAAATAAACAAACAAATAAAAAAAAAATTTAAAAAAAGAACACGCAAAAGTTACAATACAACACAATACAATACAATATAATACAGGTAAGCATCTTCGTAATACTAACTGTGGCCTCCCCCCTTTAGCCGGCATACATATTTTACATTCCCCAATATGGCCGAGGCACATGTTTATTGGCATTTATTTACAGTTTGGTTTTGGGCCTTAGCTAGCCATCAAACCCCCATAACGAACCCGTAGCGCCCCCCCCCCCCCCCTACCTTCCCCCGATTCCCATCCATTTTCCCCTGATTCTTGGCCACCAGACTATTCTTCCTCTTGTACGTTGGCCACAAACAGGTCCCGGAACAATTGCATGAATGGCTCCCACGTTCTGTGGAAGCCGTCGTCTGACCCTCGGATGGCGAATTTGATTTTCTCCATTTGGAGAGATTCCGAGAGGTCGGACAGCCAGTCTGCAGCTCTGGGCGGTGCTGCTGACCGCCAGCCAAACAGGATTCTACGGCGGGAGATCAGGGAGGCAAAGGCAAGGGCGTCCGCCCTCCTCCCCAGGAATAGATCTGGCTGGTCTGAAACCCCGAAGACCGCCACTATCGGGCATAGCTCCACCTCACCCCCACCACTTTGGACATAGCCTCGAAGAAGGCTGTCCAGTATTCCACCAGTCTGGGGCAAGACCAGAACATGTGGGCGTGGTTGGCCGGGCCTCTTTGGCACCGTTCGCATCTGTCCTCCCCCTCCGGGAAGAACCTGCTCATACGGTTTCCTGTTAAGTGGGCTCTATGTACCACTTTTAGTTGCGTCAGGCTGAGCCTTGCGCACGTGGAGGTGGAGTTGACCCTATGTAGTGCTTCGCTCCAGAGTCCCCACCCTATCTCCATCCCCAGGTCGTCCTCCCATTTCCTTCTTGTTGCGTCCAGTACGGTGTCGTCCCTTTCTACCAGTCGGTCATACAAGTCGCTACAGTTCCCTTTCTCTAGGATACTTGCGTCCAGTAGGTCTACCAGTAGTGTCTGTCGTGGCGGTTGTGGGTACGTCCTTGTCTCCTTTCGTAGGAAGTTTTTGAGCTGGAGGTACCGCAGCTCGTTCCCCCCAGCTAGCCGAAATTCCTCTGTCAGTTCGTCCAGTGTTGCGATCCTGTCGTCCGTGTATAGGTCTCAGAATGCTATATAAGCATCACAGCATCAAAAGGAATTGGTGGGGATTTTCAAGCAATGGGTATCCCGAAATGGAATGTTTAGCTAATAGCCCCGAAAAAGGATTAGAACTTGGGCAAAGATGCTCGGGACACTCGAGGGTAATTTTGCCCTAAACAAAAGCAGGACAGGACCAAAACCAGCCCCAGACACCCCACCACCTATTTGTCCTGAAGCCACCCCAGACCACGAAACGGACTGGCACTAAGACCCACAGGGAAAATCCTGTATGACAACATCCACCACGTATTGGTGCCTGTGGTGGTAGACATAGCTGGGACTCAACTACCAGAGTGGTGTTCTCCCAATTAAAATGGTTATACCTCCACTTGACTCGGAGGCTACCTAAGAACATTATCACCATAGTTTGGGTGGATCTGCTGGTGGACGGTATCGTCATGCAGAGATTTTTCTGGAAACAGCAAAATGTTGTCACCCATGAACCAAGTTTCCTGTGCGACCAGGTTAGTGCACACAATCCCCCCGCAGCGCCTGGATCCTGAACTTCCTAACCCACAGGCCATAATCTGTAACAATAGGCAATAGCACCTCCTCCACAATCATCCTCAACACCGGTGTCCCACAAGGCTGTGTCCTCAGCCCCCTACTATACTTATTATACACCTATGACTGTGTGGCCAAATTCCCCTCCAACTCTATTTTCAAATTTGCTGATGACACCACAGTAGTGGGTCGGATCTCAAACAATGACGAGACAGAGTACAGGAATGAGATAGAAAATCTGGTGAACTGGTGCGACGACAATATTCTCTTCCTCAAGGTCAACAAAAACAAAGGAGATTGTCATCAACTTGAGGAAGCGTAATGGAGAACATGCCCCTGACTATATCAATGGGAATGAAGTAGAAAGGGTCGAGAGCTTCAAGTTTTTAGGTGTCCATATCACCAACCTGTCCTGGTCCTCCTCCTCCCCCCCCCATGCTGACACTATAGTTAAGAAAGCCCATCAATGACTCTACTTTTTCAGAAGACTAAGGAAATTTGGCATGTCACCTACGACTTTCACCAACTTTTACAGATGCACCATAGAAAGCATTCTTTCTGGTTGTATCACAGCTTGGTATGGATCCTGCTCTGCCCAAGACTGCAAGAAACTACAAAAGGTTGTGAATGTAGCCCAGTCCCTCATGCAAACCAGCCTCCCATCCATTGACTCTGTCTACAATTCTCGCTGCTTCGGAAAGGCAGCCAGCATAATTAAGGACCCCACGCACCCCAGACATACTCTCTTGCACCTTCTTCCATCAGGAAAAAGATACAAAAGTTTGAGGTCACATACCAACCAACTCAAGAACAGCTTCTTCCCTACTGCCATCAGACTTTTGAAAAGGACCTACCTCGTATTAAGTTGATCTTTTCTCTGCACCTTAGCTATGACTGTAACATTACATTCTGTAGTCTCTCCTTCCTTCACTATGTACAGTATGTGTTGTCTGTATAGCATGAAAGAAACAATACTTTTCACTGTATAATACATGTGACAATAATAAATCGAATCAAATCAATATTGCAATGGATGGATATGATCATCTGGTAGTATACAAAGTTGCCAGAAAGAATAGTCTCAAGCTTATATACTTGGTGGGAAGGATGCCAAAAGATGCCGTGGGGGCAGCACGGTAGCATTGTGGATAGCACAATCGCTTAACAGCTCCAGGGTCCCAGGTTCGATTCCGGCTTGGGTCACTGTGCGGAGTCTGCACATCCTCCCCATGTGTGCGTGGGTTTCCTCCGGGTGCTGCGGTTTCCTCCCACTGTCCAAAGATGTGCAGGTTCGGTGGATTGGCCATGATAAATTGCCCTTAGTGTCCAAAATTGCCCTTAGTGTTGGGTGGGGTTACTGGGTTATGGGGATAGGGTGGAGGTGTTAACCTTGGGTAGGGTGCTCTTTCCAGGAGCTGGTGCAGACTCGATGGGCCGAATGGCCTCCTTCTGCACTGTAAATTCTATAATTCTATAAAAAAAGATGGGGTGCAGTTGTTGCTCATAAGGAGGCACTAATAACCAACTCAGAATCACAGAAAAGTACAGTGAAGAGGCCTTTTGACCCATTGAGTCTGCACTGACACATGAAAAACACCTTACCTGCCTACACAATCCCATTTGCCAGCACTTGGCCCATAGACTTGAATGTTTTTTTTCCCCCAATATAAATTTAGAGTACCCAATTCTTTTTTTTCCAATTAAGGGCAATTTGGCGTGGCCAATTCACCTACCCTGCACAACATTTTGGGTTGTGGGAGACCCATGCAGACACAGGAAATATGCGCAAACTCCTCTGTGCTGCGAGGCAGCGATGCTAACCACTGCACCACCGTGCTCACTACTCCTGGAAGCACCATTTTTCCTACGTAGGCCTTGTGCACGTGGGAGGAGGAGAATTATTTTTCCCTCAGATGGATGACTGAACCTGCATGGGGTTAGCTCCCAGAACCCGCATTATGAATGCTGGAGCTGGCACGAAGGGTCAAATGGCCTCCCCCTGCTCCTATTTTCGATCTTCCTACGTGTGGGGGTCATGCTGTCCTATCTCATTGCTTAATGTGGACGCTAATTATTGGCTAATAACTGTTGGCAAGGAAGTTGGAACCCTATCTTCCTGAGGTAACAGGCAAAAGATCAGACAGGATTTGTTCAAGATCGGCAACTGTCCTCTAACATGAGACTTCCAGTGGCGGCCATGCGCGGGTAGGTAGAGTTTTCGGCAGCTCCCGCCACTAACGGACCCCTTCATGGTGCTTTGATGGCCCCTTTTCAACGCAAACCGGTGGGCAAACGGCGCTAGAAACCTCCCCACAGCAGTTCATGGAGGGGACCAGGAGCAGAATTTCATCAAACAAACGACCAGCGAGAAGCGGCAGGAACGGGCGCAGGATCAGAAAATGGTGGCCGGCTTGGATCAGGCAGCGTGTGCCCAGTGGTCCCGGGAACAACAGGAGTTCCTTAAAAGCTGCTTTGCTGACCTAAAACGGAGATGCTGGCTCCAATGAAGGCCTCAATGGAGAAAAAGGTTGAGACCCAGAAAATGCAGGAGAAGGCGATCAAGGAGATTGAGAAAAAGGTCTCTGATAACGAAGATATCTGGGCCTGGCCTTCTGGGTGGAGGCACACAACGTCCTACACAAAAGGTGGCAGGAGAGACTGAAGACCTTGAAAACAGGTCCAGGAGGCAGAACCTGCACATTCTAGGCCTGGGGTCAGACACAAGCACATTCGTGACCACGTTATTGGGGTCCCTGATGGGGCCAGAAGCATTCCCTCTGCCTCTGGACCTCGATGGGGCGCACAGAGTCCTTGCAAGGAAGCCCAAAACGAATGAACCACCGAGGGCCATGGTGGTAAAGTTCCACCGCTTTTCAGATAAGGAACGAGTCCTGCGATGGGCTAAAAAGGAGCGGAGCAGCAGGTGGGAGAAGAGCGTAATCCGCATATACCAGGACCTGGGAGCAGAACTGGCCAAGAAGCTCGCTGGATTCAACCATGGTAAGGCGGCCATCCACAGCCAAGGGGTGAAGTTTGGGCTGTTGCATCTGGTGAGGCTGTGGGTCACGTATCAAGATCGCCACCATTACTTTGATACACCAGATGAGGCATGGAATTTCATCAAGCAAGGAAAGTTGGACCAAAGGACAGCCACATTGGGACCTTACTCTGGTGGGGATGCTAATTGCCGAGTAGCCGGAGGCAGCGGCATTATGTTGTTTCCTCTGATTTTTGTTTGTTCCTTGTTTCTTCAGCCATGTTTTCAGCTTTTGTAGAACTCAGCCGCAGAGGGAGGAGGGGGCCCTACACATAGGGCTGCTCTCATGGCGGCTGGAGCTGTTTCTTTGGTGGGGCTGGGTTTGCGCCCGGGGTTTGCTGTTTGTTTCGCGGGGGGGGGGGGATGTTCTTTGGGGGCCGCTGAAGCAGATAAATTGGGCTTTCCATAGGGAGGGAGGGGCCTACAAAATGAGGCAGGGAGGGAGGGGCCCACAAAATGAGGCAGGGAGGGAGGGGCCCACAAAATGAGGCACCTGAGTAATCAGAGACAGAGGCGAAGCGGCCGGGGTCAGCTGACTCACGGAAGCATAATGGGGGAGAGCCAGTGTCAAGCTGGTGCTTGACTTGGGGATTTGGGGTCACGGGGTTGCTTGGGGGGTGGGATGCTGCTTGGCTGACAGAAATGTTGCCGACATGGGGGAAACAGAGGGAGAGTCGGGGGGTGGGCCTCCAATGGGAGGGCTCAAATAAGCGGGGGACGCGGGCTCATGGCTGGCTGAAAAAGGGAGATAGCTAGTCAGCAGGGAGGCTGGGGGGAACCCCCCCATCCAGGCTGATCATGTTGAATATGTGGGGCCTCAATGGGCCGGTCAAGAGGGCTCGCATGTTCTCGCACCTCAAGGGGTTAAAGGCAGACGTAGCCATGCTACAGGAGATGCACCTAAAACTTGCGGACCAAACAAGATTGAGAAAAAGGTGGATGGGCCAGGTGTTCCATTCGGGGCTGGATTCAAAGACCAGAGGGGTAGCAATCCTGGTCAGCAAACAGGTGGCTTTTGAGGCAGGGAATATTATAGCTGGCAAGGGGGGCAGATACATAATGGTCAGCAGGAAACTGCAGGGGACTCAGGTGGTGCGAGTGAACGTTTACGCCCTGAACTGGGACGATGTGGAATTATGAGACGCACGCTGGGTAAAATTCCAGCCTTAGGCTCACACAATCTGATTATGGGGGGTGACTTTAACACAGTTATAGACCCTGTACTGGACCGGTCAAACCCCAGGTGGGGGAAGCGACCGGCGGCGGCTAAAGAACTGAGAGGATTATGAAACATGTGGGGGCCGCAGACCCGTGTAGAATTGCCCGACCGAGGGCGAAAGAGTTCACTTTCTGTTCCCATGCCCACAAAGTCTGCTCCCGTATAGAATTTCTTTGTGATGAGCAGGGCGTTGATTCCGATAAGGGACAGAATACAGTCTCTGAACATGCTTCACATTGGTGGATTTGCGTCTTGGGGGGGGGGGGGGAGAAAGAGAGGTCAGTCCCCACTATGGAGGTTAGATGTGGGGCTGCTGGCAGACAACGAGCTTTATGGGCGGATAAGGAGGAACATCAAGAATTACCTGGAAACTAACGATACGGGGGGGTAGCGACGTCCACGGTGCGGGAGGCCCTGAAGACAGTTATCAGAGGGGAGTTGATCTCCACCAGGTCCCATAGAGAGAAGAAAGAGCAGAGGGAGAAAGGCTAGTTGGGGAGATACTCAGTAGACAGGAGATACGCGGAGACCCCCAAGACGGGGCTACTGAAAGAGCGGCGGAGGCTGCAGGCAGAATTCGACCTGCTGACCACTGGGAAGGCGGTAGCACAGCTGAGGAAGGCCAAAGGGGCTGTCTATGAATACAGGGAGAAAGCGAGTAGAATGCTGGCACACCAACTTCGTAAGAGGGAGGTGGCCAGGGAAATTGGGGGAAGTACGGGATAAGGAGGGCAGCACGGTTATAGACCAAAGGGGGTGAACAAAATCTTTAGGGCGTTTAACGGTAAATTGTACGAGTCAGGAGCTGGAGGAGATGGTAAAGGGTTTAGGGAACATGCAGTCGGGCAAAGCTACAAATTTTCACAACTGCTGTGCTAACTCCTACTAAGAACCTTTAATGAGGCCAAAGAGAGAGGGACCCTCCCCCCAACCATGTCACAGGCTTCGATTTCACTCATCCTCAAATGAGAGAAAGATCCGCTAGTGTGGATCTTATAGACCGATATTATAGACCGATAAGAAGGTTTGGATTCGGTGAGGGGTTCATAGGTTGGGTCCTGCTACTCTACCAGGCCTCCGTGGCAAGTGTGTGCACGAACAGGGAGAGATCGGAATAATTTAGGCTCCACCGGGGGACGAGGCAGGGGTGCCACCTCTCCCCGCTATTATTCGCCCTTGCGATAGAGCTGCTGGCTAGAGCACTGCGGACGTCAAAGAACTGGGGGGGGGGGGGGGGGGGGGGGGGGGGGGGGGGGGGGGGGGGGGGGCAATCGGGTCTCACTTTATGCGGATGATCTGCTCCTGTACATTTCCCACTAGAGGGGATGCGGGAGGTCATGCAGATTGAGGGACTTTGGCAATTTCTCGTGGTACAAACTAAACGAGAAGAAAAGCGAGATGTTAGTGATCCAAACGAAGGGGCAGGAAAAGGGACTGGGAGAGCTTCCGCTGTAGTTGGTCGAGAAGAGCTTTCGGTACCTAGAGATACAGGTGGCTCGAAAGTGGGATAACCTTCACAAGCTTAATCTCTCAGCTGGTACAGTAGATGGAGGGGGACTTCAAAAGTGGTACATGCTCCCGCTATCTCTAGCGGGGAGAGTGCAGACCGTTAAGATGACGGTCCTCCCCAGATTTCTGTTAGTCTTCCAGTGCCATCCTATCTTCATCCTCAAGTCCTTCTTTAAGCGGGTGAACAAGATCATTTCGAGATTTGCATGGGCAAATAAGACCCCCGCGAGTAAAGAGTGTACCTAGAGCGCCGTCGGAAGGGGGGGAATGGGATGGGTTTTGGGGAGGGGTCGACGTAGGAGCGGTTAGAGGCGGCCTCATGCAAAGGTACCAGCCAAGGGGCACTTGTAACGGCAACTCTGCTGTTTTCGCCAGCCCACTACTCTTCTAGTCCGGTGGTGGCGGCGGCATTAAAGATCTGGGACAGCGGAGAAAGCAGGGGGGGGGGGGGCCCTCAGTCTGGACCCTGATACGCAATAATCACAGATTTGTTCCGGGCAAGATAGATGGAAGATTTCAGAGCTGACATAGGGCAGGCAGATGCGGGACCTGTTCATTGATAGGACCTTTCCCAGCCTGAAAACGCTGGAGGAGAAGTTCAGTTTGCTCCCTGGAAATGCTTCAGATACCTTCAGGTACGCGCCTTTCTGAATAAACAGGTGGTATCATTCCCGCTGCTACCCCACGCAGGATACATGACAGGGTGGTCTCCGGCACCTGGGTAGGGGAGGGGAAGGTGTCGGACATCTACCGGGAACTTCAGGAGGCGGAGGGAGCCCCAGTAGAGGAGCTTCAGGGCAAATGGGAGGAGGAGCTAGGTGGGGAGCTGGATGCGGGCCTATGGGCGGATGCCCTAAATAGGGTCAATTCCTCTTCATCATGTGCCAGACTTAGCTTAATCCAGTTTAAGGTGGTCCACCGGGCGCACACGACAGCAACCAGGATGAGCAAGCTCTTTGGGGTTGAGGATAAATGTGCACGGTTGAGGTGAGTCCTGCAGATTTTGTCCATATGTTCTGGGCATGCCAGGCTCTTAAGGGATTCTGGCAGGGTTTTGCTAAGGCAATGTCCAAGATCTTAGACACACAGGTGGTGCAGAGTCCAGAGATAGCGATCTTTGGTGTGTCTTGAGAAAATAAAGTTTGCCTTGAGAGGGTCCATGGCGGGGTTCTCTTGGAGGTGGCAGCCGTTCCTCGACTTCCTAGGAGAGCGGTAAAGCATCCCAGGAGGGGGGGGGGGGGGGGAATAGATATGTTTGATTGTTCTTTTCTTTGATATACGGTTAACATTTATTTTGTTCTGTTAATTGTTGCGTACGGTCATGCAAAAATTTTGTTTTTGACAAAAATCTGAATAAAATATTTCTTTTTTAAACTGTCCTCTATCATAAATCTAGAGTACTCAATTCTTTTGTTTTCCAATTAAGGGGCAATTTAGCTTGGCCAATCCACCTACCCTGCATATCTTTGGGTTGTGGGTGTGAGACCCACGCAGGAAGTATGTGCAAACTGCACATGGACAGCGAAATGTGCAGCGATTGTTAAATGTAGATCTTATCCCACCTGATGGGTCTGATCCAGAGGTTATCGTGTCCTCCGAAAAGGCATTCGGCAGAGTAGAATGGATGTACCACTTTATGGTTTTGGAGAGGTTCAGGTTGGGCCACGGTTCGCATCATGGGTACATCTGTTATACACAGTCCAGAGAAGATATTCTGAAGGATTCAGTTACACACAGTAGGTTTTCCTATTACCCTCAACAAAGTTGCCCACATAGATTTAAATGCTCCAACTGTTGATCTCCTGTTTAGAAATAAGTTTTCATGTTTTTCGCTGAAGTCATGGTCACAGGCAATGGCTTGAGTTTTGCTAATTTATTTCAGGAGACGTGAAACAATTTGTTGCACGATATTGAACGATGCAACTAAAGGCAATTTTATTTACCTGGTGCAAAACAATTTAGACGCAGACATTGAGGAGCACTAAAGATATACTGAACACTATTTGCATGTACAGTTCTCAAAAACTGGTCAAATACAGCACCTGACAATATTTACTAGATGCTTTTCTAAAATAAATTTCAAGTATCCAATTATTGTTTTTTTTCCCAATTAAGGGCAATTTAGCATTGCCAATCCACCTACCCTGCACATCTTTAGGTGTGGGGGTGAGATCCACGCAGACACGGGGAGAATGTGCAAACTCCACACGGACAGTGACCCAGGGCTGGGATCGAACCTGGGACCTCGGTGCCGTGAGTAGTGGTAACTACTGTGCCGCCCATAATATTTACTCGGTTCAGTGTGGAAACTGTAAAATTAGTTTCGCAAGTGCCCCTGAAATGCAATGATTTTCTGTCCAAAGTATTTTTGGCTCTCCTATTGCAATGAATTAATAGTTTGCCAACCCTGTCAGATTGTTCTTATTTAGTAACAGTTCTTTGCAATGTTATACACTTTGAAATATTAACTGACTTTTTCACCCCTCATGACTTTGACTGGCTTTCGTGAAAAACATTTTTGGTCCTATGCAGTAGCAATAAAATCTCAATCTTAGAGAACTAATGCCTTCTGTTACTATTTCAGCATGACCACATCATTTCCATACATCACATGGTTACTTCCCAAGACAAAAATAATAAACTGAGCAACTTAACATTCGATTGGCTGGTTTATGTTGAAGCTTGTTGCAACCTAGAAATTGAATAAAGTCATTCTGCTCCACCCAAATGTTCACAAATGTTCATCTATTTTAAGGGTAACAGGTTACAAAATTTATCTTATGCTTTCATGTTCTCAGTAAATACACAATCCCTGTAAACCAATCGGCCAATTGTGGTCAGACACACCCCATTCTGAAGCCAAGTGGCAGATGCTGCCTAAAGGAACTTCTGTGGACTTGCCCTCAAATGCGTCTTAGAATCTTCTTTCAAACAATGGTTTCCTCAGCCATTTTCAGCAAAGATCCATCTCCAGAATTTCCCATCATATATTCAACAATAGGCAGTTTCCATTGCAAATGTGGACAAGTGTTAAAGGAGTCAACAGACAGGAATGCATATTTTATGCAATATTTTAACCTCTATATCAACAGCACAGAAGGAGACCATTGAGCCAACCAAGTTTACACCAGCGCTTTTGAAAAGCAATCCAGTTAGTTACATTCGGTTTGGTTTCCACGTTCGCTCCTTGAAATATTTATCCAACTCTCTTTTGTAGGCTACTATTAAATCCGTATCCACCACTAATTAGGTGCATTCCAAACATACAAAAATACATTAAAAAATGTATTTTATTCCAAACATATTCAAAAGTACAAAAACATAAATAAATCAAAGAACATTCTGCACACCTCAGTTTGTGCAAGTTTCACTGCGTCCCGTTCTCCTACCCCCCCCCCCCCCCCCCCCTCCACTGCGACAAACAATTCCTCAAACATGATCGTGGACAGTCCACACCATGTTTCAAAGCCCTCCTCTGATCCCCTCAATTCGAACTTACAGCTGAAGTAAGTCGGGCAAGTCCCCAGCCAGACAGTCACCCCCGATGGCGTTGTCGACTGCCATTCCAGCAGAATCCTTCATCGGGCAACTAAAGAGGTGAAGGACACACCCTTCCTCCCCTCCATCAGCTCCGGCATTTCCAACACCCCAGAAATCACCACCACAGGGACCGGCCAAGCCTCTACCCCCACAATCTAATGATAAAATCACAAACACCCCCCTCCCAGTCTCTCCCACTTCTCAGCCCCAGAACATATGCATGATATGCTGGTCCTCGCCCACATTTTCACACTTATCTACCACCCCCTGGAAGAACCTACTCGTCCGCACCCGAGTCATATGCACCCGATGCACCACCTTAAACTGAATCAAACTCATCCTCGCACACATGGAGGTCAAATTCACCCTATGCAATGTCTAACTCCTCATTCCCCATCCTATCCTCTTGCTCCCAGCTCCTCCTCCCACTTGCACTCCCCCTGCTCTCCCAGCCACCCGTAAATATCCCCAAACCTACCATCCCCTTCCACATCCGGGAGGAGAACTGCACCAGTTTGATATACTTCGGAAGCTTAGGAAACCCTCTCCACGCAAAGTCCCTCACTTGCATATACCTGAATTTGCTTCCCTTCGGAAGCATAATAATAATAATAATAATAATCTTTATTATGGTCACAAGTAGGCCTACATTAACACTGCAATGAAGTTACTGCGAAAAGCCCCTAGTTGCCACATTCCAGCAGCCACATTCCAGCACCTGTTTGGGTACACAAAGGGAGAATTCAGAATGTCCAATTCACCTAACAAACACGTCTTTCAGGACTTGTGGAAGAAAACCGGAGCACCCGGAGGAAACCCATGCAGACACGGGAGAACATGTAGACACTGCACAGACAGTGATCCAAGCTGGGTATCGAACCAGAGTTCCTGGCGCTGTGAAGCAACAATGGTAACCACTGTGCTACCCTCTACCCCCCTCCCGCTGCTGTTTCAGACTTGCAAACCTCTCCTCCAGATAACTCCACACTCTCACTAGCCCCACCTGCAATACATGCCATCTGCCTCCCCTGGCTTAAACCCATGGTTCCCAGACAGCAGTGTTAACACCAACATCCCCTCCATCCTAAAGTGTTTCCTCAACTGGTTCCACACCCTAATCGTGGACTATACCACTGGGCTCTGTGTACTCCCTGGCACCAACAGAAGTGCCATTGTCACCATGGCCCTCGGTCTGGACCCCCTACAGGACCCCTCCTCCATTCTAGCCCCTCTCCTTCCCACCACTGCCTCACCTTCTCCACATTTGGCACCCAATAGTGGAGCAGATTTGGTAACGCCAACTCCTCTTTGTGCCTCTGTAGCAGGGCACTCTTCCCTCTTGGTATCTTCCTCACCCACATAAACTCAGAGATCCCTGCAAGGCCTTTGGAATAAAGATCAGGAGAGTCCGAAATTCAAACAGGAATCTTGGCAAAACGTTCATTTTTACCACCTGGACAATCCTCACCAGTGTCAGATGTAACATAGCCCATCTCCAAAAGTCCTCCCCAACCTCCTCCACCCACTTTGTTAGGTTCCATTTATGCATCATCGTCCACTCCCCCATTACCTGAACCCCAAATACCATAAACCTGTCCCTGGCTACCCTAGATTGCCTTCTTGACCCACCGCATTCACTCGAAACACCTCACACTTGCTGACATTCAGCTTATAGCCTGAAGGCCCCGAACCTCTCCATTATGCTCATAATTCTCCCCACACTCTTCAGTGGGTCCGATATGAACAGCAGCAGGTTGTCTGCAGCATCTACAGTGACACCCAGTGTTCCCTACTCCCCCTCACAATCCCCTGCTGATGGTCACCAAGGCTGCATCGCCAGCACAAACAGCTGCGACAGCAGCAAACACCCCTGCCTCATTGCGCTATGCAACCTAAAGCTCCGTGAACTCATCTTGTTTGTCCATACACTCTTCACCGGGGCCATGTACAGCAGACGCACCCAATCTACAAACTTCAGCCCAAACCTAAACATTCCCAAAATCTTAAACAGGTACCGCCACTCGACCAGGTCAAAAGCCTTCTCCTTGTCCATAGAGACCACTATCTCCGGTACCCGTCCCTTCAACAGGGTCATGATCACATTTAATAACCGCCTAATGTTACTGGCAAGTTGCCTGCCCTTCACAAAACCAGTTTGGTCCTCTGGAACCACCCACGGAACACATCCTTCCCTCCTCCCCGCCATTAACTTAGCCAATACTTACACATCCGTATTTTAAAATGATATGGACCTGTATGACCAAAATTCCAACTAGTCAGTATCTCCAGCAGCTCCCCCTTCTCCAGTGCCTTGCTAAACATCCCCAATAGATGTGGTGCCAGCTGTCAGGAACTCTTATAGAACTCCATTAGGTACCCGTCCTGCCCCGGGGCCTTGCCCAACTTCATCCCTTTTATGCTATACATCACCTCTCTCAACCCGAAAGGCTCCTCCCACGCCTGCCAATTCGCCTCATCCAGCCGTGGGAATACTAGCTCATTCAAAAATCATTCCATGTCCCCTTCCTCACCACCCAGATCAGCCCTATATAACTACCTAGCACTCCCTGAACACCTCATTAATCTGCTCCGGCTCCAATATCACCTCCCCCATCCCTGCCCGTACTCTCAGGATTTCCCTAGATGCAGCCTGCCTCCGCAGCTGATGGGCTAGCATATGGCTCGCCTTCTCTCCATATTCATACTGCACCCCCTCACCCTCCGTAGCTGCCCCAGTGCCTTCCCCGTCGTTAACCTATCAAACCACCCCTGTAACTTTTTTCTCTCCGCCAACCCCTCCTTGGTGGGGGCACTCTAATATTTCTTGTCCACCTCGACTATCTCATCCAACAACCATCCATTTTCTTCCCTCCTATCTCGAGCTAAGTTTAGCCTTCAGCCAGAGCAGGATGCATGGTCAGAGATCACAATTCCCACATACTCCGCCCCATTACTCCCATATACCTTGCACACTTGCAAGAAGTACTCCCTCTCCCCCAGGTTCCTAAACCTCCACAGGTCCACCATTCCCATAAACCTTCCCAGCTCCTTCACTATGCTCAACCTTCCCATTGACTTAAGGCTCAACCTGTCCACCCTCAGTTCCAACACAAAATTGAAATAATCCCCCATAATCAACTGATGAGTGTCCAGGTCTGGAATCACTCCGAGCAACCCCATCCCAAAACATACGTCATCCCAATTGGGTGCATAAACGTTCAGTAGCACCATTGGCATCCCCTTCAACACCCTGCTCACTATCGCGCATCTCTTTCTCCCCCCACACCCCCTTCAAGATGGCTCCCTTCTCCATCCATCCATCCATGAACCCGCTCCTGCCACATGGGAACCGCCCTCAACACCCCCCCCCCCCCCCAAAAACTTGGCCAACCCCGTGGCCACCTCACATCCATCCACCAGCATAGCAGCTCCTGCCCGAAGGCTCCTATCCACCCCTCCCACCACGTTTTCCCCTGGGTCTGTGCAAACAACTCCCTGTGAACTTCCACCCACCTCACACAAACAACACAGGTCAACTCCTCCAAAAAAGAAACGGCGGGGGTTTGGGGGAGGGTTTACAAATTTGTTCTCCATAACAAAATCAACCCACCCGAGCAGAAAACCCACTCTCTGGCCTCCACATTTCCTGCATCTTCCGAACTCTGTTGTTCCAACTCTATCTACCGTTCAGTTCTCCCCCAGTTTATGGTCTCTAATGAAGTCACTGTGTTCTCTGGGTTTTCAAAATAGTACTCCCGGCCTTTGAATGTCACCGACAGTTTCACCAGGATCTGCCTCTGGTATAGAACCACTTTGGCCTTGTTGAACACAAGGCACCTTATCAGCTGCTGTGCTCCAATGCCTTGATGGTTCAAACCCTGTTCCCCTCCCATTTGCAGTTCCGCTTCTCCCTGGCCCACCGCAGGATCTTCTTCTTCACCAACTTATGGAGGCTCACAATCATTGCCCGCAGTGGCTCTCCCGCTCACAGCTTCTGCCTTAGGGACTTGTGCACCCTATCCACCACCGGGGCCTTTGTCCAGCGCCCCTTCCGCCACCAGCCCGGCCAGCAACATTGGGACATATCTCATGCCTTCCACACCCTCAGGCAAGCCAACGATATGCAGGTTCTGCCTTCTGGATCTGTTCTCCTCCACCTCTACCTTTGCCCCTAGCCACTTGCAAAGGTCCCCCAGGAGCCTCACCTCCACCTCCAATGCCATCACCCGATCACTATGGCCAGACATCACTATCTCCATCTCCCGGATCTGCGACCCCTGTACTTCCACCCGATTCTGTCAAAGGCCTGTTCTGAGTCCAGGTAGATAATCACTTTCTGATGTTCTCTCCCTGGATGGAGTAATTATCACGTTCAGCAGCTGCCCTCATCTGCCTGCCCTTGACAAGTCCATCTTGGGGCAGCACGGTGACGCAGTGGTCAGCACTGCTGCCTCATGCCTTTGAGGATCTGTGTTTAATCCTGGCCCCAGGTCACTGTATGGAGTTTGCACTTTCTCCCAGCATGTGCGTGGGTCTTACCTCCACAACCCAAAAAGATGTGCAGGGTAGGTGGATTGGCCACGCTAAAGAATTGGGTAGTCTAAAATTTATTTTAGATGACAAAGCCCCTCTGGTCTTCTGCAACTACCTCCGCTCTCCAGCCACCTGGCCAGAGATTTTGTCAGGATCTTCACATCTACATTGAACAGAGAGATGGGTCTGTAGGACCCACACTCAGTCGGGACTTTGTCCTTTTTGGCTATAAGCGATATTGAGGCTTGTGCTAGCGTTGGTGATAGGGCGCCACTTACCAGTGAGTCTGAACATTTCCCGCAAGTGCGGGACCAAAGCTGGCACAAAAGTTTTGTAGAATTTGCTGGAAATCCATCAGGGCCCCCCCCCCCCCCCCCCCCCCCCCCCCACCCCCACCCACCCCCACCCACAGAGCCTTTCTCACCTGCATGGAATTGATACTCTCCATGACTTCCCCCAGTTCTAATGGTGCTTCCAAGCTCCGGCTTCTATCTTTCCCCACAGCTGGTATTTAGAGTTCATCGAGCGACTGCTTCATCCCAGAGTCCCCCTCAATAGGCTCGAAGGTGTACAGTCCTGGTAGAACACCTCATTAACCCTTTCCGGCACAGTGACTAGCCTACTAGATCCAGCAGAGGGCAGCAGAGCAGAGCTACTGATCAGCTGTTCTGGGGAAATTTGCATACGTGCAGTGCGGTCAGCCGAAGTTGAAGGTGAACTGGCGAAGGAGACCCAAGGAGTTTGAGTGAAGACAAGCATCCAGCAGAGGGCAGCAGAGCAGAGCTACTGATCAGCTGTTCTGGGGAAATTTGCATACGTGCAGTGCGGTCAGCCGAAGTTGAAGGTGAACTGGCGAAGGAGACCCAAGGAGTTTGAGTGAAGACAAGCATCCAGCAGAGGGCAGCAGAGCAGAGCTACTGATCAGCTGTTCTGGGGAAATTTGCATACGTGCAGTGCGGTCAGCCTAAGTTGAAGTTTCAGTTGGGGCGCTTGATAGTTACAAGGAAGCGAGGAAGGATCTAAAGAGAGAGTTGAGACGAGCAAGGAGGGGACATGAGAAGTCTTTGGCAGGTAGGATCAAGGAAAACCCAAAAGCTTTCTATAGGTATGTCAGGAATAAAAGAATGACTAGGGTAAGAGTAGGGCCAGTCAAGGACAGTGGTGGGAAGTTGTGTGTGGAGGCTGAGGAGATAAGCGAGATACTAAATGAATACTTTTCGTCAGTATTCACTCAAGAAAAAGATAATATTGTGGAGGAGAATGCTGAGACCCAGGCTATTAGAATAGATGGCATTGAGGTGCGTAGGGAAGAAGTGTTGGCAATTCTGGACAAGGTTAAAATAGATAAGTCCCCAGGGCCGGATGGGATTTATCCTAGGATTCTCTGGGAAGCCAGGGAAGAGATTGCTGAGCCTTTGGCTTTGATTTTTAGGTCATCATTAGCTACAGGAATAGTGCCAGAGGACTGGAGGATAGCAAATGTGGTACCTTTGTTCAAGAAGGGGAGTAGAGATAACCCCGGTAACTATAGGCCGGTGAGCCTAACGTCTGTGGTGGGTAAGGTCTTGGAGAGGATTATAAAAGATACGATTTATAATCATCTAGATAGGAATAATATGATTAGGGATAGTCAGCATGGTTTTGTGAAGGGTAGGTCATGCCTCACAAACCTTATCGAGTTCTTTGAGAAGGTGACTGAACAGGTAGACGAGGGTAGAGCAGTTGATGTGGTGTATATGGATTTCAGTAAAGCGTTTGATAAGGTTCCCCACGGTCGGCTATTGCAGAAAATACGGAGGCTGGGGATTGAGGGTGTTTTAGAGATGTGGATCAGAAATTGGCTAGTTGAAAGAAGACAGAGAGTGGTAGTTGATGGGAAATGTTCAGAATGGAGTTCAGTTACGAGTGGCGTACCACAAGGATCTGTTCTGGGGCCGTTGCTGTTTGTCATTTTTATAAATGACCTAGAGGAGGGCGCAGAAGGATGGGTGAGTAAATTTGCAGACGACACTAAAGTCGGTGGAGTTGTAGACAGTGCGGAAGGATGTTGCAGGTTACAGAGGGGCCTAGATAAGCTGCAGAGCTGGGCTGATAGGTGGCAAATGGAGTTTAATGTGGAGAAGTGTGAGGTGATTCACTTTGGAAAGAATAACAGGAATAAGGAATATTTGGCTAATGGTAAAATTCTTGCTAGTGTGGATGAGCAGAGGGATCTCGGTGTCCATGTACATAGATCCCTGAAAGTTGCCACCCAGGTTGATAGGGTTGTGAAGAAGGCCTATGGTGTGTTGGCCTTTATTGGTAGAGGGATTGAGTTCCGGAGCCATGAGGTCATGTTGCAGTTGTACAAAACTCTAGTACGGCCGCATTTGGAGTATTGCGTACAGTTCTGGTCGCCTCATTATAGGAAGGACGTGGAAGCCTTGGTACGGGTGCAGAGATTTAGCAGGATGTTGCCTGGTATGGAGGGAAAATCTTATGAGGAAAGGCTGATGGACTTGAGGTTGTTTTCGTTAGAGAGAAGAAGGTTAAGAGGTGACTTAATAGAGGCATACAAAATGATCAGAGGGTTAGATAGGGTGGACAGCGAGAGCTTTCTCCCGCGGATGGAGGTGGCTAGCACGAGGGGACATAGCCTTAAATTGAGGGGTAATAGATATAGGACAGAGGTCAGAGGTGGGTTTTTTACGCAAAGAGTGGGGAGGCCGTGGAATGCCCTACCTGCAACAGTAGTGAACTCGCCAACATTGAGGGCATTTAAAAATTTATTGGATAAGCATATGGATGATAAGGGCATAGTGTAGGTTAGATGGCCTTTAGTTTTTTTTCCATGTCGGTGCAACATCGAGGGCCGAAGGGCCTGTACTGCGCTGTATCGTTCTATGTTCTATGTACTGCTGCTGTCCTTTATCTGGGCTATTTCCCCCATGGCTGCCTGCTTTCTCAGCTGGTGAGTCAACAGGCTTTGTCCATGCTCATAAAAGATCCATGTCTGGTGGAGTTGGTGTGCTGCTTTCCTCATGGACAGCAGATCAAAGTCCATTTGTAATTTTTTCCTCTCCGCCAGTCGCTCTGACAGGGAGTACCACAGGTCCATCTCCAGTATGGAGTCAACCAGTTGTCTAGGCGCCCACTCCTTCCTATCTCGGCTTTATATGTAATAATTTCTCCTCTAATCACAGCCTTAAGCATCTCCCAGAACGTGGAATTCTGGTTGTTGGTAATGTACCCGTCAATGGCTTATGATATTGTTTCGCAAAATGCTTCATCGGCAAGGAGGGTGTTGGGCACGACCAGTCTCCAACCTCACATCCATGTAGTGTGGAACGTGGTTAGGGCTCATGATTGTGGAGCATTTTGCTTGTACTAGCCCTGGGAGCACTATTTCCTCATGACAAAGAAGTTGATCCTGTTGTAGAGCCAGTGTGCCTGGGAGAAGAAACTTCTTCTCCCCTGGGTGCGTGAACCTCCATGGGTCTACTTCCCCCACCTGATCTATGAACATGCCTAGTTCCTCCTCCTCTCTTTCTCTCCCCCCCCCCCCCCCCCCCCCCCCCCCCCGATTTGGGGTCTGATCTGTCTGCCCGTGGGCCTGTACACAGTTAAAGTCTCTCTCTCCTCTCCCATCAACTCCCCTGACATTCCAGGTGACTACTCGGATAGGGGTTTTTAGTCCCCCACCCTCCTCCTGCAGGATGAACATTACTTACCTTGTGGATGCACCATGCGCTTCAAGGTTTCCCTTTGTTTGGGGACGTCAGTCAGTCAGACTCTCTCTCCGTCTCTATCTTCTCCCTCCCCTCCCTCCCCACCCGCACATTCCCCCCAGCCAGTCTCCATCTCCACACCTCCATTTGTGCCCCGTAACCTCACTTTGCATTCCATCTGTCATTTCTTCGCCCACTCTCCTAGACTGTCCATGTCCTTCTGCATCCCCCCTGCTTCCTCAATACTACCTGGCCCTCTACATCTTTGTATCATCTGCGACAGGAGATATTCCATGCCACACCGTAAACTAGGATGCAATCCATCTGGACAAGTTGAATTATCCACTCTAAGAGACATAAGCCTTTCAAGTAACTCTTTATTTTTATGTTATCCAGTATCCCGGCAACCCACTCATATACTGTAGCGTTGGCAAAGTTCTCTTCTTCGGTAAATGCTTAGGCAGATTTTTATAAATAAATCTTTGTTGTGTGTGTGCTTCGTGACTACAAAACCATCACATTTTTGAATCATTATATTCTTGCTCATAAAGGGGCTGCTTATGTAAATGTCACATTTTAACTGCAAAACTAGGCCACAGAACAAGGCTCGAAAATCACTGAACTGTTAACCCCAGGTTCAAAGCATCACACCTGTTGTTAAATATATGAGCTTTAAGTTTGAAAATTATTTCTGTAATTTTTAATATTTATCTTTTTCACTCAGTTTTAAGTTTTGATTAGTTATAGGTCATTCAACTCTGGCCTCCCCAATATGTATCCATGCCACTGGCATTCCCTCTTTTCCTCGCTCTCTCCCCACTGCTCTGCTACATATTCCCTCTTTTTTCAGTTGCCTCAATTTTCTGTCTCCACAGCCCTGATCGGATGCCATGCTTACATTTGTTAATATCTGCACCACAGCAGACAAGACAGAAGAGTTCTTTGTGCAAATATATTCTCACAGAAGGAATACCAGTCAGCAGAATAAAACAAAGGACATTACTAAAAGTTTGATAATTGCTTGTATGAGAATTCGATTTCATTTGTGTTGTGCACAGCGGAGTTGTCTTTCTATGCCTCATGCACATAATGGAGTCAAACTGTGAAATTAATCAGGATTCTAATGTACAAGTACTCATTATTTGGTTATCTTAACAATCCCATCTGTATAAGCAATTAACATACTGTATCGCTAGTGTTGTGGTAGCAAAGTAGAAGAATCCTAAACTGCAGCCCATTAACTTTCACCAATAATTTAATAAAATATTCAGAGTTAAATGCTCAATGTAGTTTCACAATTAGTTCTGACAATCATGAACTTCAAAATATTTTGAATGTTTATAATCAGAAATTTAAAAAAATACACAGTTGCATCACTTTAGAAAGATATATCTCCTGATCCACGGGTTTAAATATTACAGATACCCTTTATTAGAGCAATCTTTAGCACTTTACAATTCTTACTATAGTCATTTTGTTTGTTCAAGACATGTTCACTGTTAGCCTCGAAATGTAATTCCATAGTTTACTTGCATCTTGCTCTACCAGCAATATCATCATGTTGGCAGAGAATTACAACAAGGAATCAGGCCACTCTGACCACTATTTGCTCATTTCAGTTTAAATATCAAGGTAATATTTAAAATTACTGATATAAGAAGCAAAAACAGCTTTCTTTTATTTGCAATTCTGAAAGTTGTGAAATTACAAAAAATAACAGACATGCTGTTGTTGCTTAATTCTCTTAAATCTCTGGTGAGACATGGTGGTACAGTGGTTTGCACTGCTACCTCTCAGCGCCAGTGCCCAGGTTAAATTCTGGCCTTGGGTGACTGTGTGGCATTTGTATGTTCGCCCCTGCGTGGCAGGTTTCTCCCGGGTGTTCCGGTTTTCTCCTACAGTCCAAAGATGTGCAGTGCAGGTTAGGTGGATTGCTCATGCTAAAATTGCCCCTTAGTTGTCCAAAGAGGTATAGGTTATGGGATTGCAGGAATATGGCAGAGCCCAGGTGCTTTTTAATTGGATTGGTTCAGACTTAATGGGCTGAATGGCCTCCTTCTGCACTACAGGGATTCTATGGTTCTCCAGGCGCTGGTTACGGTTTTAGGGAAAACCGGACATTCTCGGTACACTGTAGCTCCTGGTGGCAGAGGTTGAAAGTTTGGCTGTGAAGCAGTGACTGAGAAAGGCCACCTCAGTTAGCAACTATCATATGCACCCTTTTACTGCTTCAACTTACTGTCTTTCATCGTCCATTGAGCTCTGGCTGTGTTTAGAACATAGAACAGTACAGCACAGAACAGGCCCTTCGGCCCTCAATGTTGTGCCGAGCCATGATCACCCTACTCAAACCCACATATCCACCCTATACCCGTAACCCAACAACCCCCCCCTTAACATTACTTTTATTAGGACACTACGGGCAATTTATCATGGCCAATCCACCTAACCCGCACATCTTTGGACTGTGGGAGGAAACCGGAGCACCCGGAGGAAACCCACGCACACAGGGGGAGGACGTGCAGACTCCACACAGACAGTGACCCAGCCGGGAATCGAACCTGGGACCCTGGAGCTGTGAAGCATTTATGCTAACCACCATGCTACCCTGCTGCCCAGGTTTGTCTGCCTTATTCCAATTTTTGTTAAAACCTTCCTAATTTGGAATACATTATCTTCTGAGTTCATTATGAAACAAAAAGTCGTAGTTTCTCAACTGAAAGGGTGCCAATTATAACTGATCAAGCATTTAAAAAAAAAAATTATCTACCCTTTAATACATCGCCTTCTGCTTTCTTATTGTTCAGCAGTCCATAATATTCTTCCAATAGAGTTAAAGTCCCATTGTTCTTCCTTAACTTTAATTTCCTCAACTGAGATTTGCATCATCTTTATATTCCAGTGCTGTGATGGAAGCTTTAATTAATGCCGTCACTCATCAGCACTTTTCTCTAAGATGTTCAGGACTTTAAATTATTAAGCAAGATACACAATCACATTTTATTATGCTTAAAGATCATACTGTACTGTGTACACTTCTAAAATAATGACTACTGTGGACAACCCAAGTGCAAACAGGTTAATTATAATACTGAGCATAAAGCTGCTGCATAACTATTAAACACAAGTAAAAATCAGAGCTATAAAAATATTTCTTAATTTTTCTGGACATATTGAATAAATCCCAGGCAGAAGTTACCACTGGATCAGTTACTGCCTTTTCAAAATAAAGTACAAGGAACTAGAAAAAGGTACAGATAGAACAAGTCGTCTAGAATCCCTGTGCTGGTAAAATCAAATTGTTTTTTGTGCAACACAAGTAGTTTTGGTTGATTAATGTGGACTGCAATCCTTGAATTTGATCCAATGCTTCAGGGGTCAAGGAAAAAGTCAAATTCCATACAACCAACAGATTCAATGGGCTAAATTACCCATTATTTGGTTTCCTGACATTTTCAGTTCGCTGCTTTTGTGTAGATCAATTTTCAGCACGAGTCGAAGTCGCCAACAGAAATTGTTATTAAATTGCATATTTTGGTGCTTTTGGCCCGAACAGGCTCCAGAATGTGGCGACTAGGTGCTTTTCACAGTAACTTCAATGCAGTGTGAATGTAAGCCTACTTGTGACAATAAAGATTCTTTTTTTTTTAAATCTCCTGATTTTTTTTGGGGGGTGGGGGAAGACAGGTTACATATTAAAGTTAGATAGATCATTTTGTGGAATATCTCACATTACTTCAGAGGTGAACAGATCCCTCAGTGTAGAGTACACCAGCTCGGCCTACAGACAATTAAATCAGATCAGGGACAAAGCCAAGAAGAAAATGTTGTGGACCCTCTAACAGATATATTGTAGTGCACTTTTTATTATTTTTCTTGCTCGTGGGAAGGGAACTTTTCTTGCTCGTGAGAAGGGAAAAGTTAATAAAGCAAAATACTACAGATGTGGGAATCTCAAATAACAGACACTAGAAAAACTCAATAGATCCTGTAGCATCTGTGAGAGAAGGTCAGAGTTCAAGCAAATTACCTTTCATCATAACCAAAAAATCTAGTGGAATTAATATGGAATTTGAATGTACCTGCAATGAGAGTCTTTGGCTGTAAAATAATGCAATACTGGGGCAGCAATAATACAGTGCACTGCAGAACAAACTTTGAAAAATGCAAGTCCAAGTTAGACCATAAAATTTCAATTTAGATTAAATCACCAAACAAAATTAAACTTTGCCACATTTATTAATTTTGCATCACACTCTATATGGAAAAATTAATTGGAAAATATTTAATATGCAAAAATTGTTCTTAATTAACTTCTGAATTATTGGTTATGTTTTCATTACTGTTTTAATAATCTTTTGATAAAACACAATTAGATTTAAAACTGGCCAACAAAATGGCAGCCCAGTGACTAAATAAAGAGCTTACCCAGTGAAGGATTACCATTGTATTGCAAGTGCTTTTCTCTGTATAACAATGGGTTCAAGTTTACAATAGACACACTCGCAGAGATGCATCAACTAGAGCTAGGAAGGCACGACACAAGCATCTATTTTGAAAAGGTCCAGTTGCAACTTTATTTCCACTGAATTAAAGTAGATTCTGGATGAAGGAGTGTCATGTGAGGGCACCTTTAAGAAATGGGTGTTTATTTGAGAGCTGCAGCGATGTCAGAGAGTGGGTGGAGCTGGGTTGTCTGTCTGCTTTACTTTGGTTTTAGGCTGTTTGCTACAGGGTCTGGTCAGTTTCGTTTTGCGAGCTGGATAGCTGCAGACAAAGCAAGGAGCTGCATAAGGATCTCTGCAAACTAAAGACTGTCTTCAAATCAATTGGGTAATTTCAAAGTGCTGACTGCTCTCAATAGTGAATTTAAACCTGATCTCTGTATTAAAAAGGGTCTTTTGTCTTCCGGACGTTGTTTGGGAATTTATTAAGGGTTATCTGTCCAGTACTGTATTCTTTGAAGAGTTATTGGTGTTGATAGTGGTTAAGATGTTTACTGTGGATTTATAAAGTGTTAACTGGTTTCATAAATAAACATTGTTTTAATTTAAAAGTACTGAAGATTTTGGTTTGCATCACACTTGCAGAGTAAGCCCGTGTGCTCCCCATAACCACAATCTATTACAAGTTGTGGGTCAGGTGAACTCCATGATACACTTTGGGGTTCTCTAAACCCTGGCCCATAAGAGGAGGATACACCATTAAAACAAATCTACAACTGGAACAAGGCAGCTGCATATGAAAAATCATTAGCTGAAAAGAAAAAAAAAAGGGTAAAACATAGAACATACAGTGAAGGAGGCCATTCAGCCCATAGAGTCTGCACCGACCCACTTAAGCCCTCACTTATCCCCGTAACCCAATAACCCCTCCTAACCTTTTTTGGTCACTAAGGGCAATTTATCATGGCCAATCCACCTAACCTGCACGTCTTTGGACATCTTTAAACAAATAAGACAAGGTTGAGAGTCCTCCTTTGCTAGAGCAAAACTGTTACACAAGCAGACTCTGCCGGTCATTGGAAAATTCAAAAAAACAATGCTTCCATCATCTGAACCGAAAATTACTAGCAAACCAATACTCAAATAATGCTGAAGTTTGAATGGCTTCACCAATTTTCAAAGACCAGTTCCATCATTAATTCGTACCAAACATCATAGACAAAAACTACTGAAGGGGGTCAGCTTGCTGCTTGACAAAGTTTTTTTCTGCACATCCATCCCCAGCAAACATGATAATAAAAGAGATGGAATATCGAATACATCCATCTCCTGAAAAACACAACATCCGAAAATTGGCTAAGACCAACCTTCAAACATAACTGCAGAATAGGACTGATAGACAGGACAATGTGGCAGCTGTCACAAAATGAAAGAGGGAATCTACACATATGTGCCCTTTGCTAACAAGTAGAACAAAGAAAAATACAGTACAGGAACAGGCCCTTCAGCCCTCCAAGCCTGCGCCGACCATGGTACCTGCCAAAACTAAAACCGTCTGCACTTATGGAGTCCGTATCCTTCCATTCCCACCCTATTCATATATTTGTCTCAATGCCCCTTAAATGCCACTATTGTACCCGCTCCCACCACCTCCCCAGGCAGCGCGTTCCATATATTTACCACCCTCTGTGTAAAAAAAAACTTGCCTCGCACATCTGTTCTAAACTTCTCCCCACGCACTTTAAACCTATGTCCTCTAGTACATAGTTCCTACCCTAGGAAAGAGCATCTGACTATCCACTCTGTCCATGCCACTCAATTTTGTAGACCTCTATCAGGTTGCTTCCCAACCTCTGTTGTTCCAGTGAGAACAGACCGAGTTTATTTAACCTCTCCTCTTAGTTAATGCCTTCCATTAATCAACCAAACACTCCTGTATGCTTCACCCGATACCTGTGCCTATGTATTTACATTGTGTATTTTATATTGCCCTATTATGTATTTTCTTTTCATGTACAGAATAATCTGTCTGAGCTGCACGCAGAACAATACTTTTCACTCTACCTCAGCATGTGACAATAAACCAATCGAAATCCAAATCAAATGCACTGTGTTACATTCAAACCAGAAACTAGCAGCAATGAGGAGTACTCAAAGGCCTCATTGAAGAACAAATACATGAAAGCGGGAATCTAATTATGGACTATGATAAATTCAATGTCGCATGATCTAAAAAACTCCAGGTCCATACTTGGGAGCCGAATTAGATCATGACAAAGCATGATCTCACCAAAATCAACCAAGAAGCTGCCAACAAGATGACAGATGATAAACATTGGTCAGTGCATCAGGTCCAATCCGTTTAGACGTCCAGTAAGCTGGTAGATAACAACAAAATAACTGATACAGTCTACAAAGGAAATTGTTCACTTACTAAATTCAAATCAGAATTCATCCACACTGAATTTCAACATCTGAAGTTGAATTTTCAAGTGTGCAGTTTCCCTGCCCCCCCCCCCCCCCCCCCCCCCCCCCCCAAGTACTCCTCAATTTCCTCAACTCGCAGGCATTGTGCTAGACATGGAGCCTGGAGAAATAATCAATTAAATACTTCACAGTTCAATCAAACTGTGAGGAATGTAGAAATTGTAACATATGTTATATCTGTTGCCATAATGTTTTTGGAAGCCTGGGTTAAGGAATATATTTATTGTAGTAATATTATGAAAGAACCTAGGTCAAGGTACCCAGAGTCTGAAAAAGCTGTAATTAAGGAGTCGTAACAGAGTGAGGTAACTACTGATTTTAACAACTTTAAGGCCTAATGAAATTGTGTTTTGATGGCTGGAGATTCTCTGGAGTGTAGATAATTTATGAGGGGCATGGTGTTTCGTCCTAGCCAAGCAGGAGATCTGCTTGTCTGAATGGAGAGTGCAGTTTAGCTAAACTAGAGTGCTTTTGGAGTTCTGTGAAAAGCAGGGAGACTAAATGGGAGGAGGATGAAGCGAAAAAGACTGTGTGGAGTTCAGTCTGGGCAGGAGCGGAGCTTCATAAATAGCAAGATCAGGGCCGGGATTCTCCCCTACCCGGCGGGACGGGGGTTCCCGGCGTGTTGGAGTGGCGTGAACCACTCCGGCGTTGGGCCGCCCCAAAAGTGAGGAAGTCTCCGCACCTTTAGGGCGGAGCCCTCATATTGAGGGGCTAGGCCCGCGCCGGAGAGATCCCCACTCCGCTGGCTGGCGTGAACGGCCTTTGGCGCCACGCCAGCCGGGGCCGAAAGGACTTTGTCGGCCGGCGTAAGTCTGCGCATGCGCCAGAGCGTCAGCGGCTACTGATGTCATACCAGCGGATGCGCAGGGGAGGGGGTCTCTTCCGCCTCTGCCATGGTGAAGACCATGGCGAAGGCGGAAGAAAAAGAGTGCCCCCACAGCACAGGCCCGCCCGCCGATCGGAGGGGCGGAGAATTCGGGACATGGCGGGGGCGGGATTGACGCCGGCCCCGGGTCGGAGAATCCCGCCCCCGATTCCTGTTTTCATTGACTTCGCAGTCAGCGACAGTGAAGTAGTTTTGAGTTTTGGAGGAAGGGATTAACTGAGAAATACCACAAATAAATGACAGTCAGGGTCATTATAATAAAGTAAGTAAACAAAGTAGGACGGGCAGCACGGTGAAACAGTGGTTAGCATTGCTACCACATGGCGCCGAGGTCCCAGGTTCGATACCGGCTCTGGGTCACTGCCCGTGTGGAGTTTGCACATTCTCCCTGTGTTTGCATGGGTTTCACCCCCGCAACTCAAAGATGTGCAGTGTAGGTGGTTTAGCCACGCTAAATTGCCCCTTTGGAAAAAATGAATTGGGTGCTTTGGTTTTTGTTTTATTTCTTAAAATAAATATAAAGTAGGATAAGGGAAGTAAAGTTAGCCCAAGGAGGTAAGTAAACAGTATTCTCATATAGCATAATTCTTTTGTTAAAAAGGGAGTAAATAAACAGCATACAATATTAAAATTAAAATATGGGGGTATGAAGTCATTGCTGTTAGTGAGACATGGTTGAGGGGAGCAGCATTTGCAGTTCAGTCTTCCAGAATTCAGGATCTTCAGACGAGATAGGAAAGGAGGTAAAACAGGAGTGTTATAATTTTGATCAGGTTCTCAATTACAGCAGTAAGGAGGGACAATATCTTACAAAGCTCTTCAACTGAAACTATAGGAGCAGAACTAAAAACCAAAAAGGAACAATCACATTGCTGAGTGTTTTACAGGCTCTCTAACAATCGGAGATAAATGCAAGAGCAGAAAAATAGGCAAATGTCAGAGAAGTGTAAAAGTAATAGGGTAATAATAGTGGGGGACTTCAACCTCCCAACATTAACTGGGGTAGCCATACTATAAAGGGAATTCTTAAAATGTACCCAGGAGAACTTTTTAAGCCAGTATATTTGTAGGTCCTACAAAAAAAAAGGGGGGTGGGCCTGGACACAATTTCAGGCAACAAAGCCAGGCAAATGGCTGAATTATCAGTGGGGACCATTTTGCAGACTGTAATCACAATTCAAGTTATATTCCATATTGTCATGAAAAAGGACAGGGATGGGCCTAAGATAATTGGCCAGAGTGGACTGGAAACAGACAATTTTAGGTAAATCTGTCACAGAACAGTGGGATGCATTCAAGGAGGAAATAGGGAGAGTACAGGTCATGTTCCAATCAAAAAAAAAGGGTGGGACCAACAAATCCAATGAACCCTGGATATCAAGGCATATACAGCATTGGATACGGTAGTACAGTGGTTAGCACTGTTGCTTCACAGCTCCAGGGACCTGGGTTTGATCCCAACTTGGGTCACCGGCTGTTGCGGAGTCTGCACGTTCTCCCTGTATCTGCGTCGGTTTCCTCCAGGTGCACTGGTTTCCTCTCAATCCCCGAAAGACGTGAATAGGTGAAATGGACATTCTGAATTCTCCCTCCGTGCACCCAAACAGGCGCTGCAGTGTGGTTGACAAGGGGATTTTCACAGCCTACTTGTGACACTAAAAAGTGAGAAAAATGGAGGCTTATGGCAGATAGTGAGGGCTCAAAACAGCAGAAGCCCTAGAGCCGTATAGAATGTGCAAAAGGAAAGTTAAAAGGGAAATTAGGAGACCAAAAAAAGGGGACATGAAAGGATATTTAAGTTGTTTTACAAGTACACTTAAGCTAAAAGGATAACTAGGGAAAGAGTTGAGTCCATTAATGACCACAGTGGTAACTTTGTGGAACCAGAGAACGTAGGTAGTGTTCCAAATTAATGCTGTGTGTTTAATCATGAGAGGATGGGCATGGGTATAGAAATGAAGAAGGACTGTGAGAAAATTAAATAGATTAACAGACAGAGAAGGTTCGGCGTGATCGTGCAGGCTTTAAAGTAAATAAATCTCCAGCGCCAGATGTAATGTATTCCAGGCTACTGAGTGAAGCAAGGGAGGAAATAGCCGGGTTGCTGGCAATAATTTGCAATTCCTCTTTGGGCAGAAGAGAGGTACCAGATGACGGGAGGGTAGCCAATGTGGTACCATTATTCAAGAAGGGAGGAAGGAATAAACCAGGAAACTAGAAACCAGTCAGTCTAACCTCAAGTGATGGGGAAACAGTTGGAAGCAATTCTGAGACACAGAATGAATCTGCATTTGGAGAGGCAGGGATTAATCAAGAACAGTCAGCATGGTTTTGCTTCGGAGAGGTCAAGTCTGGCCAACATGATTGAATTTTTCAAAGAGGTGACCAGGTGTGTAGATGAGGGCAATGCATTTGACGTAGTCTACTTGGACTTCAGCAAAGCTTTTGACAAGGTCCCACCCACATCGGAGACTGATAACAAAGGTAGAAACCCATGGGATCGAAGGAAATTTGGCAAATTTGAAACAAAATTGGCTGAGAGGCAGGAAGCAGAGGGTGATGGTTGAGGGGTGTTTTTCTGACTGGAAGCCGGTGTCCAGTAGGGTCCCGCAGGCCTTTGTTGTTTGTCATTTATATAAATGATGAGTGGCAAACGGAATTCAATCCGGATGTGGTGATGTACTTGGGCAGGACAAAAGATGCAAGGGAATACATGATAAACAGCAGGACCCTGGGAAGCACAGAGGATCAGAGGGATCTTGGTGTGCACGTACACTAGTCCCTTAAGGTAGCAAAGCAGGTGGATACAGTGGTATACTTACCTTTATTAGCTGAGGCATAGCGTTTAAGAGCAGGGAGGTTATGCTGGAACCGTTAGGCCACAGGTGGAGTATTGCATGCAGTTCTAGAATCCACATAACAGGAGGGATATGATAGCAGTGGAAAGGGTGCAGATGGGGTTTACCGGGATGTGCCTGGGCTGAAGAGTTTTAGCTATGAAGAGAAATGAGAAACTGGGGTTGTTTTCTTCAGAACGAGCAAGGGGCGGCGGCACATGATTGAGATGTTTAAAATTCTACGAGGCATAGATAAGAGTAAGAAACATTTCTCTTTGGTGAAGAGATCAATGACACAGGGTATATGCTTAAGCAAAGGGGCAGGAGGCTTAGAGGAGATAGGAGGGGGAACCTTTTCACCCAGAGGTTGGGACATAGACATGCAGCATTGAATCAGGAGTGGGTTGTATTTGGGGGGGGGGGGGGGGAAAGAGACATGCCAGCACATTAATTCTGTTCCTCTCTCTATAGATGCTGCCAGACAAGTGAACAATTCCAACAATTTCTGGTTTTATTTCAAATTTCCAGCAACCGCCGTACTTTGCTCTTGCATTACTGAAATGTATTACATTTCCTTATTTTGATGACAGATCCGAAATAAGCTTGAATTGGCAAACTGCACAATTTACTTCAGTACAAGATGGATATGCATGTACTTTATTTTGTTACAAGTATCTATCTCTGCTTGTACAGGCAGTCTTTTTTTATTTTATTTGTTCATTGGATGTGGGCTTCTCTGGCTGGGCCAGTATTTGTCACCCACCCCTTAGGGCACTTGAGTCAAGCACGTTGTGTGGGCCTGGAGTCACATGTGGGCCAGATCAGGTAAAGGCAGCAGATTGCCTTCACTGAAGGACATTAGTGAACTAGATGAGTTTTACAACAAATCAACAAAAGTTTCATGGTCACCATTAGACATTTTATTCCAAATTTTTATTTGTTATTCCTGGCTCAGGTCAATCAGATTTAATGAGTTACACAATACATTCCATTCTGCCTCCGTTACAAGGACAAATTTATTTAAGCAATTAGCTCACTTTAAATAGACTTAAGAACACTGTTGTTGATCAGAAACATTCAACATACTTCATAAAATACACCCTGGAAAACAAATGAAAATAAGACTCTTGGAAAGGAGCCTCTGAAGTTTGTTCCACCATCCAACAGATCTGACCTAGTCTGGCCTATGCGTGACTCCAGATCCACAGCCATAGTTGATTCTTAACTGCCCTCTGATACAACAGAGTGTTAGGTCTTTTCAAACTACCATAACAAAAACAAACTTCCACAACAAAATCAAACTACTGTACAATTCAGTTATGACAAAAGCACACCCAATCAACCAAGCAAAGACGACTTCGCTAACATCTGGGGACGGATACTAAAGTTGAAAGCATTGGTCCTCAGAACAGTCAAGCAACAGCATGACAATCACAATTATGCTCTCAAAATCATATCTACCAGCCAACATTTGCTCATGACATGACAGGCCCAAAGGTGATGGCATAATCAAGTGGGTGCGGTCCAGGGAATCCATAACTCATTAAGTCTTATGGCTTCAGATTAAACTTCCTGCTGATGGATCAGTACTGCCATCACTTGGGAGGACAATAAGGATAGCAAGAGCACAGAATATACTCAGGGTAGGGGAAGTCGAAGTCTATCACCAAGAATGGCTCTGCCACTTACCCAGTGGCAGAGACTGAAAGAACATAGCCGTCAGTCTGGACTTGCAAAAGGTGGCAAGGAAACCAACACAAGTGAATAATTAATTTGTGCTTCTCCGTGCCAATCCACCTGCCACACATGTCCATAACACCATCCCTTTGGAGATCGAGTTCTGCTTTCACACCCAAGGATCTACCACTATCAAATGGGATAAATTATCTAAGCGACCTGGCAGCTCAAAAGAAGCCATCCATGGTACATTATGAACCAGCAGCAGTGTTCTATAGCCTAGAAATTCATCACTCTTCCATCAGCAAATCAGATGATCAACCCTGGTTCAATTAGCTGTGGTCAGTGCCAGGTGTACTTAAAGTGAGGCTAACCAGATAAAGCTACAACTATGGGTAATATGCATTCTAAAACAGTAGCATGCCATGGATGGAACTAAACAATCTCATAACCAATAGATCAAGACAAAGATCTGAAAAACCTGATGAAGAGTCATGAATAATAGTGTATAATTAAATAACAGGAAGAAGGAATTCCAGTGGTGGCCATGGAGCGAGTGTTCACACATATTGGTGGCTCCTGCTCAAGGTGGACTCTTTTGGTCCTTGCCCACCAGAAGTGCGTGGTATTGGATGGCAGAAGGTGCAGGAACACTGAGCGAATGTAAAAGTCCTCTGGTGGGGCTGGTTCATGGCTCATCGATCGAGAAGTGCAACGAGAAAGAGAAAGTATCTTGAGCAAGAGAGTATTGTGGTGCGATACAGGAGAGGATGGCGGAGAGTAGGGGACAGCACTGCACGCCCAGTGGTCTTCAAAAGTAGCTGCTGGAATTCCTCAACAGCAAGCTCCAGCAGCAAAGGAAGGAGGCCTTAGAGGACCTGGCTAAGGTGGTGGAGCTGCTTAGGATGACGATCAAGCACTTGGAGCAGAGGCAGCAGGCACTGGGCCTAGCAATCCAAAGATCGAGTCAGTGGGGCAGCACAAGGATCATTTGGCCTCGCTGGAGGCTGAGAAAAGGCTGAGGGAGAAGCTGGAGGAGCTAGAGAACTGCTCCAGGAGGCAGGACCTTCAGATCGTGGGGATGCCTGAAATAATTGAAGGTGCGGAGGTCGCCAAGTGCATGGCGAGCATGCTAGAGAAGCTGATGGGGGAGGGGTTCTTTGACCATCCTCTCGAGGTGGATCGAGTGCACAGGGTGCATAGGAGGCCACCGAGGGCGATGGTACGGGGGTTGGATAGTTTACTTGACAAGGAGAAGGTTTTAAACAAAAATAAATTTAGAGCATCCAATTATTTTGAAGCAGACCATGACATGCACTTGGGAGGAAAGTGAGCCGCGACCACATTAAGACCCCTAGAGCAGGGTTGACTAAGCACGGGGCCGGGTAAAACCGGATTTTGGCCGCCCTCTACAAAAGAGGTTTGGGGTTCTGTACCATGCTCGCTTGTGGATTACACACCAGAAGCAAGAGTTTTATTTTGACTCGTCAGAGGATGAGAAGGACTTTACGAGAGACTATGGACTGGAAGGACATTTAGCTTTGGAGTGGTGTCTTGTGTAAAATGTGGGCACACAGGGAGGGTGGATTGGCGAAGGTTGTGATAGGAGAGCAGTCTTAAGGGGTTGGTTTAGCACGGGGCTAAAGAGCTGGCCTTTAAAACAGACCAAGGCAGGCCAGCAGCACGGTGCAATTCCCATACCAGCCTCCCCGAACAGGCACCGGAATGTGACGACTAGGGGCTTTTCACAGTAACTTCATTAGAAGCCTACTTGTGACAATAAGCGATTTTCATTTCACTTTTCATTTCAGCGAGGGTGCCTTTTGTTTCTCCTTGTATGTTTTTTGTTTGGAGGGATAGAGGTTGGATTGGGTGGAAATGGGGTAGATAGAGACCTCAGGCGGGAACCACTATGCCAGTTGATTGAGCGAGATAACAGGAGTGAAATGGGGGTTGCTTTTTTTTTTTCAGTTATGGGGGTGGGGGGGGGGGGGGACAATGACATGGGTGTGGCTGGTGGAGGGAATAAAGGATGTGTTTGCTGCTTTCATTGGCGGGGCACGTGCAGACGGTTAAAGTGATGGCGCCCCAGACTTCCGGTTGCGGCTACGCGGAGCTAAGCCGCACGTTCAGCAGCAACTGCTATTTAAGGACTTTTGGGCCGATTTGAGGGCCCCAAACGGCGCTGTTTCGACGAATCCCGGTGGGGGAAAGTGTCTAGAGGAGCTTTCCCCATAATTTATGGTGCTCACCCGGAGTGGGGCAAAGGAAAAAGCTGCAGCAGTTCCCCAAGAAAAGCGGGGGAAGAAGGACAAAATGGCGGCCGGCAGAACACCCGAGGACTGGTGGAAGTGGGCGCAGGAGCGTTTTGCGGAGCTGAAGGCTGAGTTGCTGGACTCCCTGAATGCAACTACCAACAAGCTGCTTGGGACCCAGGCGGTGTCCATTCGGGAGTTGCAGCAGCAGGCCACTGAGAGGGAGGAGGAGGCCGTGGTCCTCGTGGGGAAAGTGGAGTTGCACGAGGCACTTCACAAAAAGTGGCAAGACCGCTTGGAGGAGCTGGACGTTCGCACGAGGCAAAAGAATTTGAGGATCCTGGGCCTGGCGGAGGGGCTGGAGGGGTCGGATGTCCCGGCGTATGTGACCACGATGCTGAGCTCGTTGATGGGAGCGGGGTCCTTCCATTTGCCCCTGGAGCTTGAGGGAGCTCACAGAGTGATGGCCAGGAGGCCCAAGGCAAATGAGCCCCCGAGGGCGGTGCTGGTGCGGTTCCATCGATTTAGCGACCAGGAGAGTGTGCTGCGCTGGGCCAAGAAAGAGAGGAGCAGCAAGTGGGAGAATTCGGTAGTGAGAATCTACCAGGACTGGAGTGCGGAGGTGGCTAAGCGGCGGGCCGGGTTCAACCGGACGATGGCGGTGCTTCATGCCAAGCAGGTCAGATTTGGAATGCTGCAGCCTGCGCGCCTGTGGGTGACATACAAGGACCGGCACCACTACTTTGAGTCCCCGGAGGAGGCGTGGGCCTTTGTACAGGCGGAGAAGCTGGACTCGAACTAGGGTCTGGGGACACACTATGGCCGTTGCTGTTTTCGCTGTTGCTGTTTTTCAACTTTGACATGTGTGTTTTTTATGCTGGTTTTCTTTTTGCTCTGTTTCCGGGTGGGTTTGTCTGTTGGGTATGGTTGTGGGGTATGTGGGAAATGTTGCGGGTGTGTGTTTTATATGTTCTCTTCTGTACGGGGTTGGGGTGAAACTGGATTTTGGGGAGCTGCGTCAGAAGGGTGGGGTGTGGCAGCGTGAAAGCGCAGGCTTTCCTCTGGTTTCCCGCGCTGCGGGGCGGGGGGCGGAGCTGGCAGTGGGGGCGTGGCCTCTACGGGTTTTCTTTCCCACACTGAAGCGGTGCCAAGGAGGTGTGGCAAGAGGGGGATGACCCCATGCCAGGAGGGGATGGGTTTTGGCGGGATCTGCCGGGGTCAGCAGAAGTCAGCTGACTCACGGAAGTACTATGGAGGGTGCGTCACGGCTAGGAGGGGTCCTAGCCTGGGGGGTGGGGATACCGGGTTGCTGCTGGAATGTCCAGGAAGGAGCTGGTGTGGGCCGGGGGGGGCGGGTAGAGGAGAGTCGTTATCGCCATGGGGAACGGGTCCGTCGGGGTGAGCTGGCCTGGGGCGAGCAGTCGATAAGCTATGGCTAGCCGGCGGGGGAGAGGGGCAGGTTGCTCTCTGATCCGGCTGATTACCTGGAACGTGAGGGGGCTGAATGGGCCGGTTAAGAGAACCAGGGTATTTTCTCATCTGAAGGGGTTGAAGGCGGACGTGGCTATGCTCCAGGAGACCCACTTGAAGGTGGCGGACCAGGTTCGTCTGAGGAAGGGGTGAGTGGGGCAGGTTTTTCACTCAGGATTGAACGCGAAGAACCGGGGGGTGGCGATTCTGGTGGGGAAGAGGGTGGCGTTCCAGGCGGCTGAGGTGGTGTCGGACAAGGAGGGCAGATATATTATGGTGAAGGGTAGGCTGCAGGGAGAGACGTTGGTGCTGGTTAATGTATATGCCCCGAATTGGGACGATGCTGGCTTCATGAGGCGCTTGTTGGGCCGCATTCCGGACTTGGAGGCAGGGGGCCTGATCATGGGGGGAGACTTTAACACAGTGCTGGATCCCACACTGGACCGGTCCAGTTCAAGGACGGGTAGGAGACCGGCAGCGGCCAAAGTACTGAGGGGATACATGGACCAGATGGGAGGGGTGGATCCCTGGAGGTTTGGGAGACCGAGAGCGCGGGAGTATTCCTTTTTCTCTATTGTCCATAGGGTTTATTCCCGAATAGACTTTTTTGTCCTGAGCAGGGGATTGATCCCGAGGGTGCAGGATGGCGAGTATTCGGCCATAGCGATTTCAGACCATGCTCCGCACTGGGTTGATCTGGAGATGGGGGAGGCGCGGGACCAGCACCCGCTCTGGCGCTTGGATGTGGGGATGCTGGCTGATGAGGTGGTGAGTAAGAGGGTCCGGAGAAGTATTATGGGGTATCTGGATAGCAATGACACGGGGGAGGTCAGGGTGGGGATGGCCTGGGAGGCTCTGAAAGCAGTGATCCGGGGGGAGCTGATCTCCATCCGGGTCCATCGGGAAAGAGGGAGAGACTGGTGGGGGAGCTCCTGGATGTGGACAGGAGATACGCAGAGGCACCGGAGGAAGGGTTGCTGGGGGAACGGCGCAGTTTGCAGGCCAAATTTGACTTGTTGACCACCAGAAAGGCGGAGACACAGTGGAGGAGGGCGCAGGGCGCGGTATGCGAGTATGGGGAGAAGGCGAGCAGGATGTTGGCGCATCAGCTCCGTAGGCGAGATGCGGCTATGGAAATTGGTGGAGTGACGGATGGAGGTGGAAATGTAGTGCAGAAGGGGACAGAAGTAAATGGGGTCTTTAGGAACTTCTACGAGGAACTGTACCGGTCGGAACCTCCGATGGGGAGAGGGGGGATGGAGAGCTTCATGAACAGGCTATGTTTCCCAAGGGTTCAAGAGGAGCTGGTAGAGGGGCTGGGGGCGCCGATAGAGTTGGAGGAGCTAGTCAGGGGGATTGGACAAATGCAGTCAGGTAAGGCCCCGGGGCCGGACGGGTTCCCGGTGGAATTTTATAAAAAGTATGTAGACCTGGTGGGTCCCCTGCTGGTGCGAGCCTTCAATGAGGCATGGGAGGGGGGGGGGGGGGGGGGCTTTGCCCCCGACGATGTCGCGGGCACTGATCTCTCTGATCCTAAAGCGGGATAAGGACTCCTTGCAGTGTGGATCAAACAGGCCTATCACGCTCCTTAATGTTGATGCCAAGCTGCTGGCGAAGATCCTGGCCACCAGGATAGAGGATTGTGTGCCAGGGGTGATACACGAAGATCAGACAAGATTTGTCAAGGGACGGCAGCTCAACACGAATGTGCAGAGACTGCTAAATGTTATCATGATGCCGGCAGTAGAGGGGGAGGCGGAGATAGTGGTGGCACTGGACGCAGAGAAAGCGTTTGATAGAGTGGAGTGGGGGTACCTGTGGGAGGTGCTGGAGCTGTTTGGATTTGGGGATGGATTCATCAAATGGGTGAGGCTGCTCTACGCGGCTCCGATGGCGAGTGTAGTTACAAATGGAAGGTGCCCCCTGTCCCCCTTGCTCTTTGCACTGGCGATTGAACCTCTGGCTATGGCGTTGAGGGAGTCAGGGAGATGGAGGGGTCTGGTGCGGGGTGGGGAGGAACATCGGGTATCGCTGTATGCGGACGACATGCTGTTGTATGTGGCGGACCCAGAAGGGGGCATGCCGGGGGTGATGGAGCTGTTGGCTGAGTTTGGGTGCTTCTCGGGCCACAAGTTAAATTTAGGCAAGAGCGAGGCATTTGTAGTGCACCCAGGAGATCAGGAGGAGGGAATTGGGAGGCTCGCGTTTAGGAGGGCAGTGAAGAGTTTCAGATACCTGGGGGTGCAGGTGGCCAGGAGTTGGGGGACTCTCCATAAGCTTAACTTCACCAGGCTGGTGGAGCAGATGGAGGAGGAATTTAAAAGGTGGGACATGGTGCCACTATCGTTGGCGGGTAGAGTGCAGTCCGTCAAAATGACGGTTCTCCCGAGGTTCTTGTTCCTCTTTCAGTGTTTGCCCATCTTTATCCCTAGGGCCTTTTTTAGAAGGGTGACCAGCAGCATCATGAGCTTTGTTTGGGCGCATGGGACCCCGAGGGTGAAGAGGGTCTTCTTGGAGCGGGGTAGAGATGGGGGGGGGGCTGGCGTTACCCAATCTCCCGGGGTACTACTGGGCAGCCAATGTGTCGATGGTGCACAAGTGGGTGATGGAGGGGGAGGGGGCAGCATAGAAATGGATGGAGAGGGCGTCCTGTGGAGATACAAGCTTGGGGGCCCTGGTAACGGCGCCGTGGCCGCTCCCTCCCACGAGGTATACCACGAGTCCGGTGGTGGCGGCTACCCTCAAGATTTGGGGGCAGTGGAGGCAACATAGGGGGGAAAGTGGGGGGCTCGATGGAGGCTCCGTTAAGGGGGAACCATCGGTTCGTCCCGGGGAACATTGATGGGGGGTTCCAGGGTTGGCACAGAGAGGGCATCAGACAGCTGAGGGACCTGTTCATTGATGGGAGGTTTGCGGGCCTGGGGGAGTTGGAGGAGAAATTTGGGCTCCCCCCGGGGAACATGTTCAGGTATCTGCAGGTAAAGGCGTTTGCTAGACGGCAGGTGGAGGGATTCCCTTCGCTTCCCGCGAGGGGGGTGAGTGACAGGGTGCTTTCGGGGGTCTGGGTCGGAGAGGGGAAGATATCTGATATCTACAAGGTTATGCAGGAGGTGGAGGAGGCGTCAGTAGAGGAGCTGAAAGCTAAGTGGGAGGGGGAACTGGGGGAGCAGATCAAAGACGGGACATGGGCTGATGCCCTGGAGAGGGTTAATTCTTCCTCCTCGTGTGCGCGGCTTAGCCTCATCCAATTCAAGGTGCTGCACCGGGCCCACATGACTGGGACAAGGATGAGTAGGTTCTTTGGGGATGAAGACAGGTGTGTCAGGTGCTCGGGGAGTCCAGCGAACCATGCCCATATGTTCTGGGCATGCCCGGCACTGGAGGAGTTCTGGAAGGGGGTGGCGAGGACGGTGTCGTGATCCAGAGTCAAGCCAGGATGGGGACTCGCGATCTTTGGGGTTGGGGTGCAGCCGGGAGTGCAGGAGGCGAAAGAGGCCGGTGTGCTGGCCTTTGCGTCACTAGTAGCCCGGCGAAGGATTTTGCTACAGTGGAAGGATGAGAGGCCCCCAAGCGTGGAGACCTGGATCAATGACATGGCGGGTTTCATTAAGCTAGAGAAGGTCAAATTCGCCCTGAGAGGATCGGTACAAGGGTTCTTTAGGCGGTGGCAACCTTTCCTCGACTTTCTGGCTCAACGATAGGGTACAGGGACAGTAGCAGCAGCAACCCCGGGGGGGGGGGGAAAGAGAGAGAGAGAGAGAGAGAGAGAGAGAGAGAGAGAGAGAGAGAGGGAGAGGGAGAGGGAGAGGGAGAGGGAGAGGGAGAGGGAGAGGGAGAGGGAGAGGGAGAGGGAGAGGGAGAGGGAGAGGGAGAGGGAGAGGGAGAGGGAGGATGATGATGACAATGTTTGTCTATTTAATTTTAATTTATTTTTAAGTTCTCTTGTTGGAGTTGGGGGGATCTGATACATGTGTTGATACGGTCTGGGGGGTGTTACGGTTGTTATTGGTTATTTTGTTGCATTTCACTGTTTGTTGTTATATTTTATATTTTCTGTAGGAAATTCCAATAAAATTATTTATTTTATTTTATTTTTAAAGTGATGGCGCCCCGCAGGGTCTGGTTAGTGTTCCAGAAGCTCCCCATCTTTGTTCCCAAATCCTTTTTTGGAAGTTGAATGGGATCATTTTGGACTTTGTGAGGGTGAGGAAGACCCCATAGATGAGGACATGGCTTTGGGGAAGTGGCAAGGGGGGCTGGCGTTGCAGAGTTTGAATACCGCAATGGTGCTGAAATGGGCAGTGAAGAAAGGATCGGTTTGGGGCTGCATCGTGTAGGGGACAAGTTTGAGGGCATTTGTTGGCACCCCTTCTGCTTTTGCTAGCCCAGTGTTCCATAAGCCCAATGGTGGTCTCAACGTTGTGAGTTTGGAACCAATGCAGGCAACACTTTGGGTTGGAGGGCATGTTGCTGTGGGGACCAATATGTGACAATCATAGATTTCTGCCAGCGGGGCTGGATGCGAGGTTCCGGGGGTGGCGGCAGGTGGGGGTAGAGTATTTGTTTATGGGGGACAAGTTTGCAGGCCTGGGGAAGTTGGAGGAAATGTACGAGTTGCCCAAGGTGAATTTCTACAGATACCTGCAGGTGAGGGACTTCGTGAGGAAAGAGGTGCCATCCTTCCTGGGGCTGCCGTCTCTGGCTTTGCAAGATAAGGTGTTGCCCGAGGATGACATAAGGGAGGCAAGTCTGTAGGACATTTATGGAGAGTTGATGAAGAGGGAGGGCACTCCAGTGGAGGAGATCAAGCGCAAATCGGAGGAGTTGGGTGGAGAGGTGAGAACCAGAAGTCTTGTGGAGGGCAAGCGCATCCTCATCGTGTCCAAGGTTAACCTCACCCAATTTAAGGTGGTGCATAGGGCCCACATGATGGTTGCGAGATTAGCCGGTTCTTTGTCGGGGTAGAGGACAGGTTTGAGCAGTGTGCGGGGGATAGGCACCCACTAATCACGTCCACGTGTTCTGGTTGCGTCCAAAGCTGAAGGGGTCACATCAGAGAGTCTGGGTCTTAGGGCAGCCCCGAGTAGGGCGATATTTGGAATGTCGGAAGATCTGGGAGTCCAGGTGGATAGAGAGGTCGTTGCCTTGGCTACCGCCTATCTGACAGCCCGTAGATGAATCTGTTGAGTTGGCAGGGCTAGGAGCTGACAAGGGCGGAGTATGGGTGAATGTTCTGGCAGAATTCCTGCAGTTGGAGGGGGAGAGCAAAATGCCTTTAATAAAAATATTTTTAAAATAACAGGAAGAAAAGACTCCATATACATCCTTTAAAAAAGTATTTTTATGCATCAAATTTACAATACAAAACAACCCACCAACCCCACCCCCCCTGCCCAACCCACCCAACATCCCCCCCTCCTCCAAACACAGTCAGTGGTAAATCAACAACCGACAATGCATGATGAACAAACCCCAACAGTTGTAGAACCCATCACTCGCCCACCTCAGAGTAAACATCATTAACTCCAGTAGATCCCCCTACCACGGCACAGGGTGGAGATGCTGACCTCCACCCCAACAGAACCTGCCTACAGACAGACAATCAGCGAGGCAAAGGTTAAAACATCTGCCCCCGCACCCATTGCAGCTCTGGGTGATCCAACAACCCGTATCTGGCTTCTAAAGGGACTGGCTCCATGCCCACATGCAAAACCGCCGAAACGGTGCTGACCAGCCTCGTACCAGCCTCCCCGGACAGGCGCCGGAATGTGGCGACTAGGGGCTTTTCACAGTAACTTCATTGAAGCCTACTCGTGACAATAAGCGATTTTCATTTCATTTCAACAAAGTCCTCCAAAACCTTTCCAGCTTTGTGCAGGACTAAAACATATGTACATGATTCGCAGGGCATCTCCCACACCCCCTCGAATCGCCGGCACATCCTAGACTTTGTGAGGTGCACCGTACCTTCAGCTGTGCACAAAGTCGAGGGGTTTACCACCTGCAGCACCCCACACCACAAACCCTCCTCCAGAACCACCCTCAACTCACATTAATCTGGTTTGCACTGGAGTGCTGAGCTTGTGGCATTTGAGTGCTACAGTGAGAGTTTGGTGACTGAGGGAGTTAGGTGAGGAGGGAGTAAGGTGCTCCTTACATTTCATTTCCTATATTTATCAAAGAGCGTGAAGGGAGCCAGGAGTTTAGAGTACAGCTGACTGGAAGTAGAGTCGGAGGGCAGAGGTCCAGTTGGTCCACGGGGCAGCTAATTTTGTAAAGTAAGAGGGGATGGAGGCTAGGGCAGTTGCATGCTCCTCCTGTAGGATGTGGGTGGTGAGGGATACCACTGGTGTCCCCGCTGACTATACCTGCGGGAGGTGCACCCAACTCCAGCTCCTCAGAGACCGTGTTAAGGTACTGGAGCTGGAGGAACTTCGGATCATCCGGGAGGCAGAGGGGGTTATAGAGAAGAGTTACAGGGAGGTAGCCACACCAAAGGTACTGGACAAGAGTAGCTGGGTTACAGTCAGGGGAAAGAAAGCTAACAGGCAGACAGTGCAGGGATCCCTCGTGGCTGTTCCCCTTCAAAACAAGTATACCGTTTTGGATGCTGTTGGGGGGGATGACCTACCGGGGGAAGGCCCCAGCGGCCAGGTCTCTGGCACTGAGTCTGGCTCTGGGGCTCAGAAGGGAAGGGGGGAGCATAGAAAAGCAATAGTAATAGGAGATTCAATGGTTAGGGGAATAGATAGGAGATTCTGTGGTCGCGAGCGAGACTCCCGAAAGGTATGTTGCCTCCCGGGTGCCAGGGCCAGGGATGTCTCTGATCGTGTCTTCAGGATCCTGAAGGGGGAGGGTGAGCAGCCAGAAGTCGTGGTGCACATTGGTACCAACGATGTAGGTAGGAAAAAGGGTGTGGAGGTAATAAACAAGTTTAGGGAGTTAGGCTGGAAGTTAAAGGCCAGGACAGACAGAGTTGTCATCTCTGGTTTGTTGCCGGTGCCACGTGATAGCGAGGCTAGGAATAGGGAGAGAGTGCAGTTGAATACGTGGCTGCAGGAATGGTGTAGGAGGGAAGGCTTCAGGTATTTGGATAATTGGAGCGCATTCTGGGGAAGGTGGGACCTGTACAAGCAGGACGGGTTGCATCTGAACCAGAGGGGCACCAATATCCTGGGGGGGAGGTTTTCTAGTACTCTTCGGGAGGGTTTAAACTAATTTGGCAGGGGAATGGGAACCGGATCTGTAGTCCAGCAACTAAGGTAGAAGATAGTCAGGACACCAAAGCACATAGTGATGCAGTGGGGAAGGTAACAATGACAAAGGAGAGTACTTGCAGGCAACGAGATGGGTTGAAGTGTGTATACTTTAATGCAAGAAGCATCAGGAATAAGGTGGGTGACCTTAAGGCATGGATCTGTACTTGGGACTACGATGTGGTGGCCATCACAGAAACTTGGATAGAAGAGGGGCAGAAATGGTTGTTGGAGGTCCCTGGTTATAGATGTTTCAACAAGATTAGGGAGGATGGTAAAAGAGGTGGGGGGGTGGCATTGTTAATTAGAGATAGTATAACAGCTGCAGAAAGGCAGTTCGAGGGGGATCTGCCTACTGAGGTAATATGGGTTGAAGTTAGAAATAGGAAAGGAGCAGTCACCTTGTTGGGAGTTTTCTATAGGCCCCCCAATAGCAGCAGAGATGTGGAGGAACAGATTGGGAAATAGATTTTGGAAAGGTGCAGAAGTCACAGGGTAGTAGTCATGGGCGACTTCAACTTCCCAAACATTGAGTGGAAACTCTTTAGATCAAATAGTTTGGATGGGGTAGTGTTTGTGCAGTGTGTCCAGGAAGCTTTTCTAACACAGTATGTAGATTGTCCGACCAGAGGGGAGGCCATATTGGATTTAGTACTTGGTAATGAACCAGGGCAGGTGATAGATTTGTTAGTGGGGGAGCATTTTGGAGGTAGTGACCACAATTCTGTGACTTTCACTTTAGTAATGGAGAGGGATAGGTGCGAGCAACAGGGCAAGGTTTATAATTGGGGGAAGGGTAAATACAATGCTGTCAGACAAGAATTGAAGTGCAGAAGTTGGGAACATAGGCTGTCAGGGAAGGACACAAGTGAAATGTGGAACTTGTTCAAGGAACAGGTACTGCGTGTCTTTGATATGTATGTCCCTGTCAGGCAGGGAAGAGATGGTCGAGTGAGGGAACCATGGTTGACAAGAGAGGTTGAATGTCTTGTTAAGAGGAAGAAGGAGACTTATGTAAGGCTGAAGAAACAAGGTTCAGACAGGGCGCTGGAGGGATACAAGATAGCCAGGAGGGAACTGAAGAAAGGGATTAGGAGAGCTAAGAGAGGGCATGAAAAATCTTTGGCAGGTAGGATCAAGGAAAACCCCAAGGCCTTTTACACATATGTGAGAAATATGAGAATGACTAGAGCGAGGGTAGGTCCGATTAAGGACAGTAGCGGGAGATTGTATATTGAGTCTGAAGAGATAGGAGAGGTCCTGAACAAGTATTTTTCTTCAGTATTTACAAACGAGAGGGGCCATATTGTTGGAGAGGACAGCGTGAAGCAGACTGATAAGCTTGAGGAGATACTTGTCAGGAAGGAAGATGTGTTGCGCGTTTTGAAAAACTTGAGGATAGACAAGTCCCCCGGGCCTGACGGGATATATCCAAGGATTCTATGGGAAGCAAGAAATGAAATTGCAGAGCCGTTGGCAATGATCTTTTCGTCCTCGCTGTCAACAGGGGTGGTACCAGAGGATTGGAGAGTGGCGAATGTCGTGCCCCTGTTCAAAAAAGGGAATAGGGATAACCCTGGGAATTACAGGCCAGTTAGTCTTACTTCGGTGGTAGGCAAAGTAATGGAAAAGGTACTGAGGGATAGGATTTCTGAGCATCTGGAAAGGCATTGCTTGATTAGGGATAGTCAGCACGGATTTGTGAGGGGTAGGTCTTGCCTTACAAGTCTTATTGAATTCTTTGAGGAGGTGACCAAGCATGTGGATGAAGGTAAAGCAGTGGATGTAGTGTACATGGATTTTAGTAAGGCATTTGATAAGGTTCCCCATGGTAGGCTTATGCAGAAAGTAAGGAGGCATGGGATAGTGGGAAATTTGGCCAGTTGGATAACAAACTGGCTAACCGATAGAAGACAGAGAGTGGTGGTGGATGGCAAATATTCAGCCTGGAGCCCAGTTATCAGTGGCGTACCGCAGGGATCAGTTCTGGGTCCTCTGCTGTTTGTGATTTTCATTAACGACTTGGATGAGGGAGTTGAAGGGTGGGTCAGTAAATTTGCAGATGATACGAAGATTGGTGGAGTTGTGGATAGTGAGGAGGGCTGTTGTCGGCTTCAAAGAGACATAGATAGAATGCAGAGCTGGGCTGAGAAGTGGCAGATGGAGTTTAACCCTGACAAGTGTGAGGTTGTCCATTTTGGAAGGACAAATCTGAATGCGGAATACAGGGTTAATGGTAGGGTTCTTGGCAATGTGGAGGAGCAGAGAGATCTTGGGGTCTATGTTCATAGTTCTTTGAAAGTTGCCACTCAAGTGGATAGAGCTGTGAAGAAGGCCTATGGTGTGCTAGCGTTCATTAGCAGAGGGATTGAATTTAAGAGCCGTGAGGTGATGATGCAGCTGTACAAAACCTTGGTCAGGCCACATTTGGAGTAGTGTGTGCAGTTCTGGTCACCTCATTTTAGGAAGGATGTGGAAGCTTTGGAAAAGGTGCAAAGGAGATTTACCAGGATGTTGCCTGGAATGGAGAGTAGGTCATACGAGGAAAGGTTGAGGGTGCTAGGCCTTTTCTCATTAGAACGGAGAAGGATGAGGGGCGACTTGATAGAGGTTTATAAGATGATCAGGGGAATAGATAGAGTAGACAGTCAGAGACTTTTTCCCCGGGTGGAACACACCATTACAAGGGGACATAAATTTAAGATAAATGGTGGAAGATATAGAGGGGATGTCAGAGGTAGGTTCTTTACCCAGAGAGTAGTGGGGGCATGGAATGCACTGCTTGTGGTAGTAGTTGAGTCGGAAAATTTATGGACCTTCAAGCGGCTATTGGATAGGTACTTGGATTAGGGTAGAATAAGGGAGTGTAGGTTAACTTCTTAAGGGCAGCACGGTAGCATTGTGGATAGCACAATTGCTTCACAGCTCCAGGGTCCCAAGTTCGATTTCGACTTGGGTCACTGTCTGTGTGGAGTCTGCACATCCTCCCCGTGACTGCGTGGGTTTCCTCCGGGTACTCCGGTTTCCTCCCACAGTCCAAAGATGTGCAGGTTGGGTGGATTGGCCATGAAAAATTGTCCAAACTTCTATGATTAACTTAGGACAAAAGTTCGGCGCAACATCGTGGGCCGAAGGGCCTGTTCTGTGCTGTATTTCTCTATAATCTCCTCCCTGGACACCCTGTCCTCCTCCAAGATAGCCCCATAAATTGCTGAGACCATCCCCTCTCTCCAAACCCCACACTAACAGCACCACCTCCAACAACGAGGATGTAGCTGCCATCAGGAAGACCTGTCCAGCAGCTGCATGTACCTAAAGGTTTCACCCTGCACCATCCCAAACTTCTCACCCAGCTCCTCCAAACTCGTAAAGCGTCCTCTCTGAAACAAATGTTTCATTTCCTTAATCCCCCTCTCTTCCCATCCCCAGAACCTTGCGTCCATCCTCCCCAGCTCGAACCCCCGATTCCCCCTAATTGGCACCTCCCCCGACCCAGCTCCCAACCTAAAATTGCTGCTTAAACTGCCTCCAAATCTTTAACGTGGCCACCACCACCCGACACTGTATACTTCCCTGGCGCTATCAGGGCAATGGCACTGTCCATCGCCCCACAACCCAAACCCCCCCACAGGAGCCTCCAAAGCCCTGCCCAATCCTGGACCACCTGCACCCCCCAATTACCTAAAATGAAATGCCGCCAGGTGAAAAGGCAGCCCCTCCACCCCTAAATACTTACTTTTCCCGAAATTTATTTTGTACCCTGAAAACGCCACAAATCTCTTGCACAACCCCATTATACTCCCCAATGAAGAGATTGGTTCCGAAATATATAGCAAAAAAATCATCTGCATATAAAGGATACCCTATGTTCTACCACCCCAACCTGCACTATCCCCTCCCACAACCCCAAACTCCTCAGCACAATAGCCGAGGGCTCTACAGGCAGTGCAAACACAAAGGGGAACATGTGGCATCCCTGCCTCACACCCCTATGTATACCCAGAGTTCATACTATCTGTGCACACGCTCGCCATCAGCTCCTTATGTAGCAACTGCACCCACACCACAAACTTTGGCCCAATTCCAAGTTTCTCCAATATCGCCATCAAATAACTCCACTCCACCCGATTGAACGCCTTTTCGTCACCTGCATCTCCCTTCCCTCTGCTGGGGTAAATACCACATTCAAATGCCTCCTCACATTAGAGGACAACTGTCTTCCCTTTGTGAGTCACCCTTCCACTTAACGTCAGCATCTTTGCCAGTATCTTGGCATCCACATTCAGCAGAGATATGGTTCTATACGACCCACACACGACTGGATCCTTGTCCTTCTTTAGCAACGAGACGGAAACCTGCCCCAATGCTTGCGGCAAGACACCCCGAACCATCACGTCCTCAAACATTCCCACCATGAACCGCGCCAGCCTATCCTTAAATCTTTTACAAAGTTAGACTGGAAATCCATCAGGTCCTGCCACCTTCCAATCGCCAACTTCACCTCCTCCTCCCCCACCGGCTTCTCCAACCCTACCTGCTCTGCCTCCCCCAATCTTGGACACTCCAGCCCACCCAGAAACTCCCTAGTCTCCCGCTCCTCCTCTGGTGGCTCAGACTGAAACAGGTTCTGAGTGAACTCCTCAAAACCTTATTAATCTATTCGGGAGCCACCAACTCCCCGATCCTATCCCGCACATGAACCATCTCCCTCATCGCAGCCTCCCTCTGGAGCAGACCCTGCCTTCTCTCCATACTCCGACAGCTCCCCTCTCCCTTCTCAACTGATGCACTGCTTTCCCAGTGGGCAATAGGTCAAACGCCCCCTGCAACTTCTTCCTCTTTGCTTCTGGGTCGACAAACACGGCTGGGACCTGTCCACCTTCAGTTCCAACATTACGTTCCAATCCCTCCCTTACTAGAAACTCATGGGCATCCAGATCCGGGATGGCACCCAATGCTTTTTCCATGAATCCCGCATCATCATAATTGAGGCCATGTATGCTTGCCAGCACCACGAGTCTCCCCTCTAACACACTCATCACTATCACGTACCTACCCTTGTGATCCTCCGCCATCTCCATCTGAAAGCTCAACCCGTTGCCCACCAATACCCCGCCCCCACCCGCACACCCCCAGCTCTATCAGACCCCGAATGAAACATCTGACTCACCCAACCCTTCCGAAGCCTCACCTGATTATTTACCCTCAAATGGGTCTCTGCAGCATCACCACATCAGCTTTCAAATTCTTCAAGTGTGCAAAAAGTCTCGATCTCTTCACTGGTCCCCCTAACCCCCTCACGTTCCACATCACTATTCCGACCGGGGTCTCGAATACCCCCCCCCCCCCCCCCCCCGCCTCTCCTATCTGCCTTCACCATAACACCCAGCCCTGCCCATCCAGTCAGGCCTGTTCCCGTCAAATCCCACCCGTTTCCTCTTGCAAGCACCTTAGCCAGTATCTATCCCCTCCCCCCATCATTCTTCTCCCCCCACTCCTGTTCACTCGCCACCCTTTGTTTGCTAGTGTGGTGACCCCTACCAGAACCCTCGTTCCCCCCCACTACACCCATAGAAAGAAAACCCACCCCAGATTCGAAATATTTTTTCTTAAAATATAAATCATCCCCATTCCCATCAACCAAGTCCAAATCCCAACCCTCACAGTCCCAGTCTTTCAGCCTTAAATGAACGTCAGTCACTCCACCGCTCAAAATAAAAATCCCTTGAATTGTGCATCACTCTCAACTTCACAGGGTAGACCATTCCAAATCTCACTGCGCTGCCATACAATATTAGATTATCTAGATAGACACATGAACAGACGGGGTATAGATGGGTACAGGCGGTTGGCAGATAGGACAAGTTATCGGCGCAGGCTTGGAGGGCCGAAGGGCCTGTTCCTGTACTGTACTAACACTGCCGTCACTCATCCAAAAGCCCATCTGCCGTCTCACCAGTTCTGCCGTCAGGTCTTGGTATGTTCGTATAGCAGTGCCCCCCCCCCCCCCCCCCCCCCCCCCCTTCATCTCCCACCCCTGCTTAACCCAGCTCAATACCTTCTCCTTCACATGGAACCTGTGAAAGCAGAATATAACCGCCCTTGATGGATCATTTATTGATGGCTCATTTATTTTAGGTTTCAGCCTGAGCGACCGATGTACCCTGTCCAACTCGTGGCAGGAGGAATCTTCCCCCTGTCCCCTCAACTCGACAAACATCTTTGCAAAGTACTCGGTCGGCCTCGGGCCCTCCACCCCCTCAAGCAGGCCTACGATTCTCAAATTTTGCCTCCTTCACCTATTCTACATGTCCTCCATCTTACCTCTGAGCCCTTTGTTGCCTCTGCCACCCTCCACAGCTCCTCACCCATCAAGGTGAATCGGGCCTCCTCCACCCCCTTCAACTTCTCTCCTTGCTCTCACTCCGACCAACATCTTCGTTACTGCCACCTTTATGGGGGCAATCGCCTCGTCCATCACAAGTCATCATGTCCCTGCGAAGCACCTCCATGTGCTTGGCAAACAGCCTCTCAAACTCCCCCAACATCACCTCGGTCACAGTTTCCACCGTCAACCCAACCCCCGCCATCTTTCTTCCTGCAGTACTCAAGTCGACGGCAGACTTTCACTCGCCCCCTTCTTTCCAGCACCTTTCTTCTGGGCCTTCGACATTTCCCGTCTTCCTAACTCATTCACAAACTACCCTGAAACCAGGCATAAAAGTTCAAAAACCAGAGAATCTAGCAAGGGACACCTAGTGTGGCCTCCACCAACATGTCACTACCAGATGTCCAGCTCCATCCATAGTCCTCCTATCCGCAATGATCGCAGAGTCTAGCATAGGAGTTTAAAAGACAGGGTTGAAAAATGTGCAGCAATCTTCAGCCAGAAGTACAAATCTGGATGAAGCTTCTTGAAATCTCCCAAAATCACAACATTAGATGCCAGTCTGAAGCTTATTCAATTAACTCTACACAATAGTGAGAAATGGCTGAGTGCACATGACACAGCAAAGATCACGTGCTCTGACAAGTTCCCAGCAGTAACATAAAAGATTCTGCTCCAAAAGTAGCTGCACCTTAGGTGAAGTTGTTCCTGGCATCTACCACAAAGTGTAGAATGTTGCCCAAATATTCTGTCCATGTTAACGCAGAACAGACTCAAGATAGTAGATTACCACCCCCTTGAGCTTCTCAATCAGCAAAGTGTCATCAATTGCTACTTACTCACCAATAACCCCTCCCATTACTCAATTAGACTTCTGCAGGGGACTTCCGGTGGCGGCCATGAGGGAGTAGGTCACACATTTGGTGGCTACCACTCATGACGGACTTTTTGGACGTTTTCCCCCCGACTTTTTTTCGGAATTTGTTTGAGGGGTTGGTGGTGGATGAGACGGAGAGGAGGAATCCCACCCAATATATGGAGACACGGTACAGAAGTGGACGTAAGGGAAGGAAGAACCGAATCAAGCAGGCACGTGTAGATTCTGCAGTAAAGGAAAGCATGGCGGATCTGCAGAGTACTGGCTCGGTGGCCCAGTGGACACCGGACCAGCTGGTGGAGTTTATTCGGGAGGGATTTCCCAAGCAAAAAAAGGAATGCCCGGACCCGATCGCTCAGGTGGAGCAGAGACTGGAAGCCCAAGGTCGGGCAGTCCAGAAGGTGGAGGAAATGGTGGCTGAGCATGAGGAACACCTAACTGCACTGGAGGGCGCAGGTGGGGCTGATGAAAGAGCACCAGAAAAGGCTGCAAGACAAGGTGGAGGATCTAGAGAATAGGTCCCGTAGGCAGAACATGAGGATCGTTGGCCTCCTTAGGGATGAGGGGAGGGGGACGAGAAGCCTCCCAACCAGGCTGATCACGTGGAACGTCAGAGGGCTGAATGGGCCAGTTAAAAGGGCACACGGGTTTGCACACTTGAGGGGATTGAAGGCGGACGTGGTAATGCTATAGGAGACACACCCAAGGGTAATTGATCAGACCAGACTGAGGAAGGGATGGGTCGGGCAGGTATTTCACTAGGGGCTGGACTCTAAGACTAGGGGGGTCATGCTCCCGATTAATAAGCGAGTGTTATTTGAGGCAGGGAGAATAGGGGGTGGGGGGGGGGGGGGGGGGTGGGGGGTGTTGTTGGGTTACGGGTATAGGGTGGATATGTGGGTTTGAGTAGGGTGATCATTGCTCAGTACAACATCGAGGGCCGAAGGGCCTGTTCTGTGCTGTACTGTTCTATGTACATAAAGTATACTCCCGGATCGACTTTTTTATTTTGAACAGGGCTTTACTGACAGGGGAGTGAGGGGGGTGGTTGACACAGTATTCAGCGATTGCTATCTCGGACCATGACCCACATTGGGTGGACCTACAGGTGAGCAAGGACAGTGGTCAACGCCCGCAATGGAGATTGGATGTGGGACTGTTAGCGGACGAGGGGGTGTGCAGGCATGTGAGGGAATCCATCCAGTGCTACCTGGAGATTAACGATACGGGAGAGGACTTAACAGCAATGGTGTGGGACACATGGAAGGCAGTGGTCAGAGGTGAGCCGATTTTGATTCAGGCCCATAAGGAGAAAGAGAGGGCAGAGACAGATAGGTTGGTCAGCGAAATACTTAAGGTAGACAGGAGGTTTGTGGAGGCCCCGGATGTAGGATTACTGAAGGAACGAGAGGCTACAGCTGGAATTTGGCTTGTTATCTACGGGGAAGGCAGTGGACCAGTTGAGGAAGGCGAGGGGTGCGATATACGAGTATGGAGAGAAGGCCAGTAGAATGCTTTTGCACCAGATCAGGAAAAGGGAGGCAGCTAGGGAGATAGAAAGTGTGAAGGACAGAGGAGGGAACACAATCTTGGGCCCAGCAGGGATCAACTGCTGGGGAATTTGGCCATTTTAAGGAGTTTTACAGCAGGCTGTACAAGTCGGAACCCCCAGCTGGAGTGGGAAGAATTAGGCAATTTCTGGGAGGGCTGGAGTTCCCGTAGGTGGACAAAGGGTTGGTAGAAGGGCTGGGATCCCCAATCGGGATTGAAGAAATAGCAGAGGTGTTGGAGGCCATGCAGTCGGGCAAGGCCCAGAGACCAGATAGGTACCCAGTGGAATTTTATAAAGAGTTCTCCAAGATGCTGGGCCCACTGTTGGTAAGGACATTTAATGAGTCAAGGGAGCGTGTGTTCTTCCCCCGACAATGTCACAGGCCTCGATCTCACTGATCCTGAAGCGGGAGAATGACCCTGAGCTATGCAGATCTTACAGGCCAATCTCCCTTTTGAATGTTGATGCCAAACTGCTAGCTAAAATCTTGTCCTCAAGGATAGAAGACTGTGTCCCGGAGGTGATAGGGGAAGACCAGATAGGGTTGGTTAAGGGTAGGCAGCTAACGGCCAACGTTAGAAGGCGCTTGAATGTAATCATGATGCCCCCCGGAGGGTTAGGAGGTGGAGGTAGTGGTCGCAATGGACGCAGAGAAGGCCTTTGACCAGATGGAATGAAACTATCTGTGGGAGGTGTTGGGGCGGTTCGGGTTTGATCGATTGGGTCAGGCTGCTGTACCAAGCACCAGAGGCGAATGTTCGAACGAACCGGCTGACGTCAGGCTATTTTAGACTGCACCGGGGGACTAGGCAGGGAAGCCCCCTCTCTCCGTTGCTGTTCGCTCTGGCCATTGAGCCACTGGCTATGGCGTTAAGAGCTGGTCCGGGGTGGGGTGGAACACAGGATCTCGTTATACGCCGAGGCCCTGCTCCTCTATTTTTCAGACCCGTTAGAGGGGATGGGAGAGATCATGAGGATTTTAGGGGAATTTGGCCATTTTTCAGGGTACAAATTGAACATGGGGAAAAGAGAGATGTTTGCGATCCAGGCATGGGGGCAGGAGAGGAGACTGGGAAAGCTGCTGCTCAGAGTGGTGGGAGGTAGCTTCCGTTATTTAGGGATCCAGGTGGTATGATACTGGGGGCTGTTACATAAACTAAACTTGACACTGTTAGTGGAACAAATGAAAGAGGATTTCCGAAGGTGGGATATGCTCCCGTTATCACTGAAAGTGAAAATTACGGTCTTCCCGAGATTCCCGTTTGTTTGTTTGTTTTTCAGTGCCTCCCCATCTTTATCCTAAAGGCCTTTTTAAAGCGGGTAAATAAGGTGATCTCCAGTTTAGTATGGGCGGGTAAAACCCCGCGAGTGAAGAAGGTGACGCTGCCGAACTTTAGCACCTATTACTGGGTGGCAAATATAGCCATGATTAGGAAATGGGTGGTGGGGGAAGGGTCAGTGTGGGAGTGGGTAGAGGCAGCATCGTGTCAGGACACGGGTTTAGGGGAATTGATCACGGCATCTCTGCGGTTCTCGCCGGCCCGGTACTCCACAAGCCCCATAGTAGTGGCGACCCTGAGAGTCTGGGGCAGTGGAGGAAACATGCGAGACTGGAGGCAGCATCGGTTTGGGCTCCAATCTGTAGCAACCATCGGTTTGCCCAAGGGAAACTAGATGGAGTATTTTGGAGATGGCAGAGAGCAGGGCTCGGGAGAATGGGAGATTTGTTTATAGATGGGAGCTTCCCCGGTTTGAGGGAATTAGAGGAGAAGTTTGAGTTGACGGGAGTGAATGAGTTTCAATATCTGCAGATTCGGGACTTCTTGCGAAGGCAGGTTCCAACCTTCCCGCTCCTACCGCCACGGGGGATAAAAGATAGGGTAATTTCTAGAGTATAGGTGGGAGAGGGGAAGGTCTCATATCTATAAAGAACTCATGGAGTCAGAGGAAACGCAGACAGAGGGGCTAAAGCATAAATGGGAGGATGAGTTGGGGGGGGTGAAAGAGATAGAGGCAGGTCTCTGGGCCGATGCGTTATGCAGGGTCAACACGTCCATAGCATGCGCCAGGCTCAGCCTGATACAATTCAAGGTCGTTCATCAGGCACACATGACAGTGGCCTGGATGAACAAGTTTTTTGGGACAGAAGACAGGTGTGCAAGAGGCCCAGAAAACCATGTCCACATGTTTTGAGCATGTCCTAAGCTTAGGAGATTCTGGCAGGTGTTTGCAGATGTCGTGTCCACGGTGTTAAAAACAAGGGTGGTACCAAGTCCAGAGGTGGCGATTTTCAGAGTGTGGGAGGACCCGGGAGTCCAAGGGGCGGGAGAGGCCGAAATCTTGGCCTTTGCCTCCTTGGTAGCCTGGAGACTGATACTGCTAACATGGAGGGACTCGAAGCTCCCAAAATCAGAGACCTGGGTCAATGACATGGCTGGCTTTCTCAGTCTTGAGAAAATCAAGTTCGCCCTGAGAGGGTCAATGCTCGGGTTCATCCTGAGGTGGCAGCCATTCGTCTACTTCTTTAGAGAAAACTAACTGTCAGCAGGAAAATAATTTATTCTAGATTACTGTTCAAGGAAGGTGGGACCTGTGATGGAGGTAGAGGGTCTTTGCACTATATTTATAGTTGTTAGTATATGGTTTACTGTTACTGTTATAAAATCACAAATGCCTTAATAAGCTATTTTACAAAAAAAATTAAGACTTCTGCAGGGTCACTCACCTCCAAATCTCATTAGAACCTTCGTCTAAACAGGGACAAAAGAGCTGAATTCCAAATTTGACCAAGTATGGCACCACCAAAGAGCGCATCACCAAAGAGCGCTAGTAAAACTCAAGTCAATGGAATTCAGGGAGAAAATTCTCCACTGGCTGGAGTCATAACTAGCACAAAAGAAGATGGCTGTAGTCAGGAATCTGCAGGAGCAAGGAACTCTCCAGCTGCTGGAAAAATAGCTAGCACGTGTGTAAATGCGGACGGTCAAACATTTCAGCACCAGGACATTGCTGCAATAATTCTTCAGGACAGCATTCTAAGCACAACTTATACCTGTTGTTTTATCAACGACCTTCCCCCATTATGTCAGAAGTAAGGCTGTTCATTAATGATTGTGGTACTTGGCTCATTGCCACACAAGTGCTGGGCAACGTCCATGTACAAGAGTCAAACCATCCCATGACATTACTAATAACAACTTCTCCCACTTTCAATACCCTGGGTCACCATCGACAAACTTGCACAGCCACATAATGCTGTTACTGCAAGAGCACGAGAGGCTGTGTTTCCAATGGCAAATAGGCCACTATGATTCTCCATCATAAACAAGGCGCCATCAAGATTGTGATGTACATTCTCAATTTGCCTAAATAGGTGCAGTAACAATATTCAATACCTTCCAGGACAAAACAGCCTGCAAAAGCAGCACCCCCCCCCCCCCCCCCCCCCCCCCCAAGATTATCAGGGCACTATGGTGGTATTCTGCAGTACATATGGGACATACTAGCATACTAGATCAGCTTACGGTTTCTTCAACAGTATCTCAAATCCACGGACAATGGCAGGTGATTAGGAATAGGTATCAGGGTGACAACAGGACAATAAAGTGAAGAGAGGCATGGCTGATAGTGTTCTATGCAAAAACATTGAAATGCTGATGCATTGCAAATCCTTGAAATGTGGCAGAGCAAGCTGCTAGAGTGTTTCAAAAAACAAATGGAATATTAAGGCTCGTAAAGAGAGGAATTGGATGCAAGAGCAGCAGGGTAGCATGGTGGTTAGCATAAATGCTTCACAGCTCCAGGGTCCCAGGTTCGATTCCCGGCTGGGTCACTGTCTGTGTGGAGTCTGCACGCCCTCCCCTTGTTTGCGTGGGTTTCCTCCGGGTGCTCCGGTTTCCTCCCACAGTCCAAAGATGTGCAGGTTAGGTGGATTGGCCATGCTAAATTGCCCGTAGTGTCCTAATAAAAGTGAGGTTAAGGGGGGGTTGTTGGGTTGCGGGTATAGGGTGGATGCGTGGGTTTGAGTGGGGTGGTCATGGCTCGGCGCAACGTTGAGGGCCGAGGGGCCTGTTCTGTGCTGTACTGTTCTATGTTCTGGATCCAAATTTCATAAATAATTTTTTTTTAAAAAGAGAGTTGGCTGGGTACTTAAGGATGACTAATTTACAGGGGCAGGCAAAAACTGCAGCCATGGAACTAAGCATGGCTGCTCTTCCAAAAAGCCACGGTGATGGGTTGAACCGATGCTTTCTGTGTTGCAAGTTCTTGATTCTACGAGTAAAGAGTTCAGGAACAACATTTAAGAGACTTCCTTCATCAAGACAGTCAAGTGAGCTGAAGATTGTTGCAATTGTATCTGATGCACCAACGAGCATAGAACTTTGTGACTATGTACTTTCAAGACAAGTCAAGTGAAATCAGCATGTCTGCTACATTAGTAAGGGAGATGAATATCTCCCATCACTCAAAGACACTCCCCTTCGAACTACCCTTGACCTTAATTTAGCCAAGATGTGGAGATGCCGGCGTTAGACTGGGGTGAACACAGTAAGAAGTCTTACGAACACCAGGTTAAAGTCACAGGTTTGTTTTGAATCACTAGCTTTCAGAGCACTGCTCCTTCCTGGGGTGAATCTCGCCCTCTTCACCAGAGGAAGGAGCAGTGCTCCGAAAGCTAGTGATTTGAAACAAACCTGTTGGACTTTAACCTGGTGTTGTAAGACTTCTTACTTAATTTAACCAATGTAGTTGCCCAGGGTGTTGCCTTCACCGTGTACAAGCAACTGCTTGGAATCGTAGGTGCGAGCAGCATTGAATCCAGAGTGGAAAGTGCATTTTCAGATGGGGTTGCGACCTGGACAAGGGGGCGGGGCATTCCTGAAACTACATACAGTATTAGACCCCAGTAAAATTTACAAAGAAATATAAATGCTGGCACACCGCTTTGAATACTTTTAACATTCATGTTTTTTTCTCTGTGATTTTCGTCTCCCAACTATTATAGGGAACATAAATAATTTCCCCAGTTTTGGTTACAAAGTCAAAGTTTCCCAGTACAATTGTCTGAAAAATCTATCGAGGGACTTCCACAGTACGGCATCCAGAACTCCAAATTAATGGCAATGCAACTGACCAGATCGGGAATACAATCCAATGTGAGCCGACTCCAGTGTTCCCATAAACACTCCTGACCCCGATGTATATTTACAGTTGGCAGTATTTCGGTGGGTTTTATTCTGGATTGGTAACTTTGGTTAGCCATTCTGCCCTCTTCACTGAGTTCCCATTTACAGCCGGGGGAGGATTAGATCAACTCTCACCTCCTTGACTTTCTCCCGGCGACTCCTGGCGTCCTGATCTGCCGGCTCTGTCCCGGCTTCCAGCAGTGGTGGGTAGCGGCTCTTGCTGGCTTCCTGCACTTCTGCCCCGTTCTCTAAACCCCCAAGTCCACGTTCTCTTTCCGTCACCTCCTGGCCGATCTCCTCCGACGCCGACTCTTTGCCGGGTCTCTCCTTCTGCCACCGCCGTGCGGGACCAACGTGCGCCTCTGTCTGCCTGTGCCGGGAGCCAGCGGCGGCCCCCGCTCCGGGTCCCAGCCCCACTCCGCTCCCGGCACTGTCCGTGCGCTGCGGCTCGGCGGGCAACAAGAAGAAGCGGCGGAGGCGCACGGAATCCGGGAGGAAGAAGATGGCCCCGAAGCACACGGTGACCAAGGCGCTGAGCAGGATCAGGAAGACGAACCGCTTGGAGAGGCGAACACCCCCGAAGCGACTCCCCAGTCCCAGGCCGGACCCTGAGCACAGCCTTCGGATCATCAGCACAGCAAGGCAACGACCTGAGAGTGAGGGTGGGTCACAAACCCCAACGGGATCTTCCTCAAAGCCACCCCACCAAAAAACAAATAATAATTTCTAACTGAAAATCCGGAGGCTGCCTTGCCCCGCACCCCGGGGCTCGGTGTCGCTCTCGGGGCTGCGCAGCCTCACTCTTCCCTCCCGCGCTCCGGTGCCTCGCGCTGACCGTTAGCCTCCCTCCGCTCGCGCGCCGTGTTTTTCTCCCGTCACAATCCCTCAAAACACGGCACCGGAAATCCCGCCCCCGCCTCCACCATTAGTCAACCTGCTTGTCAATTAAGACAATTACCGAGGCGGGAGGAGGCAGTCGGCACACGGGACGATTTTCACATTTTTGGTTTGATGGGTTTGAAGTTTCCGTTTCTCCTCTGTTCCCTTTCGGGCTGCGCTCCTGACTGTTCTATGGGGGCGGCCCCTTTTAATTTGTCCATCGGTTCATTTTTGTTCGTCTATTTAGCTGTTGAGCCCTATAAAACCGGCAGACAGGACGGAAATGTGATCAGGTAACCTCCCCCAAATAAAAACAATGTAAAAGATCACTGCAGGGTTGGGCCTTTATAACTAGAGGGCTGGAGTATAAAAATGAGGCAATTTTAATGTAGCTGTGTACAATGTCCTGTGTGACTGAGAGAAGGATGAGGAAAGGGATAGGGGAGGAGACAATAGTAAACTATAAGCCATCCCCTCTTCGTCATTCTGGATCTGTCCAAAACCTTTTGCATGTTTCACACCAATCTCCACTTTGCCGTTCGGCTTAGTGGGCTGCTCTAAACTGGTGCTATACTTATCTATCTGACCACAGCTAGAGTATCATCTGCAACGGCTTTTGTTCCTGTTCCCGCATGGTTACTTAGATATTCCCTAAGGGCCTTGAGCCCTCCAACACTCAAAAACATAGCGTTAGTTTGTACATGCAAGCTGAGGATATCCAACGCTAACTCACAACCACCTCTCACCAACTCCTCTACTATCCCTAAACTATGAGTAAAGTTTTACAACACCAGGTTAAAGTCCAACACGGTTGCTTCGAATCACTAGCTTTCCGAGCGCAGCTCCTTCCTCAGATGAAATTCACTTGAAGGAGCTGCACTCCGAAAGCTAGTGATTCGAAACAAACCTGTTGGATTTTAACCTGCTTTTGTAAGACTTCTTACTGTGCGCAGCCCAGTCCAGTGCCAGCAACTCCACATCATGACTAAACTATCAAGGCAGCGCAGTGGGTTAGCCCTGCTGCCTCACGGCGCCGTGGTCCCAGGTTCGATCCTGGCTCTGGGTCACTGTCCGTGTGGAGTTTGCACATTCTCCCCGTGTTTGTGTGGATTTCGCCCCCACAACCCAAAGATGCGCACGATAGGTGGATTGGCCACGCTAAATGGTCCCTTAATTGGAAAAAATGAATTGGATACTCTAAATTAAAAAAAAAATTTAAATGACTAAACTGTACTGCGGCCTCATGGCACCGAGGTCCCAGATTCGATCCCGGCTCTGGGTCACTGTCTGTGTGGAGTTTGCACATTCTCCCCGTGTATGCGTGGGTTTCGCCCCCACAACCCAAAAATGTGCAAGCTAGGTGGATTGAACACGCTAAATTGCCCCTTCATTGGAAAAATTAATTGGGTACTCTAAATTTATTTTTTTTAATGACTAAACTATAAGATGGCTTGCCTGGCATGTAGTACTTGGTGAGCTGAAACTCCTCCAAATATCTATTGGATATTCTAATCAAAGTCTTTGATCCCTTTTACAAAATCCGTTCCCTAGCTAACTTCATCCCTCTCCTTGGCAACTGTCTATAGCTGAAATCAAGCTGTTCACAACCCTGGAGCGATATTTGACCCCAAGATGAACTGTCAACTATATCATTATCAGACTGTCTACTTCCACCTTTGTAACACCACCTGACTCTGTCCCTGCCTCAGTTCATCTCCTGCTGAAACCCTCAATCACGTCTTTGTGGCTGCTCGACTCAATGATTCCAGCACAGTCCCCGCCAGCACCCTATCCCCCTTTCTCGCCCGGCCCAATTCTACCCCTCTGTAAACTTAAGAGTCACCAAATTGTGTCCTTATTCGCATCAAGTCCTGTTCACCCATCCCCTGTGCTTGCTGACCTGCATTGGCTCAAAGGTAAGCAAGACCGCTGTTTTTTAAAAATGTACTTGTCTCCAAATTCCTCCATAGCCTTGCCCTTCCTTAGCTCTATAATCTCCTTGAGCCTCACAACCCACCAAGCTAATCCCTATTTTAATTAACTCATCGGCAACCATACCTTCAACCTTCAACCATACCTTCAACCCCTCCAGAATTTACTCCCTAAACCTCTTTCCATCTCTGGAATGCCCCTTAAAAGCTTACCTCCATGATCAAGTTTTGACCATTGGCCCCAATATTTCTTTTGCCCAAGAGGAGTAAGCTAAGAATAAAAAAACAAGATAGATGAGGAACCAAAGGACTGCACAAACCGGGGGGGGAGACGGACGGAAGGTGGGGAAACCACAAGAGAAGAGGAGGGAGGGGGCATTTTGCTGGAAAATAAAAGAAAAACACGGCTGAGGGCGGGGCGGGGGGGGGGGGGGGGGGGGGGGTCAACAATGGGGAAGGAGAAGGAGCTACAGACCGATCCAGAGGGCAGCGAAATGTACATAGGGTCAGTTAAAATAATGCCAAAATAAACCTCTCTGTATACTAAAGTAAATTAGCGCGGGCAAGAAAAATGTAATGTATATGTACACAGCTGTTTATAAATATGAGAAATGCCAATACAAATATATTTTTAAAAATATTTCTTATGCCCAGTGTGAAAATTTGCTTCATAACTCATGCCTCAAATGTCTCATTACGTAAAAGGCATTATTTAAATACAAGTTGTTGTTGAGGGTAGGAACGTGGAAGATGGGGAGCATTAAAAGGATAGGAGAAGAGAGAAGCGATGGAGTTTGCCTCCATCTGCTGTGAGTAAACATTATGCCCTAGAAATGTAAACTACTAAAGCCCCAATATGCTGGGAAGGAATCATGCTACATTCCAACCAGAAGCACAACTGCTCAATATATTAGGTAAAGATAGACAAGAGACATTCCTTTACCTAAGCTTGGAAGTGGGCATCTGGCTCTTTTGAACATGCAAATAAATGGTTGAACCCTTGTTTCACAATCCTTCTCCAAGACTGGTGCCTGATCAAGCACCTTTGTCGCATGCTCAAAAATAAAAGCATAGTTGGATTGAAAGACTTCTTTGTGAACCTATATTGACTATCTTTTATGATTTTATGCTCCGTGATTTTACCTTTAATATAAGTTTACATGTAACTTACTGATATATAATTTCCTAGGTCTCTTGTTACTTTGTTGAAAATAGGAGTAACACTGGCCTTTGTGCAGTCCTCAGGTACATTTCCAGTATTCAGCAATTGCTGAAGATTTGTGGCTGACTTCCTCCAATTTCATCTCTTACCTCCTTAGGATCCTCAAATGAACATTATGAAGGGAATGGCATAGGAAGAGAAAAGGATAAAGAAGAAGGAATTTGGACAGGAAGAAAACATGGAACAGAGGAAGGAGAGAAGAAAATTTGGAAGCATGAAAGGGGGGAGAATTTGCTCTCTACTTGCTTGGATGAGTGCTGCTCCAACAACACTCAAGAAGCTCAGCACCCTGAGGGGTTTAGTGGATGGGTTCACTTGGAGGTGGAAGCCGTTTATTGATTTCTTTAAGGAGATTTGAGGGATCAGCAGGGGGGAAATGGGAGGTGGCAAGGGGGTTAAAATGGGGTGGTGGCAAGGGGGTTAAAATGGGGTGAGTTCAAGATGGCACCGGAGCGAGGCGACTTTTTGCAAGCTGTGCCCAGCATACCCTCTAATTCTATCTTTTACTCTCGTTCCATGCTTCTAAAACTTCATTCAAACTATTTTAAACTCTCTAACAGTGCCCTAATTCAATTACTTCCAGATTTAGCGATCTTTAGGACCCTGGAGACACCTGAAACTGAGGCCCTGAAATCTTCCCTTCTGCCATCAGACTTTTAAATGGACCTATCTCGCATTAAGTTGATCTTTTCTCTACACCTTGCTATAACTAACATTATATTCTGCAGTCTCTCCTTCCTTCCGTAGGTACAGTATGCATTGTTTGTACAGCATGCAAGAAACAATACCTTTCACTGTATACTCATACATGTGACAATAATAAATGAAATCAAAATCAAATAAAATAAAATGGGAAAGGCAGGTTATGAGGAGGGGATGGTATTAGGGGAGTTGGGGGAGTGGGTGTTGGTTGTTTATAATGTCGTTTGGTTATTCTTCTGCTTTTGTTTGTTTACATGAAAATGCCTTGAAGAGGATATTTTTTTAAAAAAAGAAGCTTGATACCATTCAGGAAAAATTCAGCTGTGCACAGTGGCAGCAATGTGTAACATCTTAAGATGCACTGCAGCAACTCACCAAGACTTCTCCAGTAGCATCTGTAAAATTCACACCCTCTACCACTTAGAAGAATGAAGGCAGCAGGCGCTTGGAAACACCACTTCCAAGTCACTCCATCCTGACTTGGAACTATTATTGCTGTTCCTTCACTGTCGCTGGGTCAAAATCCTGGAACTCCCTAGCACTATGGGCTAGCTACACTACATGGGCTGCAACATTTCAAGCAGACTTTTCCTGTAGCTTCATATTTGAACCTGTCCAACAGGTTTCTACTTCTGTCACAGCACTGAAATGGTTTTATCAGTCACAGGTGACATAATCTGTGAATCTGGTCGCAGTACATAATTCCTTCTTGTTCTCACCACTATAGGCCAGTTACCTTAATATCTGCCATAGGGCTATTTGGGATGACAACACATATTAGTTTTGTCAGCAATTTTCACATCCGACAAATGCATTTAAAAAAAGATCTCAAAGGGTGCCTGGAACAGAGAAGAAAGAGAGAATTGAAGAGTGAAATGAGAGTGGAATAAATCAATAATAATAATCACTTATTGTCACAAGTAGGCTTCAATGATGTACTGTGAAAAGCCCCTAGTCGCCACATTCCGGCGCCTGTTCGGGGAGGCCGGCACGGGAATTGAATGGTATTAGGGGAGTTGGCCTTGTTCTGCATTAGTGATGTAGTGTAAAGGGGAGGGGAAGAGGATAAGTGAATGAGCTGAGTAGGTTCCTTGGGAAGGAAAACAGTGGGAGTGTAAGGATGGAAGGGGAAGAGTTCAGGTGGATACAAGAGAAAGGGGAAGCGGAAGTAGGAAGAAGTGAGAGCCAGGGAAGGGGAAGTGCGGGAAGAAGGAATTGAGAACAAGAAAATGGTAAGCGAATAAATAAGGGTAAAGGAAAGAAAATAGGAGTAGAATGAGGTGAGTGGGGATGGGGAGAAAATGTAATAATATATGGTAAGAGGAGTAATTAGCGACTTCCGGTGGTGACCATGGAGTGAGTGGTCGCACATTTGGTGGCTCCCACTCGTGGTGGACCTTTTGGGCCTTTTCCCCGGATATCGGCGGCGTTGAGTGTTAGTAAAAGGTGCAGGAGGGATAGAAGAGGAGAGTATCCCACCGTTGTGTGGATTCGTGGACCAGAAGTGGGTGAAAAAGGAGAGAACAATTGTCTAAAGTTGGTGTGGAACCTACGACACAGGAGAAGATGTTGGAGGGTCAGGGTCCGGGCTTGCTGGCCCAGTGGTCGATGGATTAGTTAGTGAGCTTCCTCCACGAAAAGTTTGCCCAGCAGAAGAAGGAGAACTTGGAGGACCTGGCCAGGGTGGTGGATCCGATAAAGGCGGGGATTGACCACATGGAGGCCACGGAGTCAGTTGATCCAAAAGGTGGGGGAGCACGAGGAACTGCTTGCCTCGATGGCTGCGGAAATGGGGTTGAGAGATCAACAGAGAAGGCTGCAGCACAAGGTGGAGTACTTGGAGAATAGATCGCGCAGCAGAACTTAAGGATCGTGGGTCTGCCAAAGGGCAGCGAGGGAGCGGACACCGATGCATAAATGGCACGGATGTTCGAGAAGCTGCTGGGTGAAGGAGTGTTTTCTCAGCCCTTGGAGGTGGTTCAGTGGCAGAGGGTGCTTATGAGGAAGCCACAAGGAAATGAGCCGCCGAGGGCGATGGTGGTGCGACTGCACCAGTCCCTGGATAAGGAACGGATTTTGAGGTGGGCCAGGCAGGCAAGGCTCTGCACTTAGAAAGGCAGCGGGCTGCACGTCTATCAGGTCCTGGGAGCAGAGCTGGCCAAAAGGAGGGCGAGCTTCAATAAGGTGAAGACATCCCTCTTTAAGAAGGGAGTGAAGTTCGGTAAGTTCTACCCAGCGCGTCTGTGGGTAACGTATGAGGGCCAGCAATTCTACTTTGAGTCGCCAGAGGAGACGATGGAATTTATTAGAGACAATGGACTGGCAGGAGAATGAGGACATTGATCTCTGGAGGGGATGTCCCTATTTTGTATCTTGGTTTTTCTTCTGGTTTGTATGAACCACTTTTGTACTGTTCTTGGGGCTATTGCTCTGTTTTGCGTTTGTCTGTTTTTGATGAGGGATAATGGGTTGCTCTTCTATGTGTTGGTGGGGATTGTAAAGTTTGCACTGGGAGGTTGGTTGAAGGCGGGGGGGGGGAACTCAACAGGTAGTAGGATGCTAGGCGCCATGGGCCAGGTACCAGGCTAGCTGGGCAGGCTAGCTCAGTGCAATGGGGGGTGAGCTGGTAGTAAGTGTGTGGATGGGGGTTGGGATTGTTATTTTGGAAATGAAGGGAAGGGATGGTAGATGTTTGCTGACAGGGAAGGGACTGTTTAAGAGGGGCATGGTGAGGGGGTCCATAACTGTGGGCGCCGTGAGGTTGATCAGCGTCGGTTGGGGGGGGGGGGGTTTGCGACCAGGCTGATCACATGGAATCTGAGAGGGTTGAATGGGCCAGTCAAGTTCCCACATCTGAAGAGCTTAAAGGCGGCCGTGGCAATGATACAGGAGACACACCTGAGGGTGGTGGATCAGACTAGGCTGAGAAAGCGGTGGGTAGAACAGGTATTCCATTCGGGGCTAGATCCAAAACAAGGGGACAGGTGAGTTGATTAATAAGTGGGTGGTGTTCGAAGTGAAAAGTATAGTGGCGGACCGGGGGGGGGGGGAGATATGTTATGGTGAGCGGGAAGCTGGAGGGGATGCCGGTGGTGATGGTTAACATTTTTGCACCGAACTGGGATGGTGTTGGGTGGATCCCTGATCTGGACTCACATCGGTTATGGATCCAAAGGCTGGATCAGTTGAGTTCGGGGACAGGAAGGATACCGGCGGTTGCAAAGAAGATAAAGGGGTTTATGGGACAGAAGGGGCGGTAGATCCATGGAGTTTTTGACAGCCGAGAGTGAAAGAGTATTCATTCTTTTCCCATGTACGCAAAATGAACTCCCAAATTGATTTTTCCGTCATGGATAGGACATTGTTGGCGGGGGAGAGGTGGACATTGAGTACTCGGTGACAGTGTCGGATCATGCTCCACACTGGGTGGGCTTACGGGGGAGTCAGGAAGGGAGCCAGTGCCTGCACTAGAAGTTGGATGTAGAACTATTAGCGGAGGAGGAGGTGTGTGAGTGAGGGAGGCCATTCTGAGATAAGTGGAGATAAATGATAAGAGGGAGGTCTCGGCAGCTACAGTATGGAAGGCGCTGAAGGCAGTGGTGAGAGGGAAAATGATCTCAATTTGGGCACACAGGGAGAAGGTGGAGCGGACAGAGATGGCTAGATTAGTGAGGGAGATTCTCCAGATGGACAGGAGGGACCCTGAGGCCCCGGAGGCGGGGTTATTGAAGGAGCGGCAGAAGCTGCAGATGGAGTTTGGGTTGCTATCCACAGTTGAGAAAGGCGAGAGGGGCGGTGTATGATTATGGGGAGAAGGCTGGCAGGATGCTTGCACACCAGTTAAGGAAACGGGAGGCGGTGAGGGAGATTGGGAAAGTGAAGGACAGGGGCGAATACGATTTTGGACCCGGTGGGGGTGATTGGGGTGTTTAGAGACTTCTACAGTAGGTTATATGAGTCAGAGCCCCCAGCCGGGGTGGAGGGCTGAGGCGGTTTTTGGAGGGACTGGAATTTCCGAGGGTGGAGGAAGAGCTGGTGGAGGGCCTAGGTGCCCCAATTGGGCTGTTTGAAGTGATGTAGGAGCTGGAGGCGATGCAGTTGGGCAAGGCCCCGGGGAATTTTATTAAATGTTTTCAGGAGTGCTGGGAACTTGTTGGTAAGGGTGTTTAATAAGGCTAGGGAGCAAGCGGTACTCCCTCCGACGATGTCACAGGCCTCGATCTCTCATTGTGAAGCGGGATAAGGATCCAGAACAATGAGGCTCGTACAGGCCAAATTTCCCTTTTAAATGTAGACGCCAATCTGTTGGCCAAGATCTTGGCCTTAAGAATAGAGGATTGTGTGCCAGGGGTGATAGGGGTGGACCAGGCGGCGTTTGTGAAGGAGAGGCATTTAATGGCGAACATTAGAAGGCTGCTAAACGTGATCATGATGCCCTTTGAGGGAAGGGAGGTGGAGGTGGTGGTCACCATGGATGCGGAGAAGGCCTTTGATTGGGTGGAATGGGAGTATCTGTGGGAAGTCCTGGGGCGGTTTGCGTTTGGGCAGGAATTTGTGGACCGGGTGTGCAGACAAACCGAGTGAGCTCAGATTATGTTAGGCTGCACCAGGGAATGAGGCAGGGATGTCCACGCTCCTCATTGTTGTTTGCCTTTGCCATAGAGCCATTGGCCATGGCACTGAGAGCGCCAAAGGACTGGCAGGGGATTGTGCAGGATGGGGGGGGGGGGGGGGGGTGGAGCACAGGGTCTCGCTATATGCTGATGACTACTTTTGTATATTTCTGACATGCTGGGGGGGATTGGAGAGATTATGGGGATCCTAGGGGAATTTGGCCGTTTTTTGGTTACAAATTGAATATGTGTAAAAGTGAGGTCTTTGTGATTCAGGTGAGAGGCAAGAGAGGAGATTGGGGGGATGCCGTTCAAGGTGGTGGGAGGGAGCTTTAGGTATTTGGGTATCCAGGTGGCTCGGGACTGGGAGCAGCTACAGAAGCTAAATTTGGCTCGGTTAATGGAGCTGACGTCGAATACGGGATTGGGGGAGGGGAAGGTCTCAGAAACTTATAAAGAACTCATGGAATGGGAGGAAACCCCAATAGAGGAGTAAAGTGAAAATGGGAGGAAGTGTTAGGCAAGGAAATAGGGGCGAGATTGTGGGAGGATGCCCTGAGTAGAGTTAATGCGTCCTCGTCATGTGCTAGGTTTAGCCTGATAATTCAAGATGGTCCACTGGGCGCATATGACTGTGGCCCGTATGAGCAGGTTCTTTGAAAGGGTGGAGGATGGGTGTGGCCGGTGTGCAGGAGGGCCCCCAAATCATGTCCACATGTTCCGTGCATGTCCGAAGCTGAGGGGGGTTTTTTATGTTTTTATTCTCCTTTTTCACATTTTCTTCAAAATTTACACTCACCAACAAACGGTAACGAATACAATGTCAATCCCCTTATTAACAACAACAATCCCATCCTCCCACCAGCCCCCAAACAACTGCCCACCTGACAAGAGAAGCATCAAATTTTTAAAAACCCAAAGAAGAAATCAGGAATTGCCTATGGTCATCATTAACATATATAGTCCACCTCCCGCAACCCGCCCCCCCCCCCGACCCCGCCCTGCTAATTCAAGGCCATCCAATCCCCAAAAGTGTTGTGGTTAATGTATTATGCCAATAATCCACCATTGTATTTGTATCTGTGCTGTTGCCCTTGTATTTGTATCTGTGCTATGCTGTTGCCCTTGTGGGATTCTCCTATGGGCCATTGTATGGCATTATCCATAGGGGAACATGTTGGGGCATGTATGGCTCCTTCCCTTGAAGGGAGGTATAAAGAGCAGTTGACCTGTAGGCGGTTCTCAGTATTGGATCAGTCGCAGGTAGGCACTGTTCTAAGTTGATTAAAGCCATTGTTTACTTCTACTCTTGTCTCAAGTGATGGGCGCCTCAATTTAATCAACTTAAACACAACTATGGAATCGGCCCTCAAACCTGACCGACTAGAACTCGATCCGCAGGCCGCGGAGGCGAAATAAATTTTTTTGCACTGGCTCCACTGCTTCAAGGCCTATCTCGCAGCCTTCGCCACACCTTCTGTCACCGACGAACAGAAGCTGAGCTTCCTCCACGCACAGGTGAGCCATCGAATCTCTGTTCAACTCGACGAGGCCTCCACCTACGCAGACACCCTCGCGATGCTTGAACGCCTCTATGTACGGCCCGTGAATGAGGTCTACGCGCGACACATCCTCACCACTCGCCCAAGCATCTCCGACCGCGCCGGCTACCCGCAACTCAGCGCGGTCACTCTGGACCAGTCACGACCCAAGCACCTCCGGAGCTCTATGGTGACCATCCGAGTAAACGGGCACGAGACGCCTTGCCTTTTCGACTCCGAGAGCACAGAGAGCTTCATTCACCCGGACATGGTAAGACGCTGCTCGCTCACAATTTTCCCGGCGCACCAAACCGTCTCCCTCGCCTCTGGGTCGCACTCAGTGCAAATCCGAGGGTGCACTACCGCAACCCTAGCAATACAGGGCGCTGAGTACGCCAATTTTAAATTATATGTGCTCCCAGACCTCTGTGCTCCTCTCCTATTGGGATTAGATTTCCAATGCAACCTCAGGAGCCTAACTCTGAAGTTTGGTGAGCCCCTACCCCCACTCACCATATGCAACCTTGCGACCCTAAAAGCCGACCCTTCCCCACTCTTTGCAAACCTCACCGCTGACTGCAAACCGGTCGCCACCAGAAGCAGGCGGTATAGCATACAGGACAGGACTTTTATCAGGTCCGAGGTCCAGCGACTCTTGCGGGAGGGAGTCATCGAGGCCAGCAATAGCCCCTGGAGAGCTCAGGTGGTGGTCGTCAAGACCAGGGAAAAGAGTTCTTCCGCTTCCCCTTTGCAATCCCTTGCCCCGACATGACCACACCCACCGTCATTAAAGCCCTACATAGTGTCTTCACCCTGTTCGGTTTCCCCAATTATGTCCACAGTTACCGGGGCTCGTCGTTCATGAGCGACGAACTGCGTCAGTACCTGCTCAGTAAGGGCATCGCCTCGAGCAGGACTATCAGTTATAAACCCAGGGAAATGTGTGTAGATTACAGCCAAACCATAAACCGGTACACACAACTCGATGCGTACCCCCTTCCCCGGATCGCAGACATGGTAAACCAGATCTCACACTACTGGGTGTTCTCCACGGTGGATCTGATGTCTGCATACCACCAGCTCCCAATCCGCCCGGAGGACCGCCACTACACGGCTTTTGAGGCAGACGGCTGCCTTTTCCACTTCCTCCGGGTCCCCTTTGGCGTCACGACCGGGGTTTTGGTGTTCCAAAGAACAATGGAACAGTACGGACTACGGGCCACATTTCCGTACTTGGATAATGTCATCATCTGCGGCCATGATCAGCAGGACCACGACGCCAACCTCCACAGATTTCTCCAAACCGCCCAAACCCTAAACCTCACGTACAAGGAGAAATGCGTTTTCCGCACAACCAGACTAGCCATCCTCGGCTACGTCATGGGAAATGGGGTTCTGGGACCCGACCCTGACCGTATTCGCCCCCTCCTGCAACTTCCCCTCCCTCACTGCCCCACGGCCCTGAAGAGGTGCCTCGGGTTCTTTTCATATTATGTCCAGTGGGTCCCCAACTATGCGGACAAAGCCCACACACTAATCAAGGCCAGCATCTTCCCACTGGGAACTGAGGCCCGCCAGGCCTTCAGCTGCATCAAGGCGGACATCGGCAAAGCCGCGATGCGCGCGGTGGACGAGTCCGTCCCCTTCCAGGTGAAGAGCGACGCATCAGAGGTCGCTCTTGCCGCTACCCTCAATCAAGCAGGCAGACCGGTAGCGTTTTTTTCGCGCACCCTCACCACCTCCGAATTTCGGCACTCCTCAGTCGAGAAGGAGGCCCAAGCCATCGTGGAAGCCGTACAGCACTGGAGGCACTACCTCGCTGGTAGGAGGTTTACCCTCGTCACTGACCAACGATCGGTAGCCTTCATGTTCGGCAATACGCAGCGGGGCAAAATCAAGAACGATAAGATCCTGAGGTGGAGGATCGAACTCTCCACCTATAATTACGATATAGTATATCTCAACGAGCCCCCAGATGCCCTGTCCCGCGGCACATGCGCCAGCGCGCAAGATGACCGACTACGGGCTATCCACGATGGCCTCTGCCACCCGGGGGTCACCCGGCTTATCCACTATATCAAGGCCCGCAACCTGCCCTACTCCAACGAGGGGGTCAGAGCCATGACCAGGGACTGCCAGATCTGTGCGGAGTGTAAACCGCACTTCTATTGACCAGATAAGGCCCACCTGGTAAAGGCATCCCGGCCCTTTGAGCGCCTCAGTATCGATTTCAAAGGGCCCCTCCCCTCCAATATCCGCAATACATATTTCCTCAATATTATTGATTAGTTCTCCCGCTTCCCCTTTGCAATCCCTTGCCCCGACATGACCACACCCACTGTCATTAAAGCCCTACATAGTGTCTTCACCCTGTTTGGTTTCCCCAATTATGTCCACAGTGACCGGGGCTCGTCGTTCATGAGCGACGAACTGCGTCAGTACCTGCTCAGTAAGGGCATCGCCTCGAGCAGGACTACCAGTTATAACCCCAGGGGAAACGGGCAGGTGGAGAGGGAGAATGCGACGGTCTGGAAGACCATCCTACTGGCCCTGCGGTCCAGGAATCTCCCAGTTTCCCACTGGCAGGAGGTCCTCCCCGATGTGCTCCACTCTATTAGGTCACTACTTTGCACGGCCACAAACGAGACCCCCATGACCGCCTATTTGTTTTCCCTAGAAGATCCACCTCAGGGGCCTCGCTTCCGTCCTGGCTGAAGACACCGGGGCCAGTCCTACTCAGAAAGCATGTCAGGAGCCATAAGTCCGATCCTCTGGTAGAGAGGGTCCAGCTCCTACACTTCAACCTCAAGTACGCTTATATCGAACACCCCTATGGCCGACAGGATACATCCGGGACCACCACCGCCCCTCCACCATATCCCGCCCAACCTACCATGACCAGCACCCCGCCCCTATATGGCTCCCGCGCTCCCTCCCGCCCGCCATTCCCCCCTTCACCGATCCACAGGAATGAAGCTCCAGAAGAGACGCTCCCGGAGTCCACGTCTGTCCTGCACCGGCGACCTCACTACCAATACCAGCACGGACGAGTTCGACACCCAGACCAGCAACAACGCCAGAGCTTCGGCGATCACAGTGCACAATCCGTGCGCCGGACCGGCTGAACTTATGAACCCGTCACCCCTGCCGGACTACATTTTTTTAATGTGGTGAATGTATTATGCCAATAATCCACCATTGTATTTGTATATGTGCTGTTGCCCTTGTATTTGTATCTGTGCTATGCTGTTGCCCTTGTGGGCTTCTCCTATGGGCCATTGTATGGCATTATTCATAGGGGAACATGTTGGGGCATGTATGTGCTCTGCCCATGGCTCCTCCCCTTGAAGGGAGGTATAAAGAGCAGTTGACCTGTAGGCGGTTCTCAGTATTGGATCAGTCGTAGGCAGGCACTGTTTGAAGTTGATTAAAGCCACGATTTACTTGAAATGAAAAATGAAAATCGCTTATTGTCACGAGTAGGCTTCAATGAAGTTACTGTGAAAAGCCCCTAGTCGCCACATTCCGGCGCCTGTCCGGGGAGGCTGGTGTGGGAATCGAACCGTGCTGCTGGCCTGCTTGGTCTGCTTTAAAAGCCAGCGATTTAGCCCAGTGAGCTAAACCAGTCCCTGGTTCTACCCTTCTACCCTTGTCTCAAGTGAATTGATGGTTGCATCAAGTGTACAATGAGTGACACCCATGAATTGAAACCCCCTCCAAGCCCCTCCCAGACTCCTCCCCTCGGCTTCCTCTCGAAAACACCTCACCCAGTATCGGTCCCTTCCCCAAATTTCCACCCTAGCTCGGCTCATCGAAACCTGTTCTACCAGGCTCTGATGGCCGCAGCACCTCCCCCCCACCTCACTTCCGTTCACTGCCCGGCTTAAACCAGCCAGTGTGGAGGCCCCTGCCCGGGTCCCGTCCCACCCGCACGGTCCCAGGAAAACAAAGGAATCCCCTTTAACACACAAGCCCAGCATAAACACACAAGCCCCAAAGTCCTAACTCTTACCTTGTCCAAATAGACAGCGTCGACTCATTTGGTACATACAATAACATGCAGTGAAAAGATAAAGCTACATACTCTCCTACCAACCCCCTGCCCTCAGTACAAGACCAGTCCTCAGTCCCATTTCTCCATTCTGCCAGTCCCTGTGCCTTCACAAACACCTCCGCCGCTTCCATCGTCTCAAAATAAAATTCTTTGGATTTATGGCTGGATACACTAAGCCGCACCGCAACTTACTGTTTCCAGTGCCGTCTTCACTCGGTGGAAGGCCACCTGCCTCCTGCGAACTCCACCGTAAAGTCCTGGTAAATGCTTATACTAGCTCCAGCTCACGGCACCTCCCGTTTCTGCTTTGCCCAGCACAGGACCTTCTCCTTCACACGGTACCTACGGAAACAAACAGTCACTACTCTTGGCGACTCACTCGCCTTTGGTATAGGCCTCCATGACCTATGAGCCTGATCCAGTTCGTATCGAGAGGGATCTTCCCCCTCCCCCAATAGCTCCGCCAACATCGTTGCAAAATACTCCGTCGGCCTCAGGCCTTCCACCCCTTCGGGTAGACCCACAATCCTCAGATTCTGCCACCTGGATGTGTTTTACAGGTCTTCCACTTTGGCTCGCAGACTCTTGTTGGTCTCTATCACCCTCCGCAGCTCCTTCCCCACTGAGGTGAGTTGATCACTGTGTTGCGACCATGCCTCTTCCACTTCCTTCAGTGTCTCACCCTGCTCTCGCACCTCAGCCGCTGCACTCAATACTGCCACCCTCACTGGGGCAATCATCTCCTCCACCAGCACTTTCAATACTGCCCCCATCTCCTTCCTCATCGCTTCAATGTGCTTTGTGAACTGTTTTTCAAGTTCCACGGCCATTGCCTCGGTCATCCTTTCTGCCATGAGCAGTGTGGCCTCACCTGGCGCCCAAGCCTCCGCCTTCCTCCCAGTTCCTGATCCGACCTTTCCACCCCCAGACGGACCTACATTAGCCCCCTTTTTCACGGCCGTTTTTCTTTGAGATTTGGGCATCTCTCTTCTCTATGCCTTCCTACACTTGTTTAATCAAAAGTTGCCCCTGGGACCGGGCATCAAAATTCCGAAAAATCAATTCTCGAGTGGGAGCCCTCCAATGTGGGGCTTCCTCCTACTTGCTGCCACTGGAAGTCAGCTTAAGGGGTTCTGACAAGGATTTGCCGACATCATGTCCACGGTATTAAAAATACGGGTGATTCCGAGTGCAGAGGTGGCGATTTTTGGTGTGTTGGAAGACCCGAGAGTCCAGGAGGTGAGAGAGGCTGATGTGTTGGCCTTTGCCTCCCTGGTAGCCCGGAGACGGATCTTATTGGCGTGGAGGGACTCGGAACCCCCAAAATCAGGAGTATGAGTCAGTGACATGGCCGGGTTTCTCAGGCTTGAGAAGGTCAAGTTCACCCTGAGGGGATCGATGCTGGGCTTTGCCTAGAGGTGGCAGCCGCTTATTGACTTTTGGGGGGAAATTAAGTTGTTAGCAGATATAAGAAGCGGGGGAGGGGGGTTTAAGGGAAAGAGGGAGGCAGGGATGTTTGGTTGAGATGGGAAATAGTGGGAAAGGCGAGATGGGGGAACTGTATGTAAGCCACGTTGGCTGGGTTTGGTTGTTGGTTGGGTGGCCGTTATCTGTTCTGTTGCTTTTTTCCTCTTGAAAATTGTTGTTAAAAATTATATATAGCTCAATAAAATATTTTTTTATAAAGACTAATTAGCTTAGTGGAGCAGTGAATGGGTAAGAGGAGGAAAAGGGTGATGTGAGAACAGAAAGATGACACAGGATAAGGTGAGGTTTGAAGAATCAAGATTCTACACAATTGCAGGCCAATTTAGAGAAACTTTTGGAAAATGTAAGCAAAGGTGAAATTAGTAAATCATCACACGATTTGGACGGCACGGTGGTGCAGTGGTTTGCACAGCTGCCTATGGCGCTGAGGACCCGGATTCGATCCCAGCCCCGGGTCACTGTCTGTATGGAGTTTTCACATTCTCCCCCATGTTTCCGTAGGTTTCATCCCCACCATCCAAAGATATACTCAGTAGGTGGATTTGCCACACTAAATTGCCCCTTGATTGGAAAAAAAAATTGGGTATTTTAAATTTATTTTTAAAAATTATCGCACAAATAGAAAATAAATAGAAGAAGCCAACGTTGATTTCAAAAAGGAAGATCATGCTCAACAAATTTCCTTGTATATTCCTCAAAAATATCTGTTCAAAAAAGCCCATGAACCGACAACCTTTATGTGAATTATTGCATTGATATCATATAATATAATAACTTCCAATAACAAGTGTGAGGAACTAATGGACTCCTTTAACAATAACATTCAGATCATCCATTCAGGTGCCTCTGCTGCTTTCTCCTGCCTCTGTCCTAGCCTCAACCCACATCTTTCTCCTCTACTGTTTTCTCTGCATTCATCTTTTACATAAGATCCAACTAATGCTCACTTGACCTAATTTCTACAAAACCACTGACCACCTGCTTCCCTTATGGCTCCTAAGTTAGTTGACATTGTAATTTCAAATACTCTGAAACTAATTTTCATAACCACTATTTCCACTCATCTTGAAAGACCCACTTTCAACGTCTCTGATTTGCAAACATCCAGCCCATTTCAAACCTGCTTTTCTTTTCCAAAGTTCTTGAATATGTTGTTGATTCCCGAATCTGTGCCCATATTGCCTGCAGCTTCATATTTGAACCTGTCCAGTCAGGTTTCCACTCCTGTCACTGCACTGAAATGATCTTATCAGTCCCAATTGACACCATCTGTGAATCTGGTTGTGGTACATAATTCTTCCTTGTCCTCCTCAACTTCACTGTGGCTATTGACATGGCTGACCACACCACACTCCTTGAATATCTTCTCTCTGTTGTCCAATCAATTGGAATCCCCTTCAATTTGTTCCACCCTCACCAACTAAATTATTGTTACACTTGCTCAACCCATAGTATTATCTCTGGAGTTCTAGAAACTATAGGCCAGTTAGCTTAATATCTGTCATCAGGTAAATGTTAGAAACTATTATTAAAGATGTGAAGGCAGGGCACTTAGAAAAATTCAAGCAATCAAACTGCATCAACATGGTTTTGTCAAAGGGAAATCATTTTTAACCAATTTATCGGTGTTCTTTGAAAGAGTCTCATGTGCTATGGATAAAGGGGAACCAGTGGATGTACTATACTTAGATTTCCAGAAAACATTTGCTAAGATGCAACATCAAAGGTTATTGTAGAAAATAAAATCTCATGATGTAGGGGGTAACGTATTGGCTTTGATAGAACATTGGCTAGCTAACAGGATACAGAGAGTAAGCATAAATGGATCCTTTCTGGTTGACAGGATGTAATGAGTGGTGTGCCACAATGTTCAGTTCTGGAGCCTCAACTTTTTACAATTTATATACATGACTTGGATGAAGGGACCGAAAGTATAGTTGCTAAGGTATGTAGGAAAGTAAGTTGTGAAGAGGACATAAGGAGGCCACAAAGAGACAGCGATAGGTCAAATGAATGGGTAAAGATCTGGCAATGGATTTTACTGTGGGTAAAAGTGACATTGTCATTTTGGCAGGTAGAATAAAAAAATAAGCATTTTATCTAAATGGTGAGATTGCAGATCTGTTAAGATTTAGAGGGATCTGAATGCATGAATCACAAAAGGCTAGTATGCAGGTACAGCAAGTAATTAGGAAAGCTAATAGAATATTATTGTTCATTGCAAGGAGAATTGAATAAATAAATAGGGAGGTTATGATTCAACTATACATGACACTGATGAGATCACATCTGGAATTCTGTGTACAGTAATGGTCTCCCTATTTAAGGGAGGATATAAATGCGTTAGAAGCTGTCAGTAAAGATTTACGAGACAAATACTTGGAATGGGCGGGTTGGCTTGTGAGGAAAGGTTGAAGACGCAAGGCCTCTGGAGTTTAGAACAGTAAGAGGGTACTTAATTTAAGATCCTGAGGTGTCTTGACAGGGTGGATGTGGAGAGGATGTTTCCTCTTGTGGGAGTATCTCAGACTAGGGGGTCATTATTTAAAAATAAGGGTTGGAGGGTCACATGATGTGACCATGCAAGCAGTTGCATTTTTGCAAGCTCAAGCTCTGGTCGTCTTTTGATCCCTCGTTTCATCCCGATGCACATTTTTTACGTGCTTTTTCCTTGAGCTACATGGCTTGCGCCTTGTCCCAGAAAATTCCTGATTGATCTTTTTGTGAGAAAGAGCCAAGATAACATGCTAAAATCTTTGATTTTTTGTGGCGGTCAGAGTGGGCTGGGGTGGGGCTCAGCTGGGAATGCACAGCTGCTGCCTTGGCGGTGCTTTGTGCATTGGATGATGGCCGCCTTCAAAGATGTTGCCTTGGCGGCGAATTTCAGCTCTGTCCTGCAGGTTTATCAGAGCACACTTCGAGGGATTGTGGGGTAACTTTAGAAGAGTGAAGCAGGCGCATGAGGGGATTCTTGCACTCGAAAGCGCACTGGGTGCTTCAGATTCAATAGAGCACAACGTATCCTGTATGTGAGGGCAGGGGTCAGGAGGGGCCACCGATCACTGGTCCTATTCGTCGTATTCTCAATGCTCGTCATGAGGGGTTGGAGGTGGCCGAATGGGTCAAGTCATTCCCCCCGGATGGGGCCTAAGCTCTAAGTTGTGGATTGCCTGGCCATTGGAGAGACGGCATGGTGGAAGTAATGGTGTCCCCTGCTTCGATCGATGGAATCCTGGAGAGATCATAGAGTGTGCATTTTGATTCTGTTCTATCCTTTACCTTCTCGCGCATCATGGAAGACATCTTTATCCTGCAGTTCTTCGAGAATCCTAATCATGACTCCCTGGTGATAGAACAAAGAACAAAGAAAAGTACAGCACAGGAACAGGCCCTTCGGCCCTCCAAGCCTGCGCCGACCATGCTGCCCACCTAAATTAAAATCTTCTACACTTCCGGCGTCTGTATCCCTCTATTCCCATCCTATTCATATATTAACATCACTATCTCCCCTGATTCCACCACCTCCTCCGGCAGCGAGTTCCAAGCACCCACTACCCTCTGTAAAAAACTTGTTCTGGATGGGGTGGGAAAGGATCTATCAATCGTGGTGCTGGTTTTTTGTGGGGTGTGCCGAAGGCCCTGGGGATATCGTTTTTTATGTATCGGTTGGCGCTGGGCTAGTCCAGGCCCGGTGCTGTGGCTGTTATCTTCTTATCCCTAAGTGCTCGGGATGTCCCTCACCGAAGGTGCGAGGAGAAGCTTCCTGGGGGTTCTGGCTCTCAGGGGGTCGGCGGAGTGACAGGAGATTATGAGGGGATAGAGGGAGCATCGGGTGTTGCTCTATGTCGATAACCTGTTGCTGTATTTTTCGGATCCGTTGGAGAGTATGGGGAGGATTATGGGCCTGTTGGGGAGGTTTGGAGGGTTCTCGGGATACAAACTGAAAGTAGGGAAAAGCAAAGCTTTCCCAGTGAATGAGCTGGGACAGCAGGCAAATTTAGGGGGGATGCCATTTACGGTAATGAGGGGTAGGTTTAGATAGTTGGGGATGTAGGGAGCGAGGGAATGGACAGGGCTCCATAAGTGGAACTTAACAAAACTGCTGGAGGAATCCAGGGAGGAACTTAAGAGGTGCATAAGGCTAAGCCTCGTGCAACTGAAAATGGTGCACAGAGCACAGCTGACAAGAATTAGAATTAGGTTCTCTCCAAAGGTGGAGGATAAATGTGAGCGGTGCCAGGGAGGCACGGCCAACCATGCCTACAAGTTCTGGGCATGCCCCAGACTTTTTTTTTAATAAACATTTTATTGAGGTATTTTTGGTATAGTGACAACAACAAAATAAACAATATACATTGCAGTTGACGTTGGTGGGGAGTTTCCACGTGGTGAAAATGAATATTCTGCCGAGGTTCTTGTTTATTTTTCAGGCTCTCCCGATGTTTATACCAAAGGCCTTTTTTTCGGAAATTGGACACGATCATTTCAGACTTTGTATGGGCGGGGAAGGTGTCGAGGGTGGGGAGGATCCTGCTACAGAGGCAGCAGGGGCGGTTGGCGTTGCCGAACCTGCTTCATTAGAATTGGGCAGCGAATGTGACTAAGGTGCGGTGATGGTGGGAAGGAGAAGGGGTAGAGTGGCTTCGGTGGAGGAGGAATCTTGTAAGGGGTCTAGTTTGAGGGCTATGATGACGGCAGCGTTGCCAATGGCTCTGAATAGGTATTCAGGGAGCCCAATGGTGCAGTCCATGGTGAAGATATGGAATCAGTTGAGGAGGCATTTTTGGATGGAAGGGATGTCGGTGCTAACGCCGCTGTGCGAGAATCATGGGTTTGAGGCGGGGTGGATGGATAGTGTATACAGGAGATGGAGAGAAGTGAGGCTGGTCAAGGTGAGGGATCTGTGTTTGGAGGAAGCGTTCGCCAGTCTGGAGGAGTTAAGGGAGAGGGTAGAGCTGCCGAAGCAGAGTGAGTTCAGGTCTCTGCAGGTTAGGGACTTTGCGCGTAAGGTCTGGAGGGGGTTCCCTCAGTTGTCGGGATATATCCTGCTGGAGCGACTGCTGCTTCCGGATCTGGAAGGGGAGGGAAGAATTGGGGATATTTACAATGGCTGGGGGGATAATGAGGTGAGCAGGTGGTGAAGATCAAGGAGAAATGGGAAGGCGAGTTGGGCGGGGAGATCAACTGGGGAGTATGGAGTGAGGCACTGCGTAGGGTAAACGGGACCTCCTCATATGCAAGGATGAGCCTGATACAGTTTAAGATGGCGTACAGGGTGCTTAAGACTCAGGCGAGAATGAGTGGGTTATTTCAGGGGGAAGCAGATGAGTGTGAGAGGTGGAGGTGGAGACCAGCGAATCGTGCGCAGATGTTTTAGGATTGTGAAAAATTGGGAAGATTCTAAGCGGGAGTGTTCACAGTCCTAGCCAGGGCAGTGGAGGAGAAGGTGGACCCGGACCCTTTGGTGGCGATATTTGGGGTTTCAGAAAAGTTAGAGCTCATGAAGAGGAGGAAGGACAATGTCGTGGCCTTCGCCTCTCTGATTGCACGATGGCGAATTTTACTGGAGTGACGGTTGGCATCGCCACCGGGGGTAGCAGCTTGGATGGGTGACCTGTGCAACTTCCTGCAGTTGGAGAAAATAAAATATGAGCTAAAGGTCTCAGCAGGGGGGTTTGAGAATAAAATACATTTTTAAAACAAGGAAGGACGCATCCCCCACTGGAAGAGATACGGGGAAAATGGGAGGAAGAGCGAGGGACAGGAATTGGGTGGAGACCCAGGTGAGAGACACTGAGAATGGCCAACTCCACCTCCTCATGCATAAGGCTAAGCCTCGTGCAACTGAAAATGGTGCACAGAGCACAGCTGACAAGAATTAGAATCAGGTTCTCTCCAAAGGTGGAGGATAAATGTGAGCGGTGCCAGGGAGGCACGGCCAACCATGCCTACAAGTTCTGGGCATGCCCCAGACTTTTTTTAAAATAAACATTTTATTGAGGTATTTTTGGTATAGTGACAACAACAAAATAAACAATATACATGAAACCATAAACAGTGCAAAAGCCATTTACCTCTCGTAAAGGTCCCACCCTTATTGACCCCCTACTCTAATCTAAACTACTCCCCCTCCCCCCCCCCTCCCCCCTGCTGACGATTAATTTCCCGCAAAGAAATGGACGAACGGTTGCCACCTCCGGGCGAACCCTAACATTGACCCTCTCAAGACGAACTTGATTTTCTCCAAACAGAGAAAGTTAGCCATGTCTGATAGCCAGGCTTCATACTTCGGGGGCTTTGAGTCCCTCCAAGCTAATAGTGTCTGTCTCCGGGCTACCAGGGAAGCAAAGGCCAGAACATCTGCCTCTTTCTCCTCCTGGGTTCCCGGGTCTTCTGACACCCCGACAATTAGTACCTGGGATTTCGATGTTGTGGCCATTTCGGAGACATGGATAGAGCAGGGCGAAGAATGGTTGTTGCAAGTGCCGGGGTTTAGATATTTCAGTAAGTTCAGGGAAGGTGGTAAGAGAGGGGGAGGGGTGGCATTGTTAGTCAAGGACAGTATTACGGTGGCTGAGAGGACATTTGATGAGGACTCGAATACTGAGGTAATATGGGCTGAGTTAAGAAACAGGAAAGGAGAGGTCACCCTGTTAGGGCTTTTCTATAGGCCTCCGAAAAGTTCCAGAGATGTAGAGGAAAGGATTGCAAAGATGATTCTGGATAGGAGCGAAAATAACAGGGTAGTTGTTATGGGGGACTTTAACTTTCCAAATATTGACTGGAAACACTATAGTTCAAGTACTTTAGATGGATCCGTTTTTGTCCAATGTGTGCAGGAAGGTTTCCTGATGCAGTATGTAGATAGGCCAACGAGAGGCGAGGCCGTATTGGATTTGGTACTGGGTAATGAACCAGGACAGGTGTTAGATTTGGAGGTAGCTGAGCATTTTGGTGATAGTGACCACAATTCGATTACGTTTACTTTAGCGATGGAAAGGGATAGGTATAAACCGCAGGGCAAGAGTTATTGCTGGGGTCAAGGCAATTATGATGTGATGAGGCAAGACTTAGGATGCATCGCCTGGAGAGGAAAACTGCAGGGATGGACACAATGGAAATGTGGAGCATGTTCAAGGAACAGCTACTGCGTGTCCTTGATAAGTATGTACCTGTCAGGCAGGGAGGAAGTGGTCGAGTGAGGGAACCATGGGTTACTAAAGCAGTTGAATCACTTGTCAAGAGGAAGAAGGAGGCTTATGTGAAGATGAGACGTGATGGTTCAGTTGGGTCGCTTGAGAGTTACAAGTTAGCTAGGAAGGTTCTAAAGAGAGAGCTAAGAAGAGCCAAGCGAGGACATGAGAAGTCTTTGGCAGGTAGGATCAAGGATAAGCCTAAAGCTTTCTATAGGTATGTCAGGAATAAAAGAATGACTAAGGTAAGAGTAGGGCCAGTCAAGGACAGTAGTGGGAAGTTGTGCGTAGAGTCCGAGGAGATAGGAGAGGTGCTAAATGAGTATTTTTCGTCAGTATTCACACAGGAAAAAGACAAAGTTGTCGAGGAGAATACTGAGATACAGGCTACTAGACTAGAAGGGCTTGAGGTTCATAAGGAGGAGGTGTTAGCGATTCTGGAAAGTGTGAAAATAGATAAGTCCCCTGGGCCGGATGGGATTTATCCTAGGATTCTCTGGGAAGCTAGGGAGGCGATTGATGAGCCTTTGGCTTTGATCTTTAAGTCATCTTTGTCTACAGGAATAGTGCCAGAGGACTGGAGGATAGCAAATGTTGTCCCCTTGTACAAGAAGGGGAGTAGAGATAACCCCGGTAACTATAGGCCAGTGAGCCTTACTTCTGTTGTGGGAAAAGTCTTGGAAAGGTTTATAAGAGATAGGATGTATAATCATCTGCGAAGGAATAATTTGATTAGAGATAGTCAACATGGTTTTGTGAAGGGTAGGTCGTGCCTCACAAACCTCGTTGAGTTCTTCGAGAAGGCGACCAAACAGGTGGATGAGGGTAAAGCAGTTGATGTGGTGTATATGGATTTCAGTAAAGCGTTTGATAAGGTTCCCCACAGTAGGCTATTGCAGAAAATACAGAGGCATGGGATTCAGGGTGATTTAGCAGTTTGGATCAGAAATTGGCTAGCTGATAGAAGACAAAGAGTGGTGGTTGATGGGAAATGCTCTGACTGGTGTCCAGTTACTAGTGGTGTGCCACAAGGATCTGTTTTGGGGCCGTTGCTGTTTGTCATTTTTATAAATGACCTGGAGGAGGGCGTAGAAGGATGGGTGAGTAAATTTGCAGATGACACTAAAGTTGGTGGAGTTGTGGACAGTGCAGAAGGATGTTACAAGTTACAGAGGGACATAGATAAGCTGCAGAGCTGGGCTGACAGGTGGCAAATGGAGTTTAATGCAGAAAAGTGTGAGGTGATTCATTTTGGAAGGAATAACAGAAAGGCAGAGTACTGGGCTAGTGGTAAGATTCTTGGTAGTGTGGGCGAGCAGAGAGATCTCGGTGTCCATGTCCATAGATCCCTGAAAGTTGCCACCCAGGTTGAGAGGGTTGTTAAGAAGGCGTACGGTGTGTTAGCTTTTATTGGTAAAGGAATTGAGTTTCGGAGCCATGAGGTCATGTTGCAGTTGTACAAAACTCTGGTGCGGCCGCATTTGGAGTATTGTGTGCAGTTCTGGTCGCCACATTATAGGAAGGATGTGGAAGCATTGGAAAGGGTACAGAGGAGATTTACAAGAATGTTGCCTGGTATGGAGGGAAGATCATATGAGGAAAGGCTGAAGGACTTGAGGCTGTTTCCGTTAGAGAGAAGAAGGTTAAGAGGTGACTTAATTGAGGCATACAAGATGATCAGAGGATTAGATAGGGTGGACAGTGAGAGCCTTTTTCCTCGGATGGTGATGTCCAGCACGAGGGGACATAGCTTTAAATTGAGGGGAGATAGATATAGGACAGATGTCAGAGGTAGGTTCTTTACTCAGAGAGTAGTAAGGGCATGGAATGCCCTGCCTGCAACAGTAGTGGACTCGCCAACACTAAACGCATTCAAATGGTCATTGGATAGGCATATGGACGATAAGGGAATAGTGTAGAGGGACTTTAGAGGGGTTTCACAGGACGGCGCAACATCGTGGGCCGAAGGGCCTGTACTGCCCTGTAATGTTCTATGTTCTAAAATGGTCCGATGTTGTCCTAATCGTCCGTACACTTGCCACAGGAACCTGATACAGTAACCTGACCCAAGCAATAAAGCCCCGCCCAAATCCGAACCATCCCAGTATGTCCCACAGATCGCTACCTCCACCTCCCTACCTTCCGGGGGCATCATGATCACATTTAACAGCCTTCTTACATTGGCCACCAACTGCCTGCCCTTAACAAATCATGTCTGGTTAAACCCCAATAATGTCCGGAACACATTCCTCAATCCTGGAGGACAAGACTTTGGCCAGCAACTTGGCATCTACATTCAATCGGGAGATCGGCCTGAAGGACCCACACAGCTCCGGGTTCTTGTCCCGCTTAAGAATCAGCGAAATCGTTGCCTGTGACATCATCGGGGGCAACACCCCTCTTTCCCTTGCCTCATTGAACATCCTCAACAACACCGGCCCCAATATCCCCGAGAACCGGTACCCATCCGGACCCGGGGCCTTACCGACCTGCATTGCCTTCAAGCCCTCCACTATCTCTTCCAGTCCGATTGGGGCCCCCAGCCCTTCTACCCGCTCCCCTCCCACCTTTGGGAAATTCAGGCCCTCCAAGAAGTGCCTCGCCCCTCCGGCCCCAAAGGGGGTTCCGACCTGTACAGCCTGCTGTATAAATCACTAAATAACTTATTCACCCCTATTGAATCACCAACCAGGTTCCCATCTCCGTCCTTTACTTTCCCAATCTCCCTAGCTGCCTCCCTCTTCCTAACCTGCTGTGCAAGCATTCTGCTGGCCTTCTCTCCATGTTCATAGATCGTCCCCCCTCGCTTTTCTCAGCTGCTCCATCGACCTCCCTGTGATCAGCAAGCGAAACTCCGCCTTTAACCTCCGCCGTTCCCTTAAAGGCCCTGCCTCTGGGGTCTCCGTATACCTCCTATCAATCTGTAGTAACTCCTTTACCAGTCGGTCCGTCTCTGCCCTGTCCACCTTCTCCTTCTGGGCCCGGATCAAAATCAGCTCCCCCCTGACCACCGCCTTCAGTGTTTCCCAAACCACCGCTGCTGAAATTTCTCCCATGTCATTGACCTGCAGGTGGCTCTGAATACATTTCCTCAGCCGCTCGCACACCCCTTCATCCGCCAAAAGTCCCACATCTAACCTCCAGTGCGGGCGCTGATTACTGTCTTTACTAACCTGCAGGTCAACCCAGTGCGGAGCATGGTCTGAGATTGTAATCGCCGAGTACCCCGTGTCCACCACCCCAGCCAGCAAGGCCCTGCTCAAAATAAAGAAATCAATCCAGGGATACACTTTATGCACATGTGAGTAGAAGGAGAACTCCTTCACCCTTGGCTGCCCAAATCTCCATGGATCCACCTGCCCCCCATCTGCTCCATGAACCCTCTTAGTTCCTTTGCCATTGCTGGCACCCTGCCTGTTTTTGAGCTTGACCGGTACAAGCCAGGGTCCATAACTGTGTTGAAGTCTCCTCCCATAACCAACCTGTGCGTGTCCAGGTCCGGTACTGTCCCCAGCACCCTCTTTATAAACTCCACATCATCCCAATTTGGCGCATACACATTTACTAATATCACCTGCACCCACTGACCATAATGTACCGACCTCCCATGTCTGAGACTATTCTACCCGCCTCAAACACCACCCGCTTATTGATCAGGATCGCAACCCCTCTAGTCTTTGAATCCAGTCCCGAGTGGAAGACCTGACTGTTCCAGCCTTTCTTCAGTCTAACCTGGTCCGTAACTCTAAGATGCGTCTCCTGCATCATTACCACGTCCGCTTTCAATCCCCTAAGATGCGCGAACAGACGTGACCTCTTGACCAGCACATTTAACCCTCAAACATTCCAGGTGATCAGCCTAGTTGGGGGGCTCATTGCCCCCCGCCCCCCCGCTGATCAGCCATCCTCTTTTTTAGGCCCGCCTCCAGCCCTTGCTCCTCACCTCCACCGGTCCATCCCCAGGCAGCCCCCGTCCCCAACCTCCTCTCTGTCCCTCAGCCCAAGTCCCCCCCCCCCGGTATCAACACCCTGTAACCTAACCCCTTTACTAAACCAAACATATGCACAACCCCACTGCGCTTCCGAGAGCTAGCTCGCCCAGCTAGCTTGGTGGCCCCCATCCCCGGCACCAGATAGTCTCCCACCTATTGTTCCCTCCCCACCCCCACCCCCGCTCTTACAAACAAACTCCAACATCAAACAATCCCCACACAATTGCCCAACAGTAAAACACCAAGATCAAAACAAGCACACCTCCATTCCCCAACAGTGCAAATGAAAACCTTAACTTACTCAGCTCTACAGCTGGTTCCAAATCAATGCAAATGGCACAACAAACATCTTCCATGAAATGCAAAACGGGAAACTTTTTACAAAAACAGAGAAACAAAATGAAAAAAACAAAAACATGAACGTTGCAGCCAAGTTCAAAAGTTCTCAATCCATCACCAGCCCTTTTTTTTCGCAAAGTCCAACGCGTCCTCAGGCGACTTGAAGTAGAAGTGCTGATAAGCATGCGTGACCCAGAGATGGGCTGGGTATAACAGTCCAAACTTCATCTTTTTCTTAAAAAGGATCTACCTGATCTGGTTGAAGCTTGCTCGCCTCCTGGCCACCTCTACACTCAGGTCCTGGTAAACCCGCAGGATGCTATTGTCCCATTTACAGCTGTGTATCTGCTTGGCCCACTGTAGAATGCGCTCCTTCTCTGAGAACCTGTGGAATCTCACCACCATTGCCCTCGGGGGGTCTCCCATTCGCGGCTTCCTCGCGAGTGTTCTATGAGCCCTATCCACCTCCAAGGGCCAGGAGAATGTCCCATCCCCCAGCAGCTTCACAAACATGTCTGCGATGTTTGCCCCAGAGTCCGTTCCTTCAGACCCCTCCGGGAGCCCAATGATTCTTAGGTTTTGCCGGCGGGATCTATTTTCTAGGTCCTCCACCTTCTCCAAGAGCTTCTTCTGCTGGTCCCTCAGCATCCCCACCTCCAGCTCCACCGCAGTCTGATGTTCCTCCTGCTCAGCCAGCGCCTTCTCCACCTTCTGGATCGCCCTATCCTGGGCCTCCAATCTATGCTCCAACCGCTCAATCGACTCTTTTATCGGGTCCAAGCAGTCCCGTTTCTGCGTAGCAAAGCCTTCCTGAATGACTTGCATCAGCTGCTCCATAGACTGCTGGGTTGACAAGCCAGAGTTCCGAACCTTCGCCATACTGTGTTCTGTTACAGCTACAGCCCAAGCCTTCTCTATCTTTTTGTTTCTGCCCTTACGAACACTTCTAGTCCTCTCCATGCACCGAAGTGGGAATTCAGTAAACAATTACCACTAACATCCATTTTACAATTCAAGTCCGGTAGAAAAACGGGGGAAAGGTCCAAAAATCCGACCAGAGTGGGAGCCAACAAATGTGCGACTTACTCCTTCATAGCCACCACTGGAAGTCTGGCATGCCCCACACTTGTCGGGTTTTGGAAAGCCTTCTTCGATATTGTCCAAGGTGGTAGGGATGAGGGTGGAGCCGTGCCCAAGAGTGGCAGTCTTCAGGGTATTGGACCAGCCAGAACTATTCATGGGACAGAGGACCAACGCCCTTGCCTTTGCTTCTCTAATGGCTGCTGGAGAATCCTGCTCAGCTGGCAATCAGCAGCACCACCCACAGCTACAGACTGGCCAGCAGAACTGTCAGAATTTCTCCACCTAGAGAAGATCAAGTTCCGAGGGTCATAGGATGGCTTCCACAAAGCGTGGAGGCCATTCATCAACTTGTTCCAGGACCTGTTCGAGGCCAACAGCCAATAGAGCAGGGGACAGGTAGGGGAATGCAAGGAAGTCAATGGGACCGCACCATCACATTGTACCGGCAGTTTTGGATTTGTTAATCAGGTCATGGGGCAAGGAGGGGTTGGAGCGGTTTGGGGACATGTTTATAATTGGGAGGTTTGACAGTTTTGTTAGGTAAATTCCAACTTCCAAAGTCTAATTATGTTTCTTCAGGTACGTGAATTTTTGCACAAGGAGATTCCTTCCTTCCCCTTGGCACCCTCGACCTCTTTGTTGGACAGGGTCCTTTCATTGGTTGAGCTGGGGAGGGGAAGATATCGGATATTTATGGTTAGATTTTGTCAATGAAGCACGCTTCAAAGGTGTGTTGAAAGATTTGGTGGGGTTGCGGGTTGGGGCAGGGAAGTGGGCTTTGGTGGGGTGCTATTTTAGACCGTTGGTGCAGACTTGATGGGCTGAATGGCCTCCTTCTGCACTGTAGGTATTCTATGATTCTATTCTACGAGGTAAAAAGGAAGTGGGAGAGGGTGCTTGGTCTGATTTTTGATGGGGGATTGTGGAGTGAGGCTCTTCACAGGATCAACTCCACCTCCTCATGTGCTAGGCTCAGCTTGATTCAGTTTAAAGTGGTACATCGGGCATATCTGGCCAGGGCGCGGATGAATGGGTTTTTTCGGGGACTAGAAGGTAAGCATAAGCGCTGTTCTCGGGGGCTGGTGAATCATACACACATCTTTGGTCACATGTGAGCTTTTGAGTCTCCTTCTTCAACACCATGTCAGGGATTCTTGGGGTTGAGCTGGAGCTTTGCCTGCTGGTGGCCATTTTTGGGGTCTCGGACTCGCCAGAGCTGCAGACAGGCGAAGGCAAGTTCCCAAAGACGAGTTCTACTTTGATGGAGTACTCCGGTTCCGCCAAGTTCCCCGTCCTGGTTGAGTGGCCTTATGGAGTTTTTGTACTTAGAGAAGGTCAAGTACAGACCCTGAGAGGGTCGGCAGAAGGGTTCTACTCGAAGTCGCAGCCTTTCATTTTCTATTTCAGGGAGTTGGTCACCATCAAATGTTAGGGCAAGGGGGAGGAGGGTTGTCTGGTTTTGATTTGTTTTCTTTTGGGGGGGCGTTGGGGAATAGGTTTGGGATTGTATATGTTTTGTGTTATTATGAAAAATGTTCTCAATAAGAATTTTAAAAAGACATACCCATGAAACTCTTTGAATCATAGAATGGTATAGCCAAGAGGAGGCATTCAGCCTGCCATCTCTGCTGCAACTCTCTGCAAGAGCAATTCATCTCATACCATACCCCCACCGTTTTCCCTCACTGTTTCCTCTTCAAATAATGACCCAATTCTCTTTTGTCAGCAAGATTAAATCTTCGACCATCACTTTCTCAGGCAGTGCATTCCAGATCCTAACCACTTGTTTCCTCATGTCATCTTTGCTTCTTTTGCCAATCACCTTAAATCAGTGCCCTCTGGTTCTCTGCCAATGGATGCAGTCTCTCCCAATATACTCTGTTCAGACTCCTCATTATTTTGAATACCTCTATCAAATCTCCTCTCAAGCTTCTTTTAGAGAACAGTACCAACTTCTCCACATAACTCAAGTTCATCAACCCTGCGACCATTGCTGTGAATCTTTTCTGCACCCTCTCGAAAGCCTTCACATCCATCCTAAAGTGGGGTGCCCAGAATTGGATGCAATACTCCAGTTGAGGCTGAACCAGTGTTTTATACAGGTTTATCATAACTTCCTTGCTTGTGTGATATGTGCCCCTACTTATAAAGCCTAGGATACCATGTGCTTTATTAATTGTTTCCTCAACCTGTCCTGCTGCGTTCAATAATTTAAGTACACTGTGACGCAAACTTCTGCTTATGTGACGTTTTCAAGCACTAGGTGGCATTTTAAAATATTATATATATGCTAGACAAATGACTACTATAGATAGTGCCCGCATACCATAGAAGAAATATTTTTCTTTCAAAAATGCCGTATAGCATTATAAAGATATCATCAAATCTAAGTTATTAAGAAATATTGCATAAATTGGATTCGACTTTGAGCAATTTTTGCAACATTTTCATAATTACGAAGCAGATTCACAAACAGATGGAGCATCAAAATATTATTGATACATTTTCCTTCAGTTTGATTTTTTAAAATGTATCTAATAGTCCCAGCATTGATACTATACCAGTGGTACTGAATTAAAACTATGTTAGAGTGGGTAAAACTGGTAAATATTGCCTGTAGTCAATTCTCAGTTCATTATTTTGCATAGTTTTTTCAGATGAATTCACTTTGTTCTGGAAGAGATGTATCTGGATTCAACTGCACTGTTATTCATACAAAGTCATAACTGTACAATGAATCATGCCTTGTTTCCATTGTGCAGTTTATGGTCAGATTGTCTTTATATAATGTTGCTTAAATGGTCGGTAATTTTCTCCAGAAATTAGAAACCAATGAGAGATTATCAATATCAATAAGATATTACAAGTTGGAATTGTGTTGGATTGGCATCCAATGACTTTACAGGTGCCGAGAAAAAACTGCTCGTAATATTTATACTCACTTTTGACACAAATGTTAATGGCCACTGGATGTTTTAGGGAAAGTATTTTGACTCGACAGTTCTGCAATCACACTCACTTTGTCAGATCTGTAGGACAGCTACAGTGAATTCAGTGCAGGCACATGTAATCCCATCATGTTTCAGTTATCCCTTAATTGCATTAATTAAAAATTATACTAAATCTTACTAAGAAGGGATAATACCATCCCTACAGAAGTAACATAGCACCAGGCCCTCAGACAGAAATTCAATCTCTAGTCATTCAAAACAAGTGATTCCCATCATGTAATTGGTAACTTTCTGTTCAGAATCTTCCCTCCAGGCCTGGATGGTCAAAGTATTGAATGATTGGGGGACCGGGAGCCAATTTATGTCAATATTATTGCAATCACTCTCATTATTGTATTGCCAAACTTTAATACTGATTAGACAGATGTAGAATTTTAATAGTTTAGCTTTTTACTGTAGTTTTGGACTGAATATGCAATTCATCACTGTAATCATTGAATCTAATTTTATTGAATATAAATGTAACTAAAGTAGTATGCTCTCAATTCTGCTGCTTTAGTGATTCAAGGCCAACAGGGTTACTTGTAGTCTCAATTGAGATAATGAGATTAATGTATTTTCGACTAATATGACAGATCATCTGGAAGATGGGATCTGACATATCAGCTTCCAGGCAGCTGTGCAAATCTGAGGTTTGTTTTATTCATTAATCATGTGGCACAAGATTGACATTTTCTTGTCTATCCATGGTTACCCTGGGAAGGTGGTAGTGAGTTTTTTTCTTGAACTGCAGCAGTAGCAGTTTAATGTAACAGTCTGGTTTGCTCAGGTATTTAATAGTCAACCACATCAATGTGGATAGAGTCATGTACAGGTTAGATCAGTGATGCCTTAGTGACAGAAGGCACGGACATCAATGATAGGGTAAAAGAGAGGTAGAACTGAGGTGTCACCAATGTATATTTTGTATAATCCCACATCTGCAAATGATGGTGTCAAGGAGAAATCCCTGTGGGACTTCAGAGCTAATGGTACAACGGTGGAAAAAGAAGTAATGGTTGAGAATTATCTTCCCATGATTGGATAGGAAAGAAGGACCCTAGCAAGGACAATCTTGCTTACCTGGATAACGGAGAAGAGATATTGATGAAAGCTGGTGTGATGAACCATGTTAAAAGGCCGCAGAGAGATCAGGAGGATAAGATGAGATCGTGCACTGTGATCCCAGTTACAAAGGGCACCATTTGTGACTTTGAAAAAAGCCATTCCTGCTGTAGCAGAGCAGAAACCCAATTGGAAAGGTTCAAAGAAAGTTGTGAAAAAATAGGAACTGGAGGCAACAAAATGTTCAAGGATTCTGAGAAGAAAGGGAGTTTTGGGACGAGGCTGTAGTTTTCTGGGACAGAGGTTTTGAGACTATACAGTATCTTTTGGGGAGGGGATGATGATGTGAGTTTTGAAAGGGACAGAGATGAGGGGGAATTGAATATCAGCTAATTTTGGGGCCAGGGGGAAAGTTTGGCAGCCAGCAGTTGAATGGGAGTCGGGATGAGGAGCAGAAGGTGGGGCCCGTGGACAAGGTGAGATCAGAAAAAGCATGAGGGGAGATGGGAGAGAAACCAGAGAAAGATGCAAGGTCTGTGCTATATCAGGTGAACCCTTGGTGGAAGTTTGGCAAATAAGACATTGGCAATTGTATGACACTTTACTGTGACACTTTGGCATTTCCTATATAGAACCATCTATCCATTTGTGCCTGTGCCAACAACAAATCTTTATCGTAGTTTGTTGCGATTGGTTGGAATATGTATTCTAATTTATTGCAGATTTTCTTTTTTATTATTTGCTTTGATAATAATAATTGGGGAATATGCAAATTTATTTCTTATTAATCACATATAAGCAAATTATAAAGTAAAATAACTTTATAAAAATACTAGGGCAGCACGGTGGCACAGTGGGTTAGCCCTGTTGCCTCATGGTGCCGAGGTCCCAGGTTCGATCCCGGCTCTGGGTCATTGCCCGTGTGGAGTTTGCACATTCTCCCCCTGTTTGCGTGGGTTTCCCCCCACAATCCAAAGATGTGCAGGGTAGGTGGATTGACCATGCTAAATTGTCCCTTAATTGGAAAAAACGAATTGGGCACTTTAAATTTAAAAAAATAAAAATACTTAAAATTACATAAATCACATGATGCACTGGTCCAGCCCCCAACCAGAGACCAGGTATCAATTTTCTTCACCCTACAAAGCCAGCAGTGCGGACAGATAAGAAGGCAGTTTGATGTTCTAATTTTGACAGTACAAAGAAAATCAGGCTTCGTCTCCTACAAAAGGAAAAGTTAGAAACAGATGCTTTGTACCCTCCAGCAATTTAGGACTGGCTTCAGATTACACCAGATCTCAAAGGGTGCTTGCCCTAGTTCTGCAACCGTTCTGGTAAAAAGAGGGGAGGAATGTTTGACCATCCCTTGTAACTTAATTATTAATGACAGAAAGTTTGACGATTTATCTACATGCTCTAAGATGCTTCTCATGGGTCTCTGTTTCATGTCTTCCAAACATTGTTTTCCATTCCTGATCTGTATCTACTGCTGAATACTTTGAAGAAGCTGTATTGCACTTTAAACACCATGCATGTAGACTCAGCAGTGAAGGAAGTAACTCATCTAGGTTGGAACATTTGGTACTAAATTTGAATGGAGCATTCCTTCCTGCCTTGCACTCTGATTTTTCTCTGAACAAGAAGTTTCAGGCAGGAACTACTGAACTGCCAAAAACCCTGAAGCAAAATCAGTATTGAAGCAAACAATGAAAGGCGAAACAAGATGCAGAGAAGAGAAAGTAACTGCAGAAAGGGCTGGAAGAGACAAACAGCATTTTAGCAAAGAGGAGCGAACAAATACAACAGATCAGATGATGGCAGGGGACATGAGAGACTGATTAGGATGTTGCTTTTCCTGCCTCGCACCTTTCTCTGCTCCAAAGCCGATTTTTTGACCGCTCCCCTCCTGGTCCAGTCCATCCACCGGCAGATAAGCACAGTGGATGTGTTTCCACCCGGGGAAAAGTCCAACCAGCACTGCTACGGGCCCTTAAAAGAGCCCAAAAGACCAAAAATAGCGGGATCTACCGAACGTGAGGCTTAGCTCCGCATCACCGCAACCGGAAGCTCTTGGGCCTCCTTTTCGACGGTGGAGTATCAAATTTCGGAGGCATGGAGGGTATGGGAGAAGAAAGCCACTGCCCTGCCCGCCTCTTTGAGTGTAGCGGCCAGAGCAAAGTCCGACGCATCGTTCTCCACTTGGAATGGGATGGACTCGTCCACAGCATGCATCGCGGCTGTGGCAATGTCTGCTTTGATGCGATTGAAGGCCAGACTGGCCTCAGCTGTCAGGGGAAAAGTGGTGGATTTGATCAGTGGATGGGCCTTGTCCGCATAGTTGGGGACCCACTGGGCATAGTAAGAGAAGAACCCCAGGCTCTCTTCAGGGCCTAGGGGCAGTGGGGAAGGGGGAGTTCCAGTAGGGGGCGCATGTGGTCAGGGTCGGGCCCTAGGACTCCATGTTGCACGACGTAGCCATGGATGGCCAGGCGGGTTGTGTGAAAGACACATTTCTCTCTATTATAAGTTAGGTTCAGAAGTTTCGCGGTGCGGAGGAAACGCCGGAGGTTCTCGTCATGGTCCTGCTGGTCACAGCCGCAGATGGTGATGTTGTCTAGGTACGGGAACGTGGCCCGCAGCCCGTACTGGTCAACCATTCGGTCCATTTCCCTTTGGAAGACCGAGACCCTGTTGGTGACGCCGAAGGGAACCCTGAGAAAGTGATAGAGGCGTCCATCTGCCTCAAAGGCAGTGTATTGGCAGTCCTCTGGGCGGATTGGTGGTACACAGACTTCAAGTCGACTGCAGAGAAGACTCGATACTGCGCAATCTGATTGACCATGTCAGATATGCAGGGGAGGGGGTACGCATCGAGCTGCGTGTACCGGTTGATGGTCTGGCTATAATCGATGGCCATCCGGTGCTTCTCCCCAGTCTTGACGACCACCACTTGGGCTCTCCAGGGGCTGTTACTAGCCTCAATGATCCCCGACGGACTTACAGTCCAGGGTAAGGTTTGCGAAGAGGGAGGGTGGAGCAACCTTAAGGGTCGCGAGGCTACAGACGGTGAGGGGGGCAGGAGTCCATTGAACTTTAAGGTAAGGCTCTGGTGATGGCACTGGAGGTCGAGCCCCAGTAATAGGGCAGCGCAGAGATGGGGGAGGACGTAGAGCCTAAAGTTGGAGTACACTACGCCTTGACAGTGGGGGTCGCGACACAGTACCCCCGGATGTCTACTGCGTGGGATCCGGAAGCCAGGGAGATTCTGGGTCGTGGGTAGGATGGGGAGGGAGCAGCGCCTTACTGTATCTGGGTGTATGAAGCTGTCTGTGCTCCCGGAGTCAAAAAGGCAGGCCGTCTCATGCCCATTGATCCGGACGGTCATCGTGGACTTTGCGAGGTGGTGCGGCCGGGACTGGTTGAGTATGACGGAGGCGAGTGCCGGAAGGCAGACGGGCCGGTCGGAGGTAGCGGCGACTAATGTACGGTCGGGTGAGCTGGGCTCCCGGGAGGCAGCGGACTGGTCCCAAGATGGCGGCCCCCATGAGTCGCACGTGGCAGGTGAGGTGCAAGATGGTGGCCCCCCGTGGGTCACACATGTCGGCCGAAATTAAAGATGGCGGCGCCCACGGGTCGCACATGGGTGGCGCGGCAGCTGGGGGTGGCCCCGACAGGCAGCAGGCAGCGCTGCAGGGCCTAGAAGAGTTGGGGGGGGGGGGGGGGGGGGGGTCGGGCCTGGCAGGCTTTTGCGAAGTGGCCCTTCATCCCACAGCCATTACAGGTTGCATTCCGTGCCGGGGCAGCATTGTCAGAGGTGATTATTCTGGCCGCAGAAGTAGCACTTCAGGCCTCCGGCGTTGGTGAGCCGGTGCGCGGCGCAGGCTTGCGTCGCACCCGGGTCGGTTGATGGCTGCGCCCACGAGGGTGCCGCGTGGTCGGCAGTGTAGGCCCCCATGTTCTGGGAGGCCACATCCAGTGAGTTGGAGAGTTCTACTGTCTCTGGGAGGCCGAGTGTCCCCCCTTCTAATAAACCCTGGCGGATATAGTTAGAGTGCATGCCCGTGACACAGGCGTCCATGATCAGCAGCTCCGCGTGCTGGGTAGCCGATATCGCCCGGCAGTCACAGTTCCGACAGAGGATGCGCAAGGCACGCAGGAATTCTGCGAGTGATTCCCCAGGGTATTGCCTGGCGAGGAGGCGCCTAGCATATACCTGGTTGACGGATTTCATATAATGTCCTTTTAGCAGCATTATTGTCCCAGCGTACGAGGGAGCGTCCCTGATGAGGTTAAAGACTCTTGGGCTCACCCGTGCGTGGAGGACCTGCTTCTTCTGGAGGTCTGTGAAGTCTTCGTTGAAGGATGCGAGGTACGCTTCGAAGCAGCTTAGCCAGTGTTCAAACGTCTCAGCAGCATCGGCTGCTTGTGGGTCCAGTTCCAAGCAATCAGGCTTGAGTGAGGTGTTCATCTTGAGTGAAGAGTTCATCTTTAGAAGTTTAGTGTATTAAATTGATACACCATCAATAAAACATGACGAGTGATAAACGTAACTGAGGCTTTAATACACTAAACAGCAAGCCTCATGCCTCTGGACCCGAACTTGGTCCGGAGGCGGAGACTTGCCACTTTTATACAGAAGCCCGAGGGGAGGAGCCACAGGCGGCTGCAGCCTGGACAAGTCCAGGAATCAGGAATGTATGATAAAGTACAATGCATATAATACAATTACATGGTTTACCACAGTGGGCTAGCCCTGCCCTGGACTTTTGTTTTCTGTCGGACCTTCTTTGGCATCCTAGCGTTCTCTCTCTCTCTCTCGCCCCCCCCCCCCCCCCCCCCCCCCACTCCCCATACAAACACCATGATTAATTTGTCCAGTGCGTTGAAAAAGGCCTTGGGGATATAGATCGGGATGGATCTTAGAAGGAAGAGGTACCTGGGCAGTACCTTAATTTTGATCATCTGCACTCGCCCCGCGAGGGAGAGTGGGAGTGTGTTCCACTTCTGCAGGTCCTTATTGACTTCCTCTGTCAGACTGGTCAGGTTCCATTTGTGAACCCCCATCCAATCATGAGCGATTTGGATCCCCAGGTATCAGAATTTGTGTCTGACTTGTTTAAATAGCAGTCCCACCAGTGTTGCCCCTCCCCCTTGCGGGTTCACCGGGAAGAACTCATTTTTGCTCATGTTGAGTTTGTAACCCAAATTCTTGTAAATGTAAATAATCTTTATTGCCACAAGTAAGCTTACATTAACACTGCATTGAAGTTACTGTGAGAAGCCCCCAGTCGCCACGTTCCGGCACCTGTTCGGGTACACAGAGGGAGAATTCAGAATTCTCAGCTGGTACGGGAATTGAACCCGCGCTGCTGGCCTTGTTCTACATCACAAACCAGCTCTCTCGCCCACTGAGCTAAACCAGCCTCTTTCAGAAGCACGATAATTCCTTCCACGCGGTTTTGTAGGTCTGAGATGTAGAGGAGCAGGTCATCCGCATAGAGCGATAATCTGTGCTCTCTGCCTCCTCTTTGGATCCCCCTCCAGTTCTTTGCTGTTCTGAGCGCGATCGCTAATGGTTCAATCGCAATGGCAAACAGAAGCGACGACAGCGGGCATCCCTGCCTGGTGCCCCTGTGCAGCTGGAAGTACTGGGAGCTGATGTTGTTTGTCCATACGCTTGCCATGGGAATGTTGTACAGGAGTTCCAAGCCCGAACCGCTCCACCTCCTCTATGAGGTACTTCCACCCGACTCTGTCGAAGGCCTTTTCTGCGTCCAGGGAGACAATCACCTCTGGTGTTCTCCCCCCGGATGGGGTCATGATCATGTTCAGCAGGCGCCTGATGTTCGAGGTTAGCTGTCTACCTTTGACAAAGCTCATTTGATCTTCTGCGACCACCTCTGGTACGCAGTTCTCCAGCTTTTTGGCTAGGATCTTGGCCAGTATTTTGGCGTCTACGTTTAGTAGTGAGATGGATCTGTACAAACCACACTCCGCTGGATCTTTGTCTTTCTTAGGTATTAGCAAGATTGAGGCTTGTGCTAGCATAAGTGACAGCGTGCCCCTCGCCAGCGAGTCTGTGAACATCGCCCGCAGTGATGGGGCCAGTGCTGTCGCGAATGTTTTATAGAAGTTTGCCGGGAACCCATCTGGGAGAGCTTTGTGTCTATTGACGTTGCCGGCTGCTTCTTGAGTCCCGCTTTAAGTGTCTGGACCGCTCTCTCTGCCAGGCCGTTGGTCGTTGGATGGTAAGGGGCCGTTTTGATGTGACGGACTCCGTTTTCCTTCAGGAATTTTCCAAATTCCCCACTTGTGAATGCCGTTCCGTTGTCCGACACCAATACCTCCGGAAGTCCACGTGTTGCAAACGAGGCCCTGAGCTTTTCAATTGTCAATGCTGTGCTTGCCGTGTTTACCCGGTGGACGTCCAACCATTTGGAGTGGGCGTCCACTATCACCAAAAACATTGAGCCCATGAAAGGGCCGGCATGGTCAACATGCAGGCGGGTCCACGGTCTGCCTGGCCATTCCCACGGGTACAATGGCGCCGCTGGTGGCATTCTTTGCCCCTGTTGGCACTCCTGGCACCGACGTACCAAGGCTGCTATGTCTGTGTCCAAACCTGGCCACCAAACGTAGCTTCGAGCTAGCATCTTCATTTTAGACACCCCTGGGTGTCCGTGATGTAACTCAGTTAAGATTGCCTGACGGCCCTGAGCTGGGACGATTACCCGGGCTCCCCATAATAGGATACCGTCTTCTACGGTTATTTGGTCCCTTCTGCTCCAGTATGGGTGCATCTGGGGCTCCACTGGTCTTTCCAGTTCCCCTGTTAGCAGTAAATGCTTCATCTTGGCTAAAACTGGGTCTTTTTGCGTCCACAACCGAATATGTTGTGCGTCTACTGGTAGGGTGTCCAAAAAATTTAGAGTCATTACTGTCTCCTCTACTTTTGGTATTTGCGGCGGAGTGTCCGGGAGGGGAAGTCTGCTCAAAGCATCTGCATGTGCTACTCGCGTTCCCGGTCTGTGCTCCAGAACGTATCTATATGCCGCCAGTAGCAACGCCCAGCGTTGGATTCTAGCTGATGCAATCGGGGGTATTGACTTGTCTTCTTTTAATAACCCTAATAACGGCTTATGATCCGTCACTATGGTGAATTTCCACCCGTACAGATACTGGTGAAATTTTTTTACTGCGAATATCACCGCCAGTCCTTCCTTCTCGATTTGGGCGTACTTCCTCTCAGCCATCGCCAAGATCCTCGAAGCATAGGCTATTGGCCGTTCTTCCCCATTCCTTCCTCTATGGGCTAAGACGGCTCCTACCCCGTATGGGAATGCATCACAAGTGACCACCAACTCCTTCCTTGGGTCATAATGCTCTAGGACATTTTCGGATGACAGTTGTTCCTTAATGTCCCTAAATGCTCGGTTTTGGCGGGTGGACCATTTCCATTCTTGCCCCTTTTTTAGTAGCTGGTGGAGGGGTTTCAGGATGGACGCCCTATTTTCAATAAATTTTCCATAATAAGTTACCAACCCTAGAAATGATCGTAACTCCTGGACATTGGTGGGAGCTGGGGCTTCTTTTATTGCCCTTACTCTGTCTTCTAATGGATGTAAGCCTGACTCGTCTACTTTATATCCCAGGTACGTCACTTGTGGGGCCAGAAAAACACATTTTTCCCTTTTTAGCCGTACGCCTGCCTTTGCGAAACGCCTGAGCACTTCCTCCAGGTTCCTTAAGTGTTCCCTGTTTGTCCTACCCGTGATTAAGACATCGTCCAAATAAATCGCCACCTGCGGTAGTCCCTGCAGAATATTTTCCATCGTACGCTGGAATATAGCGCAGGCTGATGACACTCCAAAAGGTAGCCTAGTATAACGAAAAAGGCCCTTCAGGGTGTTGATCGTAGCGAACTTCTGGGAGCCCTTGTCCAGTTTTAACTGCAGGTAGGTGTGGCTCATGTCTAGTTTAGTGAACAAAAGCCCACCTGCCAATTTGGCATATAGGTCGTCTATTTTCGGGATTGGGTATTTGTCCAGCAGTGCGTATTTGTTTACTGTGTGTTTGAAATCTCCACAGAGACGTATTGAGCCGTCTGGCTTCAAAATTGGTACCACCGGCGCTGCCCATTCCGAGAATTGTACTGGTCTGATAATGCCGTCGCGCCGTAACCTTTCTATTTCGTCATCTACTTTCTTCCTTAATGCAAAAGGTACCGGCCTGGCCTTACAAAATTTCGGAAGGGCTTCTGGGTCTATGTGCAAAGTTGCTTTGGTGCCTATAATTTCCCCCAAACCTTCCTGGAAGACCTCCGGGTATTTTTGGAGTACTCCACTCAACTGCCCGCTTCCACTCTGGAAAATTTTCATCCAATCTAATTTTAGGTCTTTCAGCCAGTTCCGTCAAATTAAGCTCGGTCCGGAGCCCTCTACTATCGTCAACGGTAATCTGAGCAATTGTTTCTCATATTTCACAGGTACATGAGTCGTGCCTATAACTTCCAGGGATTCCCCCGTGTAGGTTTTAAGTTTTGTCGATATTTTTGTTCGGGTTAGTGGCTGGAGTCCATCTTTGATTTTTCTAAATGCTGCCACTCCCATTACTGATACGGCCGCACTCGTGTCTATTTCCAGTATTGTCGGCCGCCCGTTCACCCGTGGGGTAATCCTAATGGGTTCTGCTTTCTTCGTTGTAATATTATATAATTGTTCCCCTTCGGATGAGGATGGGGCGTCTAGGTTGTGTACTTCCCCGCATCCCCACCTGCTATTCCTCTTTTGCCACCTCCTTCTAGGGTTTCTGTCGTTGTTACCCCACTCTGTCTGGTGCCAGAAACGGTCCTTCTCTGTTGGGGGAGCTTCAGCCGGTACTTCCCTCTGTCTCCAGTTAGTCCTGGCAGACTTGGGGGCAGTTCTGGGGTTTTCCTTTTTCCCTCTATTCCTCAGGTTTTTCCTGAGAGCGGCTATCTGGTAGCAGGACCCGTTGTGGTAGTCCCTCTCACAGGTATCTACCTCCATTGGCATGCCCTGTCGTTCCTGCACCCCACTTGCTGCCTTTTCTAGGGACAGCGCGAGCTGTAACGCCTGCCTGCAGTCTAGCTCCGTTTCCGCCAACAGGCGTTTCTATATTGTGAGGTCGTTTATACCACACACTAACCGGTCCCTAAGCATTTCATTTAGCGTCGGGCCGAACTCACATTTTTCCGCCAGCCTTCTCAGGCGGTTCAAGAAATTTGTGACTGACTCCCTGTCTTCCCGCTTCACTGTGTAGAATCTGTACCTACGCAAAATGAGGGGTGGTTTTGGGTCGTAGTGCTCTTTCACCAATTCCGTTACTTCTTGGAAAGTTTTCGTGTCCGGCGCATCAGGATAAGTCAGACTACGTATAATGGCGAAAGCGGAGGGTCCGCATGCTGACAGCAGGATAAGCCATCTCCTTTCGTCCGTCAGTATATCATTTGCCCGGAAGAAGTAACACATTCTCTCCACATACTGGGACCAGTCCTCAATAGCCGGGTCGAATGCCTCTAACCTCCCAAAAAACGGCATTTTTAAAATGGCAAGGCTTACCCTCCGAGTGCGGCAGCTGGTCTCCGCAAAATTTGTAGTTTACCTCGTCGCCACTGTAGTAATCCACGGGAGGCAGGAGTTCCGTCACCACACCAATATTTATTTACAATAACGATATTACAGGAGCAGCTACAAACAGTGCTGCTAGCAGTCCAGTCAACTCAAGACTGGCTCACAAAGCCTTCACAGGTGATTATATGGGCCCCCTCAATGAGCTGTCATTGAGGGAGCTCATACTCCAATTGGCCAACCAATAAAGCCAATTGGAGTTCATTACACACATAATGAGATACAGACAGGCAACTAATGAGCACAGAGAACAGGACATAACCAATCAGCAGGCAGAACACTTGGGGGTGGTTTCCCACTATAAAAGGCACGAGGCACTCACGCTCCGCCTCTTTCCACTAGGGACATCTACAGAGTGAGTTTGGTGTATATATCACATAACACCTACAGCACGTAGCTAAGAGCTAGTCTGGTTCAGTCAGACAGAGTAATCACACTGAGGTTAGCAGAGAGTCGAACTCACAGAGAACTGAGCTAACTGTGTGACAGATTCAATAAATCAAATTGAACTAACTTCAAGGTCTGGAGTCAATGTCAGTCATAGCTGCATCCAGTTGCAACCTGTGTTATCTCAGAGTGTTTAACACAACATGGTACAAGTTGACTGCTAACCTCAGGTGGTTTACCTCAATCCGTTCCGCGACGACCAGCAAATGCATCCTGGCACCAATTGAGAAGTTCCAGCCTCCTCAACTGCTGCGAACCTCCGGCAATCTCAGTGCCAACTGGCGGACTTTCAAGCAAAGGTTTCTGCTGTACATTGAAGCCTCAGACCTCAAGGGTGCGTCTGATACAAGAAAGATCGCGCTTCTCCTCTCAACTGCGGGGTATCAAGCCATCTAAATCTTTAATTTGTTTAACTTCACCGAAGTCCAGGACAAGACTAAGTTTCAGACCATCCTGGACAAGTTTGATAGTCATTGTGAAGTGGACACCAGTGAAATCTTCAAACGCTATATATTTCAACAACGCCTACAAGGTAAAGATGAATCTTTCAACTCCTTCCAAACTAATCGCCGTCTAGTAGTGCTATCTTGCAACTTTGGTGATATTGCTGACTCCATGATCAGGGACCAAATCGATTTTGGCGTTCACTCTGATCCTCTGAGAGAGCAGCTTTTAAAAATCAAGCATATGACCCTATCAGTCGCAATTGAAAACTGTACAGTGCATGAGCACGCCAAAAATCGGTACTCCCAATACAAATCGGCTGAAACGGAAAAACTTGCCTCCCACGAGGCAGAGAGTGTGCAGGTCATGGCCCGGATGCAGCGCCTCAGCATTGATGAAAGCGGCCATTCCGCGCACTCTTCCCAGAGCCCCACGCATGCGCGATGCGAATGGGAATATGAAGCGGCCGATCACCACACTGCGCAGGTGTGAACGTCTGCTGACCGCACTGCACATGTGCGACAACGCATGGAGCGTAATGATGTAATGACGTGCCCTAACTGTGGCACCACCCACTTAAAGAGACACTGCCCTGCAGGAGGCAGGCGCTGTTTAAATTGCGGGAAGCCTGGACACTATGCAGCCTTGTGCAGGTCTGCACCACCAGTCAAGGGCCAGCGTTCCCAACTCCAACGCAGGTACGTTCGGAGTGTCCAGCAAGGTTTACAGGATTCTGATCCTGGCAGCATTACGGATCCAGAGGACGACTGCCTGGAGTCCCCCTACCATGTGGGCATCATTACCACACATGAACATGCCTCATCGCCATCATCACGGAGCCTGTCCATCTTCACTTATGAACATTTGTTTTGTTTGCTATGTTCTGTTTTCGCACACTAGACACCTGTTTTCATATGTATATATGTTCCCATCTGCCATCTCATGTAAATACATTAGTTTTTTGGCCTGCACATGTAAATACTTTCACATAGGCTGCAGAAAAATATTTCAAAAGGGGAGATGTCATGATATGCAGACATGCACATGATGAGATACAGACAGGCAGCTAATGAACACAGAGAACAGGATAAACCAATCAGCAGGCAGAACACTTGGGGGTGGTTTCCCACTATAAAAGGCACGAGGCACTGACACTCCGACACTTTCCATTGGGGACATCTACAGAGTGAGTTGGGGTGTATATATCACATAACACCTCCAGCACGTGGCTAAGAGCTAGTCTGGTTCAGTCAGACAGAGTAATCACACTTGGGTTAGCAGAGAGTTGAACTCACAGAGAACTGGTCCCTTGATCCCAGTGAAGGCCACCGCAATCCAGTTAAGTGTCTAATTGGCAGGCTTTCCCAAAAAGAGGTGATGCAAGATGCTCACCTGTACTTCAGTAGGTGACCCCAAAGTACCACCTATTAATTCTGTTCTTTCTCCACAGATTCTGCCAGATTTAATAGAATCAGAGAATCCCTACCGTGCAGAAGGAGGCCATTTGGCTAATCGAGTCTGCACCGACCCTCCAAAAGAGCACCCTACCTAGGCTCACTTCCGCCCCCCCCCCCCCCCCCCCCCCCCCCACCCCATCCCCGTAACCCCATGTATGGATCATGGCTAATCCACCTAACCTCCACAGCTTTGGACACTGAGGGGCAATTGATCATGGCCAATTCACCTGGTAATCTTTGGACTGTGGGAGGAAACCCACGCAGACTCGGGGAGAACATGCAAACGCCACACAGTCACCCAAGACCGGAATCAAACCGGGTCTCTGGCGCTGTGAGGCAGCAGGGCTAACCACTGTGCCGCCTTATTGAGTACACTTGCCAAGTATTTCCAGCATTTTGTTTTTATTTCTGCTTTCCAGCATTTACAAAATTTTACTCTTTTCAGATAGCTCAGTGGGCCGAATGGCCTTCTTCGGTGTCATAAATTCTTGGATACTAGTTACAGTTCTCAATGTCATGACACTTAGATTTTCTGCTATCAATACTGTTGCTTCTCACTTATCTGGGACTAGAGTTTCATATCCTGAGAACAACATTTAAATCTCTGAAAATAAAGTTTCATTAAAATGTTTTTTTAACTAAACTTATAATGTCACAGCCCCGATCAGATTGTGGTAACATTTCAGACACATTTACATGCTTTCTTTAATTTGAAGCTGTCAGTTTCCTCTAAATATATAGATGCCCTTGTTAATTGTACAACAGTTAGATTACATAAGAAAATACATAGATGTGATCTTAATTAAATTATAATTGAGGAACAAGAGCAGTTCCAGAGTGAATTGTAGATTAAATTGATTTGTGCAACACAGATATGTTAATGCCACAATTTGGATAGCTGCAGATAGGAGGATTTAATTGAGTTGGCTTTCTCTAACTCAGAAGCTAACTGCTGATGAAAGGTTTCACTAATCCAAACCATTTCCAGGCTATATTTAATCATTTAGGCTGATACCTATGAGAATGTTAAATTTGAAGAAATGAATAATGCATAGATTAAAAGCTTTGACTGACTGATTGCTTGTTGTTGGATGTGAGCAACATTGCAGAAACCTTGCAGTTTAACTGAGCATATTGGCCAGGTGCAGTTGTAGAGTTTAAAACAGTCACGATTCCTCCATTATTCATCAACGGTTGCGGGTATTACGTTATAACCCACATGGAAAAATTTGAGAAAGAATTCAGGATTTTTGCATGACTCCAGAATAAATAAAAAAAATAACGGGCGCGATTCTCCGCTCCCACGCCGGGTGGGAGAATCGCGGGAGAGCCGCTCTGGCACCCCCCACGATTCTCCCACCCCCCCCCCCCCCAAAATGGCGTGTCGCGTTTTGCGACACGCCGCTCGGAGAATCACGGGCCGCCTTTTTTCACGGTGACCCGCGATTCTCCGACCGGGATGGTCCGAAGGGCCAGCCGTTCCCGACAGGTTCACGCCGGCGGCAACCACACCTGGTTGCTGCCGGCGTAAACGTGGCGCCGACAGCTGTTTTGTGGCTTGTGGGGGGACGGAGAGGGGAATGAGCACCACGACCGTGCTCGGGAGGGGACTGGCCCGCGATCGGTGCCCACCGATCGTCGGACCGGCGTCTCAAAGGGACGCACTCTTTCCCCTACGTCGCCCCACAAGATCAAGCTGCCACGTCTTGCGGGGCAGCGGAGGGGAAGACGGCAACCGCGCATGTGCGGGTTTGAGCCGTCATCCGTCGTGATGTCAGCCGCGCATGCGCGGGTTGGAGCCGGCCAACCTGCGCATGCACGGCTGACGTCATTAGGCGCGCCGGCCGCGTCATTCTCGGCACGCCGGGCCTTGACGCCAGCGACAAGGCCCCGTGGCCGAGATTCACGGCACGGCCCTCCTAGCCCCCCGGGGAGGGGGAGAATAGGGGGCCAGGAGCAGCCTCCGACGCCGTCGTGAATCTCTCCGGGTTTCACGACGGCGTCGGGCCTTGCGGTGAATTCCGCCCAATATATTTTATCTCAAACATGTATCAGAACAGGTTCCAAACATATACGGGAAATATACTTCCCAGCAATCAACTATACAGTCTATACAAATTATTTTCCTCTTTTTCACCCCCGCCCTTTCCTCTCCCCCTCCCCTCCCTGCGACAAACAGCTCCTCAAGCACGGTCACAAACATCCCCACCGTTTCTCAAGCCCCTCTGCAGAGTCCCTTAACTCATATTTAACCTTCTCCAACCGCAGGAAGTCGAACAGGTCACTAACCAAGCCTCTACCCCCGGTGGCAATGCCGACCACCACACCAGCAAAATTCGCCACCGTGCAGAGAGGCGAAGGCCACGACATCGGCCTTCCTCCTCTCCATGAGCTCTGGCTTCTCTGAAACCCCAAATATCGGCATTCATTTGGGACTGGTTTAGCACACTGGGCTAAATAGCTGGATTCCAAGGCAGGCCAGCAGCACAGTTCAATTCCCGTACCAGCCTCCCCAAACAGGCGCCGGAATGTGGCGACTAGAGGCTTTTCACAGTAACTTCACTTGTGACAATAAGTGATTTTCATTTCAAAGGGTCCGGGTCCACCTCCTCCTCCACTATCCTGTGGACCGGGAACACTCCCGCCCAGAATCTTCCCAATTTTTCACAACGCTAAAATATGTGCGCGTGATTCGCTAGCCCCCGCCCACACCTCTCACACTCATCTGCTACCCCCTGAAAGAACCCACTCATTCTCGCCCGGGTCATATGCACCCCGTGCACCACCTTAAACTGTATCAGGCTCATCCTTGCACAGGAGGAGGTCCCGTTTACCCTTCGCAGTGCCTCACTTCATACTCCCCAATTGATCTCCCCTCCCAATTCCCCTTCCTATTTCTCCTTGATCTTCACCACCTGCTCGTTCCAAAATATTGAAATGTGCTGTGTTGATGTGATCATCACAATACGTGTAAATGACATCAATGTTTGAGCAGTATTTAGCTGGGTACTCAGTGCCAGACAGTGTTAGATTATTTGTCTTTGAATCACGGATGGAGCTACAACATACTGTATTTCATTAAAAATAATCGCCCCACACAATTTGGAATATATCTTTTTTTCAGCAAATTATTTCAAATATCCTCCGATTTATTTTTACTCTAATCTCGGTCATCTGGTATAAAATTCCACTGAGTACAATTCATCTTCACTCTTAGTTGAACCTAAATCAACAGCCTTAATTTCTTGACACCACTTTGATAAGCAAATTAAGCCCTGAGGCTGTACATACTTCAAATGGTGAGAATAATCTCTCATGTCCTGTCAGTAATGTGCTACACAAATGAGAGAAAGTAATGTTTCTTTGAAAATGGGAACAATGTCATAAATAAATGGTGTGGAGATGCCTGCGCTGGACTGTGGTGGGCACAGTAAGAAGTCTCACAATATCAGTTAAAGTCCAATAGGTTTATTTGAAATCACAAACTTTTAGAGCACTGCTCCTTCATCAGGAAAATAAATGGAAGTGAGGTACAATGGGCTGAATGGCCTTCTTGTCTACTGTACAATTCCTTGCAGCTGAAAGCTGGCCACACAAAACATTTTACCCACTGTTGGATCCAAGGAAGTGACCACACACGAACATAAAGGAAACAAAGGTTTATTGAATGTCGAACAAAACCCTATACACCACCACTCCCCAAAGGGACTCCAGCAATCGACCCACATCTGGATCGGGGTTTTTTGTTCCCTGCTAATGAGGGTGCTCCCCATCGTCCCGTCCCCCCCCCCCCCCCCCCCCCCGTCTCTACCCCCCCCCCTCCCCCGTCCCCCCCAGCGGGGTAGCTCGTATTCCTCAAGAGTCACTGGGAGCCTAATCGACTCGGTCCAAGGGCTCTCGTGGAGGTTATAACACTCATTGCCCCTTAAGTCCGAACATGCGTCTGCCAAAAAAGGGTGCGGGGGAGGACCTGTGTACAGCTCGAGGCTTACGTTTGGGAAGCCTCAGGGTGGTGTCAGGCAGCATGTAACAGTCAGGGGACCAATGCTTTGAGGTTGAGCGCCTCGGTGCCATCAGCTCCAGTGGCTGCTCAGCATCATCCGGCGGTGGCATCACCATCTTAGAGTCGGAGTTATCAGCTTTGAGGATCTCGGCGTCGAAAACCTCATGGGTTTGCAACAGGAGCGACGGCAGCGGTGGTGTGCCCAAGGACTGCGCTGGGCCCTCCAAAAGACCGTCATTCATTACAGATGCTCGGCTACAGAGATGGTCCACTTGCTTGTCTGACTCCCGGTTGTGTACAAGAGCCTGGTACGATATGGCCTTGTCTGTTGGACAACGGTGCTTGGGACCCATGTCACTACCTCGCCAAAGTTGCTTACATGGACTGTGTCCCCCGGTGTGAAATGCTGAGGTGGCGCACATCCACTAGGGCTATGCTCTACCCAGTGTTGTCCGTGGCGGATCTTCCCACCCATATCGGGTAACGCAAGGCTGAAACAAGTCCGTTGTGGAGGTCCGCCAGGATTGGGCCTTGCCCCTTTTATGGAACCACCACTCACGTCCCCCACAGGAGGATCCCGTCTTCGATGCTGAATTCCGCGATTTTGGACATAAAGGCTCGCAGGGAAGTGCGCAATGCTGGGCCCTATACAAAACAATGTGGTAAACCTGGGATAGTAGAGGATCGGTCTGGATCCACGCATTTATCTGGGCTGCCGTGACAGGCAACGTGTCCATGAAGTGCATGGTGGTGACGACTTCGTCGGTGCTAGAGGGCATCGATGGCCTAGTCGGGAACGGTAGCCTACTCAAGGCGCCCGCACATGCAATTTGTGTCCCAGGGCAGTACTCCAGCACATATTCGTATATCGCTAGAATGAGGGCCCATCGCTGAATCCTAAGCAATGCATTGGGGGGAATGGCCGTAACCTCTTTCAAGAAGCTAAACAATGGCTTGTGGTGCTCACCGATGCCCATAGACGTACTGATGGAATTTTGTGACTGCGAACACCAGCCCCCTGATGTTAGTAAGGAGGAATTTGCAGGGTCAACAGGACTATGTTTATCATTGCCATTCCTCCTGCCTAAGTCGATGTCAGATGGTCTATCCAGTTTACTTCCTATACCACTTATGATCCTATTTGACCTTTTGCAATATTTCTATCTTGTTACACAAGTACATCCTAAGGCACACCAGACATGGATTTTTCATTCTATATGTAAAGTGATCCAGGCCCCGTTTTGTAATTGGCTGGTAGGGAATGGGACATTGCTTTATTTATTGTGTGGATGTGGTGTAACTGCTGAGGTGCTTGTTGTCATGGTGTAAAAAGTCTTGATAATCATTTCAAGCTCACCATAATCATAATTCCTCCATAGCCATAGCAGTCTCAATCTATTCATACAGATGCCAAATAAGGCAGTTGCTGGAATTCTGAAGTAAAAACAAAAATGCTGGAAACACTCAGTAGGTCTGGCAGCATCTGTGGAGAGAGAAAAACTGAGTTAACATTTCAGGCCAAGGGCCTTTCTTCAGGTGAATGGCAAAAAAAAACCAGTCGCGACATAAGGATAAATGTTTTGGCCCAACGAGTGATTATGATTTGAGTTGACCCCCTGATCGGGTAGTGGACACACATTCAACAGCAGCCTTCAAGAGGGAATTGAATAAATATTTCAAGGAAACAAAATGTAGGGATATGAGGAAAGAGCAGGGGAATGGGATGGACTGGATTGTTTTTCAAAAGAGGCGGAGCAGACTCGGTGAGTAGAATGGATCTTTCTGTGTTATGCTATGATTCTATAAAGTTTGTCAACCTTGATAATACTTCTTGGAATCCAATCACAATCCAGGTATTTTTTTGACCAGAAAGATGTCTCTGGTATTTCACACACCAAATCCTATAAGCCTCCAACAGTACTGTGGATCCTCTTTCAAGATTTTGAGAACATAACCCAAAGAGAGGTGTCAAGAGTTAGCCAATACAGGAACATTATACATGTACCCGCTCCAGAAAGTAACATCAAACCTGGAGCATCAGAAACATCAGCCTGCCCACTCTGGCCTGACTGTCCACGCCAACCGTATTATAGAATCATAGAATTTACAGAGCAGAAGGAGGCCATTCGGCCCATCAGGTTTGCACCGGACCTTGGAAAGAGCACCCACCCAACCCCATGCCTCCACCCACCCTATCCCTGTAACTCAGTTATCCCACCCAACCTTTTTGGACACTAAGGGCAATTTAGCATGACCAATGGTGGGATGGGCACCAACCATATTTCATGTGCAGGGTCGCATAAAAAACAGCCCATGGGGTCAGAGGTCTGCACATAAAAGACACAGAAAAACATTAAGAAGCAGCTGCAGACTTGGCAAATCAATAGATCCTCGAAAGAACAAAAGAAAGAGAATCAAGGCCCATCAAAAGATGGGAGCACCGCAGATGCAGCAGGTTCAAGTTGAGAAACAGTCCTGAAGTTTGGACAGCAGTGATCACAAACCTGAATCAACAGGAATCATTGCAGGGCTCTGTAGAAGCATGGAATCCACACCAACACTACACAAAGCTTTCCAGTGAGCTGAAGGCTTGCAATAGGCCCAGAGCTGGGACAACTGGAGAAAGAGGTTCACAAGATATAATGCTGCTTGTGGTTTATGTTAAAAAAATTAAAAATACCCTGTCATAGGCAATTTCATGCAGTTGGATGCATTGCTGGTGATGGGATATGAAAAATGAAAATCGCTTATTGTCACGAGTAGGCTTCAATGAAGTTACTGTGAAAAGCCCCTAGTTGCCACATTCCGGCGCCTGTCCGGGGAGGCTGGTACGGGCAGGGCATTGATTAGTCATCAACTTCTGACTAAGAAGTCCTGCAAGAATTTGGTGTTTGCAGAAACTTAATTAGACAAACTGCAACATTTAACAAGAGAGCTAGGACCAGGAAGAAATATGGTCTGCACTGTGAGTGCCTGCTTTGGCTGAGTGAAAGTGCCTTTGGAGTTGGGTGAACACAGAGAGCTCAAGTGATGAGTTATAAGGGGGTAAGTAGCAATTAATTTTTTTTCAGGGTTAATTGAAACTCTTTTGAGTCCAATCAAACAAAAGAAAGGAAACAAACTGAAGGATAAAGCAAAAGGGGCCGCTTCTGTTAGGGGCACAGCCCAAACGTAACAAAGATTAAAGGATCTTAAAAAACATCAAATAAGAGTGCAGGTTAAGGGTTTAATAAAGCACTCCAACCCCTGTGGCACCCACCGGGCACAGAAGGCCTCGATGGTGCCCATGGACAAAGTATATTCCCTTTCCAGGGACACCCAGCCGCAAATGTAGCCGTGGAAGAGGGGCAGACAGTCTGGTTGGGTGACCCCCTCAGTCACCCACTGCCTGGACTTATGAATGGCGTACTTCACCAGGAGCAGGTTCACAAGGACGTCGTCCGCCTTCCCCACCCTCTCCACACCAGGAGCCCATAGATCAGGAGTGTGGGGCTGAAGTACAAACAAAACTTCAACAAAAGATTTGACAAAAAACTAAAAAGGGTGCAGCCTATAACACATAATATAGACATGGGTCTCCACAAGGCTGCAAAATGGCAGGCTTTGTGGGAGTCCGTGAACCGGTGCAATCGGAGACTGCTGCATGCAACACCCTCCACCCCAGGTCCCCAAGATTGAGGAGGAGGACCCCTCCATAGAAGGACCTCCAGTGGGAACCTACGCCGCCGAACGGCAAGAAGGCACACCATGGCGTATCCGGGCGAGGGTAAAGAGTTGAAGGGTGTGCAGCAGCAGCCCGTACAGGAAACCCCTCCTCGCAGTGCGAAAAGGCATGGAGGGCATTTCCGCGAGGCAGCTCGGGGGATTGGGGGCACCAGACCCCGAGGGAGGTTTCGGGCCTGGGGCCAAAGTGGAATTCCGTCCGGGCAGGGGATCCCCAGACGGGATACCACTGCACACCTGTGCGTCCTCCAGACTATGCGTGCCATCGGGTCCGAGCAGGACCGTTTTAAGGTCTCAGATGGCCTTGGCCATGAGCCGGGCGTCCACTGCCACGCATTATGTTAACTTGTGGGATGTCATCCAGCACACTCCTCCAATACGCAGCACGTCTCCGATCCTGAGCAGCGGCTCCCTGACGACAGCCACCATTCCTGACGGGGGGGAGCTGCGGTGCGAGGTGACCATGTTCCAGACTTTGAGCAGGTCCTGGTAAAAGACAGGCAGTGTCTGGAGGGGGTAACGAAGACCCTGCAGATCTAAGAACAGCAGTTGCACCTCATAATTCAGGCTGTGCACCTGGCGGAAGAAATGCGTCACCAGGGCACACCATCGTGGAGGGGGCTCAATGTAAAGGTATCGCTGCAGGGTCTGAAGGTGGAAGGTCGCCACCTGGGATCGAAGGTACACCAGCACCTGGCCTCCCTCCCCAAGCAGGAGACCCAGTGCAGTCTCTCGTCCCAGAGGAAATCTACAAACATTCAGAGTGACCAGCCGGCACCACAACATGGAGGCTATCAGCTGGTTTATGATGAGAACTCGACTGCTGTAAGACAGCACTTGGAGCAGTCCTGTCCAGCATCTCAAGTGAGCGGTGACTTTGAACCTTGGCCTCCAGTTCTTGCTAGTTAGCTGGCCAGGATTCCTCAGCCGTGCAAATATGGACTCCCAAGTAATGGAGGCTGGTCCTGCCCCAGGTGAAAGGCCTGAGCTCCTCTGGGAGGGGGTTGGCATGTGAGAGTACCTTTAAGAAATGGGTGTTTATAAATGGGTGTTTACTACTGCAGTGATTTCAGAGAGTGGGTGGAGCTGGGCTGTCTGTCAGCTTTTTACTTTTGTTTTTGAGCAGGCTGCAGGGTGTGTTTTAGTTTTGTTTCCAGTGTTGGAGCTGAAGCCAGACCAAGCAGGTGTACTGCTGTTCTCTCTGCCATCAAAAGACTATCTCTTAATCATTTGGTGAATTCAGAATTATAAATGTTTTCAGTAGCGACTTTAACCTGATGTGCTTCTGATAAAGGTTTTGTTTTTAAGTCGTATGGATGTTAAAAAGGAAAGCTTAAAGGTTTACTTAGTGCTGTAGTCTTTGTGGGTTGTATTTGAATTAATGGTTGCTAAGATGTTCTCTGTATGTTTTAAAAAGGTTAACTTGAGTTCATAGAATAAACATTGTTTTGCTTTAAAAAATACTTTTCCATTTCTGCTGTACCACACCTGTAGAGAGGGACGTGTGCTCCCCATACCACAATCTATTAAAAGCTGTGGGTCAGGTGAATTCCATGATACACTTTGATGTTCTCTAAACCCTGGCCCATAACAGGTTCATTTGCCACAGACCAACCGGGAGCCCAGAACACTTGGCCCAGATCCTGGCAGAGTACACAGGTCAGCAGGGCTGGTGAACATAAGGAGCATTTCATCAGCGTAAGCTGAAAGGACCACCCCAATGCCCGGCCCACGCAGAACCAATCCAGACAACCTCCTCCGCAGAAGGTGCAGGAAAGGCTCCATGCAAATAGAATAGAGCTGGCTAGACAAAGGGCAGCCCTGACCCACTCCTCTCTCAAAGTGAAGGGGCGCCGTCAGGGACCCGTTAACCTAAATGAGACATTCTGCAGCAGTTACAGAAGTCGGATCCGGGTGACAAAATGCATCCTGAACACGAATGCTTGTAGAGTCCCAAATAAATATTGGTGATCTGTCCTGTCGAACGCCTTCTCCTGATCAAGGGACAGGACGGCGCTCGACATACCAGCCCTCTGAGAATGGTGGGCCACGTCCTGGACCAGATAGATGTTGTCATGGATTGTGCAGCCCGGGACCTTGTAGGTCTGGTCAGAGTTGATCGTGTGGTCCAGCACGGTGCCAAGGCACAAACACATCACCTTGGTGAAGATCTTGTTATCCGTGCTGAGGAGGGAGACTGGTCGCCAGTTTTTAAGATAGTGGAGATTCCCCCTCTGTGGCAGTAGGATGTTGGTGGCCCTGTGCCATGAGAGGGGCATCTCCTGGTTGCGATTCTTTTCCCCAGGACCCCCGTGTTGTCGCTCCCCAGGACATCCCGGAATGCCCTGAAGAACTCCACGGTCAGCCCGTCTAACCCCTGGAAAGGCTGTCGAGAGCGACAGTCAGCTCCCCCAGGTTTATAGGGGTATCAAACCTGTGGTAGGTCCTATCACAAAGCTCCTTGTAGTGATCTCTGTATGTGCATGTACATAAGGGGTTAACGAGTAATCAGTAGAATCAGATGGTCACTAGAGGGCAGCACTAACAGGGATATAAAAGCAAGTTCATTCTGTTTCCCGCTCTCTTTTGGGTGTATTGTGACTGGAGGATAGAAGCGTAGATTAGCTCAGAGTGTTAGTGTAGATAAACATAGTTACTGCATTTAATCTTGTTAACCTGATTGCTCGTGTAAATATTAAAGTAAAGAACTCACAATATTATTGTATTAGTTACTCAATAAATCTTTTGTTGGTACTGATGACTTCGAGTCTTTCGCATCAAGATTCAGAAAACCTGATCAAAGACAGTATTGAGTAACATATATTACATTCAGTAGTATAACATAACATACTACCAGAAGTCTAATATAACATTTTCAACAACCGCAAACGGCATGTAGAAAGTCCTGAAGTTCCCCTTGGGGGATGAAGGGCGATTCTGTGTCGGACACCAGGGAGTCCCCCGTGCCCCCCACCGAGCAGACCTCCTCCAGTCAGTCGTCCTCTGGGACAGAGTCCCCCGCCACGTTGAGTACGGAGGATGGCACGGACCTGGGGTGGGGAGGGTGGGGTGGTAAAGTCAGTGGAGTGGATGGGGGCAGCGGTGCCAGCCGCAGCCGCTTTGGTGACCATGGTGGCCTTAGAGCACATGCCCCACCTTCTTGTGTGCATGACATCGCACGCCATCTGCAGACCAAAATATATAGAAAGTCTCCCCTTGATGTGAGACTTTGACTCCCCCTCTAATACCTCCTCCCGGACCAGGCGGACGAAAGCCTGGTGACGGAAGGATTAGATGTGCCTGAGGGGGGCATCTTTTAGGCCGAGAGGGAGCGGCACCACCTTGGAATGCACCCCAGTAGTTGGAGCTGGGGGAGGAAGAGCTCCGTAAGCAGGTCGGATGGGACATCAGGGTATGACCCTGTCGGCGATGGCCTCAAGCGGGTCCACTGCCATGTAGGACCCGCCCACCATGAGGCCCTTTTCATGGGCGAGGCGGACCACCCTCACGACCCTCAGAAAAACCTGTACATATGAGAGGCGGCCGCAATGGCTGAGGGGCTGCGACTCCGGTAGTTGATGCGAACGCACGCCTCTATGGTGACCTTGGGGTGAGCGTAGTACGTAACCCCTAGTTTCCGGGTCAGCAACCAGAATGGTGCCGGGGCTGCAGGATAGTGCGTACCAAAGAGGCCACCATCCCTGTATAGGTGGATTTGGACTCCCCTGCCACCGCCATTGGGGAAATGGCCATTAGGGCAAGTACCACACCCACCCCAATGCAGGCTTTGTCATGTTGCTGTAGATTTGAAAATAGACGGCGGGGCAAATAATATCCTCTCCCCCTAAGAAGGTATGTGGCGGGACGAGGGAAGGAAGGGAAGAGGGAGTAAGGGACACAGTGGGAGGAGGACGATAGCAGCACAGGAGCGTGGGGCACCATTGACGGGCTGATGCCGGAGGTGGAAGGCTCCTGTGAAGCTGGAGCGTTGGAAGATAGGGGAGCACAAACAAATCTTCAGCCCACGAGGTGGCTCAGCAAAAACACAGTCCATGCCCCCACCCTGGAACGACCACAGTGATGAAATCCGACGTCCTCCCTGCCACAGAAAGCCGCTGGTGTGCAAGGTTTTCAGCCCAGGAAGGGTCCAGCAAAAACATAGTCTATACTTCCACCCTAGGACGACCACACTGATCTAATGAAGTCGCTGGTGTGTGAGGTCTCCAGTCCGGGAACGGCTCAGAAACATACCGTCTACTGGATCCCCCTGTCCTGGAACAAGCACAACTCATAGAAGAAGAGGCTTTGTCCTTGCTGAAGGCAGTTGTTGACGGATGGCAGAACCGGGCCTGTCAGGTCCCTCAGCCCGGGAGGGGCCCAGCAAACAAACAGTCCAGAGGACTCCACTCCCACCTTGGTGTTGAAGTCACCTTCCTTTCCTTCTCTTCTGAAAGCACAGTAGGCATATCATACCCTCCAATGGCCCGATTTCCCGACGATGTGGTACATTTGTGGTTTCAAAAATCACGAACTGGCGTCCTGGGAGCTGAGCGAGAGAGAGGAGGTAGGAAGTGGCGTGACTGCCGGCCCAGACACCGGCCCTGTTTGGTGCCGGGGGGGGGAAGGGGGCGAACTCAGCCAAGGCCGGGGGTGGGAAATGGGACGGGAGGGTAGGAGGAGGGGAGGGGGAGAGCGGGTCGAGCAGCCGGGGTGCCCCCCCAAGGAACTGGGGTGGTGCCCAGGCACCGACCGCCATCTTGCTGAACACCCACTGACCACCCACCCCGGCCCCTGGTTCTACACAGTGGCACCGGCCGTATGAGTGTATGCACCACCTCACCCCACCCTCCTGCCGCAGCGCCCCCCCACCCTGGCACCGAACACGCCGCTGAACTGGCAGCCACTCACTGGGGGACTACCCAGGGCCAACGGCAAGGCAGTGAGGGCAGTGCCACCAACGGTACTTCTGACAGCAGGGACGGGCGCCAGGACTGGGGGTACCGAAGAGGCTGGATACTAACGGGGAAGGGGTGAGGGGATGGGGGAGGGACATGCGTTGGCAGGGCCTGCAGTGCCAACCGGGGCCGACCGTGTAGCCCATGGTACCTTGATGGGCACGGGAGTATGCGCCATGCTAACATATTGACCTTTCACTCCCTGCAGACAATAGCATTCGGACACCAACCCATGATGCTGGCCGCTGAGGTGATGACCGCAGCCCTGCGAGATACTCTGCGGCTGCTTGGACCCCTTAGAGAGGAGGGGGAAGTCTGCAGCAGAGGAACAGGCTGCAGAGGGGCAGGTGGTAGCCGCACACGTTGCAAGGCCGGCCGCAAACAAGCTGAGGAGGTTGTGCCATGGAGGTGCCCTATGTACCGGCACCACATTTCGCTCAAGGATCTGCTGGACCAGGCGTGCAGACGAAGACTGCGCATGAGCAGAGGGACTGTGCAACACATCTGCCAAATGATGTCACACCAGGCACTGCAGGGGTATGGGGGAGGACACCCGCTCTTGGTGACAGTCGCCCTGAGCTTTTATGCGAGGGAGTCCTTCCAGTCGCCGAGTGGGAACCTGTCCGGGATCTTGCAGGCCTCGGCGCACATTTGCATCCGCGCCATCACAGATGCCCTATATGCACAGGCAGACCAGTACACAGAGTTCCATGTGGACCGAGCCCACCAGGATGCCTGGTCAGCGGGGTTCACTGCCATCGCCATGATGCCCCGGGTCCAAAGGGTGATCGATGGGATGCATGTCGCCCTATGGGCACCTGCGGATAACAGGCCGCTCTACACCAACCGAAAGGGGTTGCACTCCATGAACATACAGATGGGCTGCGATCAACAGATGTGCATCATGCACGTCTGCGCCCAATACCCGGGCAGTAAACATGATGCTTTCATCCTGGCACACTCGGTGAACCCCAACATGTTTAAGGGGCACACACTGCCGGCTTGCGAGTTGGCTCCAGGGTGACAAGGGTTATCCTTTGCGGTCGTGGTTGGTGACACCTATCCGGAGGCCACAGACCATCGCAGAGACCCGCTAAAATGATGCTCTTGAAGGGGTGTGGTCGAACGGTGCTTCGGCATCCACAAGATGCGCTTCAGGCACCTGGACGGTTCTGGAGGGGCCCTCCAGTACGAAGTTGAAAGGATTGTCTGCACTGTGGTGGCTTGCTGCATCCTGGGTTTGCAATAACAGCGAGTCTGGTCCAAGGGAAGGAGGATGATGACAACCCGCTCTGCGATGAGCTCCGCTGCTCCACATCGTATGACAACGTCTGACCCATGCCTACAGTAGCACCTCCCACCTTTATGATCCCTGCATGCGAGCTCGCCAGTCCTTCATAAGGTCCCATCAGATCCCTACGGAGCACCAAGGCTGATTTCAACAGAGTTAGCAGGTGTTTATTGTGGAGAAATATATACAGTCCGTGCCCTAGCTCCATAACTCATGTGTGCCCTGCACCCGCGCCAACTTAACTGGTGTCTAACTTTCTGGCCTTATGGGCCCTAACACTGTGCCTAGGTGGTTCCCCAGATGGTACAGCAAGAGTGGAGGCGGCCTGCTGTGACTCCTGACCAGCTATAAAGGTCTTCGTTGGTGCATGTCCCCTGGGGCACTGCGGCCTAGATGGGCCTGGCCGCTGCTCGGGAGACCTGGGTGGCGTGGTGCCGCCCTGTTCTGCCCACTGCTGACCAGATTCACCAGGGACAGGAGGGGGGTGGGGGGGGGGGGGCTCCGTCCTTGGTGCTGTGGTGTTCCAGGACCGCCTCTGCGGAGTCACTGGCACAGGACCCATCGCCTCTTCCTCCCTCAGGGTGCCCGATGGCCCTCGCCCTGCCACCTGGCGCTGCCAGTCCTGAAGGCCTGCTCTGGTATCGCCAGGATTTGCACATTCGCAGCCATAGATCACAGGGAGTGGATATCTCCCTCTGGGACTGCGCCACCTCCCTCTGGGACTGCGCCACCTCGCTCTGTGTCTGCGCAACGCTGGCCAGTGCCCGGGCAATGCTGCCGATGTTCTCAGCCATGGCCTGCTGTGACTGGGCAATGCTATGGGGCGCTGCTGCAATTCCCAGGTGGCTCTGGCACATGGCTGCCTGTGAGAGGGCAGCCCTGTCCTGGGCCTCGTCCCCTGACACCGTTGCCCCCATTGCCTCCACCGTGGAAGCCACCTGTGCGGTGTCGACTGGGTGGCACGCATGACCAGCACCACCCCCTGCTCCTGCACGCGATGGACTCCTCCACCTGCGTTTGCAGGTGCTGGATGCCCATCTTCTTCCCCTCCTGTGGTCCCTGGCTCTTTGACTGCATCTGCACTGTGGCTGGGACTGGATGTTCCAGAAGTCCGGGACCCGTCTGGGCAGCAGCTGGTTCCTGGGGCCGGACTGCCCTCCGACCATCCAGCCCCTTGGCTGCTCTACGTCCACCTGCTTTACCGGATGTGATGTGTGCTGCGCACCAGATAGTGTCCCAGGAGCCTCTTCACTAATGTGCCCAACCGAGGTGATAGTCTCTGAGACGGTGGAGACAGCAGTGACGGAAAGTCAGTGTCCTCCACCGACCCGAGCTCCGGGGTGTCCTGAGTCTCGCGCGGAGGGCTGGTGTTCGGGTTGCTCTTTCCGTCAGTGCTCAGCCGTCTGCGGAGCATTGGCTCTGGCACTGGCTGGGGGCTCCGGATGGACTGGCCCCATCTCTGTAAGACACAAGATGGCATGTATAGTTAGAGAGGGGCCGGGGGTGGGGGTGGGTGGGGGGGTGGTGGGGGCGGTTGGGGGGATGAGGGTGGGGTGTCCACACACGTGTCAAGGTGATCCGCAACTAAGCTGAGTCGCACTTGCTCGCCCGCTGCCGACATCCACCACGGTGACCTCGCTTTCCTCCAGGCCTCCAACCACGTCCAGTGCCCTCTGCTCGGGCATGGTGAGGGGCTTCAGGTCTAGTGGTCCCCCCTCCGGTCTTCTCCCGCTCCCGGCGGTTGTGTGCTGCCTTCTCATGGTGGGGAGGGCAACTCAAACAATGACACCGTTAGACGCTCTGACGCATGCAGCCCAGGGGTTGGGTAGATGGTGGCCTCAGTGGCCAGGGCATCCGGCCATTGCGGCTGGCATGGGTGCTGGCATGTGGGGCAGGGTAGTAGTTCAGCCGTCCCTCGGGAAGGGGACAGGCCGGGCTGCGGGTGTGTGCGTGTGTGTGTGTGGGGGGGGGGGGGGGGGGGGGGGGGGTTAGTGCCAGGGCACAGTACTGCCAACTCACCCTGGCCGCCCTGAGGAGGTTGTGCCATTTCTTCCGGCACTGCATGCCAGTCCGGACGACGTTGCCCACGGCGTTGACCGCGTCTGCCAGCTGCGCCCAAGCATGGTGAACGATGGCGCCTGGTGACCTTCCTCCAGGGCCGAGGTACAGGGTTATCCGTCTCTCCTCCACGGAGTCCATGAGGGTGTCCAGCTCAGCATCTCTGAACCATGGTGCTGCTCTCCTTCCAGCCATCTTGTTGGCTGGAACGGTGTGTGTGGGGGACGGCTGCGGCGTGTAAGCCTCGTGTGCGCCAATCATGGACCCAGCGAATCTGCCGCCATTTTGCATGGAACCGGTTACGTTTCACCGGCCGATGGTTCTACCCCATTCAGAGTAGCTGAATTGGTGCAGCTGTTGCGCCGTTTCTCCTGTCGTAAAACACCACTGTTCCCACGCCGGCGTCAGCACTTAGTCTCAGAAATGGAGAATCCTGCCCTGTGTGTGGAGCTCAGTCCAGCAGGAGTGGAGCACAACCGAGTTTCATAAACACCAATGTCGGTTTCCTGTCCTCAATGACTTCGCCGTCCTCGGCACCGTGAAATAGTCGTGAGTATACAAAGTGTTTTCTTAGTTATTTCCCTCCTCCAAACACAAAAATTACCTAAAGAAACAGCAGGAATAAGTGTAAACCAGGGGTCATTATAATAAAGTAAAATAAGTAAACAAAGTATGGTAAGGGAGGTCAGTAAATAGCATTCATATGAAGCCTGAGTTTTGTTAAAAGGGAATAAATGAGGGGTTTAAGGGCAGCCGTGACAGGAGAGCTTGTACCCGTGATATGCTCCTCCTGTACTGTGGCAAATCATGGAAGCTTCTGTTGTCTCTGGTGACCACATGAGCAGGAAATGTGTCCAACTACAGCTACTGGCAAACAGCACTTTGGAGCTGAGGGTGGATTCGCCGTGGAGCATCCGCGATGCTGACAGGCCCTGGATAGCACATTCAGTGAAATGGTCACATCGCAGGAGAGGATTGAACAGGCAGTAACGGTATGGGTAACCACCAGGCAGAGTAGCGGAAGGTCTCTGTGGCCATCCCCCTTTCTAACAGATGTACCGTTTTGGATACTGTTGGGGAAGATGACTGTAGGGGAAAGCAGTGGCAGCTAACTTCATGGCACCATGGGTGGGTCTGCTGCACAAGAGGGGAGGAGGAAGAATGTCAGGGCTATAGTGGTAGGGGATTCAATTGTAAGGGGAACAGACAGGCATTTCTGCGATCGCAAAAGAGACTGTACGTAGAGTTTTCAATTAATACTTTGTGTCAGTGTTCACTCTTGAGAGGGACAGTGTGGGTATGGAAATCAGGGAGAAGGACTATAATAAAATGAAAAAGATTAACATAGACAGAGAGGAGGTTCCGAGTGGTCTGGCAGGCTTAAAGGTAGATAAATCTCAAGGGTCAAATGAAATGTATCCCAGGCTACTGAGTGAGGCAAGGGAGGAAATAGCCAGGGTGCTGGCAATAATTTGCAATTCCTCTGGCCACAGAAGGGGTGTCGGCATGGAGGGTAGCCAATGTGGTACTATTATTCAAGAAGGGAGGAAGGGATAAACCAGGCAACTACAGGCCAGTCAGTCTAACTGTGGTGAATGAGATTCACACGGTATTATAAGTTACCAATGTCACTCTGTTCCCATTGTATATATGTACCGGTATTGTAAGTGCAGTTGCACTACCTGACCACCAGGGGGAGTACCTCCGGGAGTACTCGAGAGTTTGTACTGGGCTTCTCCCTTGGCTCCGCCCAGAACTCCTCCTCCTGGAGCTGCTGTATAAAGATCCGTGCCACAGAGCCTACCGGCCAGTTCATCGAAAGTTCAACGGCGAACAGGCTGGCTCTGTTGTAAGTATATTAAAACCGCTATTCTAATCCTACAAGCACGTGTCCGTAGAATTGATGGTTCCATCACTAACCTCAATGGTGGGGAAACTATTGGAAGCAATTCTTTTTTTTAAAATAATTTTTATTGAAATTTTTTGAAAAATATATATCAACAAAACAATACAATAATAACAATAACAATAATAATAATAAACACACCCCAGCACCCGTAACAACGCATATAACAAACCCCCCACCCCCCCCAACCCCAATAAACAACAGAATAAATTAACAATAAGCAAATTAACTTAAACACTATCCCCCTAACCCCCCTCCCCCCTTTTCCCCCCCTCCCCCCGGGTTGCTGCTGCTGCTGACCTAGTACCTTATCGTTGAGCCAGAAAGTGGAGGAAAGGCTGCCACCTCCTAAAGAACCCTTGTATCGACCCCCTCAGGGCGAACTTGACCCTTTCCAACTTAACGAATCCCGCCATGTCATTAATCCAGGTCTCCACACTCAGAGGTCTCGCATCTTTCCACTGCAGCCTCCGCTGGGCTACTAGGGACACAAAGGCCAAGACATTGGCCTCTTTCGCCTCCTGCACTCCCGGCTCCACCCCAACCCCAAATATCGCGAGTCCCCAACCTGGCTTGACCCTGGATCCCACCACCCTCGACACCGTCCCCGCCACCCCCTTCCAGAACTCCTCCAGTGCCAGGCATGCCCAGAACATATGGGCATGGTTTGCTGGACTCCCCGAACACCTGACGTACCTGTCTTCGCCCCCAAAGAACCTACTCATCCTAGACCCGGACATGTGGGCCCGGTGCAGCACCTTGAACTGGATGAGGCTAAGCCTCGCACATGAAGAGGAGGAGTTCACCCTCTCCAGGGCGTCCGCCCATGTCCCCTCCTCAATCTGCTCCCCCAGCTCCACCTCCCACTTAGCCTTCAGCTCCTCTACCGACGCCTCCCCCACCTCCTGCATTACCTGGTAGATGTCAGACACCTTCCCATCCCCGACCCATACCCCCGAAAGTACCCTATCCCTTACCCCCCGCGGGGGCAACAAAGGGAACCCCTCCATCTGTCGCCTAGCAAATGCCTTCACCTGAAGGTACCTGAACATATTCCCCGGGGGGAGCTCAAACTTCTCCTCCAGTTCACCAAGGCTCACGAACCTCCCGTCGATAAACAGGTCTCCCAACTTCCTAATGCCCACTCTGTGCCACCCCACAAACCCGCCATCCATGTTCCCTGGGACAAACCGGTGGTTCCCCCGCAGCGGGGCCTCCATGGAGCCCCCCGCTTCCCCCGTGTCGCCTCCCCTGCCCCCAAATTTTGAGGGTAGCCGCCACCACCGGGCTCGTAGTGTACCTCATTGGAGGGAGTGGCAGCGGCGCCGTTACCAGTGCCTCCAGGCTCGTGCCTCCACAGGACGCCATCTCCATCCGTTTCCATGCTGCCCCCTCCCCATCCATTACCCACTTACGTACCATCGAGACGTTAGCCGCCCAATAGTACCCAGAGAGGTTGGGCAGCGCCAGCCCCCCTCTATCCCTGCCCCACTCCAAAAAGACCCTCCTTACCCTCGGAGTCCCGAGCGCCCAAACAAATCCCAGAATGCTGCTGCTCACCCTCCTAAAAAAGGCTCTCGGAACAAAAATGGGGAGGCACTGAAACAAAAACAAAAACCTCGGGAGCACTGTCATTTTAATGGACTGTACTCTACCCGCCAACGACAACGGCAGCATGTCCCACCTTTTAAAATCCTCCTCCATCTGCTCCACCAACCTAGTAAAATTGAGCTTGTGCAGAGTCCCCCAGCTCCTAGCCACCTGAACCCCCAGGTACCTAAAACTCCTCACTGCCCTCTTTAGCGGGAGCCTACCAATCCCCTCCTCCTGATCTCCCGGGTGTACGACAAACAGCTCACTCTTGCCCAGGTTCAATTTATATCCCGAGAAACTCCCGAACTCAGCAAGAATCTCCATCACCTCCGGCATTCCCCCCACTGGGTCTGCTACATACAACAGCAAGTCGTCCGCATACAGCGACACTCGGTGCTCCTCCCCACCTCGCACCAAACCCCTCCACCTCCTCGCCTCCCTGAGAGCCATGGCAAGAGGCTCGATTGCCAGCGCAAAAAGCAAGGGGGACAGGGGGCAGCCCTGCCTCGTCCCACGGTGGAGCCTGAAGTACTCGGACCTCCTCCCATTTGTCGCTACACTCGCTATCGGGGCCTCGTACAGCAACCTCACCCATTTAATAAACCCCACCCCAAACCCGAACCTCTCCAACACCTCCCACAAGTACCCCCACTCAACCCTGTCAAAGGCCTTCTCCGCATCCAATGCCACCACAATCTCCGCCTCTCCTTCTGCTGCCGGCATCATTATCACATTTAGCAGCCTTCGCAGTGTTCAGCTGCCTCCCCTTCACAAAACCCGTCTGATCTTCATGTATCACCCCCGGCACACAGTCCTCTATTCTAGTGGCCAAGATCTTCGGCAACAACTTGGCGTCTACATTCAGCAGTAAAATTGGCCTGTATGAACCGCACTGCAAGGGGTCCTTATCACGCTTCAGGATCAGGGAGATTAGTGCCCGAGACATCGTCGTGGGCAGAACACCCCCCTCTCATGCCTCGTTAAAGGTCCCGACCAACAGGGGGCCCAGCAGGTCCGCATATTTCTTATAAAATTCAACCGGGAACCCATCCGGTCCCGACGCCTTCCCCGACTGCATGTAGCCAATCCCACTGACCAGCCCCTCCAACTCGATTGGCGCCCCCAGTCCCTCCACCTGCTCCTCCTGCACCCTTGGAAATCGGAGCCTGTCCAGAAAATTCTCCATTCCCCCTCCCACCGCCGGCGGCTCCGACCGGTACAGTTCCCTATAGAAGTCCCTAAAGACCTCATTGACCTCTGCCCCCTGCTGCACCACAGTCCCATCTCTATCCTTCACTCCACCAATCTCTCTCGCCGCGTCCCGCTTACGCAGCTGGTGCACCAGCATCCTGCTCGCCTTCTCTCCATACTCATAGACCGCTCCCTGCGCCTTCCTCCACTGTGTCTCCGCCTTTCTGGTGGTCAATAAATCAAACTTGGCCTGCAAGCTACGCCGTTCCCCCAGCAATCCCTCCTCCGGGGCCTCCGCGTACCTCCTATCCACACTCAACAGCTCCTCCACCAGTCTCTCCCTCTCCCTTCTCTCCCCCCTCTCCCTATAGGCTCGGATGGAGATCAGCTCCCCCCTAATCACTGACTTCAGAGCCTCCCACACCATTCCCACCTGACCCCGGCAGCTCCCGCTCTAACTCCGACCCCTCCCGATATGAGGTCCCTCCTCCTCCCCTGCATCAGCTCCTGGGCACCGCTTCAACGCGGGAAACCCGGTCTAATAGCCACGCCCCTCGCCACCAGCTCCACCCCCACGTCCCGCAGCGCGGGAAACCAGAGAAAAGCCCGCGCTTTTACACTGCTCCACCCCACCAACGCAGCTCCTAAACCGCAGTCCCAACCCAACCACCAACTCCATACAAACAAAGACACAGATCAACCACAAACCCCAGTACCCCCCTTAGAACACGAAACCATAACCCACATCGTCCGAAAGCGAGAGAAAAAACAAAAACAAACAGAATAACCCGCTACAGCATAAAGAATGATACATGAATAGAATAGAAAAACTCCCACAGCCCTCAATCTCTAGTTCAAGTCCAGCTTTTCAGCCTGCACAAAGGCCCACGCTTCCTCCGGGGAATCAAAGTAGTGATGCCGGTCCTTGTAGGTGACCCACAGGCGCGCAGGCGGCAACATGCCGAACTTCACCTGCTTTCCATGGAGCACCGCCTTCGTCCGGTTAAACCCGGCTCTCCGCTTGGCCACCTCCGCACTCCAGTCCTGGTAGATACGCACTACCGAATTCTCCCACTTACTACTCCTCACCTTCTTGGCCCATCGGAGAACACACTCCCGGTCACTGAACCGATGGAACCGCACCAGCACCGCCCGCGGGGGTTCATTCGCCTTAGGCCACCTGGCCAGCACTCTGTGGGCCCCCTCCAGCTCCAGGGGCAGATGGAAGGATCCTGCCCCCACCAGCGAGTTCAACATCACGGCCACATAGGCCGGCAGGTCCGACCCCTCTAGCCCCTCCTCGAGGCCCAGTATCCGCAGGTTCTTCCTCCGTGACCGAAGCTCCATCTCCTCAAACCGATCTTGCCACTTTTTATGAAGTGCCTCGTGTATCTCCACCTTCCCCACGAGGGCCGAAACCTCCTCCTCGTGCTCAGAGGCCTGCTGCTGCAACTCGAGTATCGCTGCACCCTGGGTTGTCTGGGTCTCCAGCAGCTTACTCGTCATCACCTTCAGGGATTCCAACAACTCCCCTTTCAGCTCCGTGAAATAGCGCAGAAGGGCCGCCTGCTACTCCTCAGCCCACTGCCTCCACTCCTCAGGGGCTCCACTGGCTGCCATTTTGTCCACGTTCCCCCGCTTTTCCAGGGGAGCTGCTGCCGTTTTTCTCCTCGCCCCACTTCGAGTCCGAACCATAAATCCCGGGGGGTTTTGCTCCAGACCCCTTTATCCACCGGGAATCGTCGAATCAGCGCCGTTTGGGGCCCTTAAAAGAGCCCAGAAGTCCTTTTAAAGCAGGAGCTGCTGAATGTGCGGCTTAGCTCCGCATAGCCGCAACCGGAAGTCCTCTATTGGAAGCAATTCTGAGAGACAGGATTAATCTGCATTTGGAGAGGCAGGGATTAATCAAGAACAGTCAGCATGGGTTTATTAAAGGGAAGTCAAGTCTGACCAACTTGATTGACTTTTTCAAAGAGGTGATCAGGTGTGTAAATGAGGGAAAGGTATTTGACATCGTCTACTTGGACTTCAGAAAGGCTTTTGATAAGGTCCCAAATGGGAGACTGGTGGCGAAGGTCAGAGCCCATGGGATCCAAGGAAATTTGGCAAATTGGATCGAGTGGCAGGAAGCAGAGGGTGATGGGCGAGTGGTGTTTTTCTGACTGGAAGCCTGTGTCCAGTGTTGGGGCCCTTGCTGTTTGTGGTTTATATAAATGATTTAGATATAATGTAGTAGGGTTGAACAGTATGTTTGCGGATTATACAAAAATTGGTGTGGTGGTAAATAGTGAGGATAGCTTTCGATCACAGGAGGATATAGATGGGCTGGTCAGATGGACTAAACAGTGGCAAATGGAATTCAATCTGGATAAGTATGAGGTGGTGCACTTGGGCAGGACAAACAAAGCAAGGGAATACATGATAAACGGCAGGAACTGAGAAGCACCGACGATCAGCGGGATCTTGGTGTGCTTAAACACCGGCCCCTTAAGGTAGCAGAGCAGGTGGATAAGGTGGTTAAGAAGTATACTTGTCTTTATTAGACGAGGCATAGAGTTTAAGAGCGAGGTGGTTATGCTGGAACTGTATAAAACGTTGGTTAGACCACAGCTAGTGTGCAGTTCTGGAATCCACAGAATTTAGGAGGGATGTGATAGCACTGGAAATGTTGCAGAGGAGATTTACGAGGATGTTACCTGAGCTGGAGAGTGTTAGTTCGGAAGAGAGATTGGCTAGTCTTGGATTATTTTCCTTGGAGCAGAGGAGACTGAGGGGGGACATGATTGAGATGTATAAAATTATGAGGGGCATAGATAGAGTAGACAGGAATAAACTTTTCCCCTTGGTGGATGGGTCAATGACCAGTGGTCATAGATTTAAGGGGTCATTGAACAGGGGGGATATGTTCAGGAAAGGGGCAGAAGATTTAGAGGGAATGTGAGGAAGAGCTTTTGAATGCAGAGGGTGGTGGGAGTCTGGAATTCGCTGCCTGAAAGGGTGGTAGCAGCAGAGAACCGTATAACATTTAAGAAGTATTTAGATATGCATTTGCGATACAAAGGCATACAAGGCTATGGGCCAAGTGCTGGAAAATGTGATTAGAATGGTTAGGTAGTTGTTTTTGACCATTGCAGACGCAATGGGCCGAAGGGCCTTTTCTGCGCTGTATGATTCTATGACTCATTCATCAACAATCTATACAGGTTGGGTGGCGTGGTGGTGCAGTGGTTAGCGCTGTTGCTTCATGGCGCCAAGGACCCGGATTCGATCTTCGCCCCAGGTCACTGTATGTGTGGAGTTTGCACATTCTCCCCGTGTCTGCGTGGGTCTCACCCCCAGAACCCTAAGATGTGCAGGCGAGGTGAATTGGCCACACTAAATTGCCTCTTAATTGGAAAAAAAAGAATTGGGCACTCTCAATTTATTTTTAAAAAAGAACAAAAACTATCTATACAGGTTGATAGGGAATTGCGATAATGGAATCTTACAGGATGAATTGATTCATGATAGAATCATAGTAGAGGGTCCTAGAAACAGCATTAATCAGATCTCTTTAGACAAGAAAGGATATAACACTAATCAATACAGTGCAAATTGAGAAGAGAACTGAGTTCAGAAATCAAAAGCAGGCATTTGTGGAGAAGGTGAGGTCCCGTGGAGAAGGTCAAGTGAGACCTTTCAGATTGTAAGCCATTAGAGAGAAAGCTCCTAAACCCACCAAAATAGGGAACAGTGCACAACTATCATTTTGAAATGTCTCAGCTGTCATGGGACAAACCACGAAAACAAGAAGAATGTCCTGCAAGGGGAGCAGACTGCTGCAACAGTGGAAAAATTCTCCAGTTCAAAACTGTCAATGATAGGAAGTTGGGGAGAGTTACAGAACAAAGAGATCTCGGAGTACAGGTTTATAGCTCCTTGAAAGTGGAGTCACAGGTGGACAGGTTGGTGAAGAAGGCATTCAGCACGCTGGGTTTTATTGGTCAGAATATTGAATACTGGAGTTGGGACGTCGTGGTGAAGTTGCACAACACATTGGTAAGACCACATTGGAATACTGTGTTCAGTTCTGGTCACCCTAATATAGGAAGGATAATGTTAAACTAGAAAGAGTGCCGAAGAGATTTACAAGGATGTTACCAGGACTTGATGGTTTGAGTTATATGGAGAGGCTGGATAGTCTGGGACTTTGTTCCCTGGAGCCGAGGAGGCTTTGGGGTGATCTTATAGAGTTCTATAAAATAATGAGGAGCGCAGATAAGGTAGATAGTCAACATCTTTTCCCAAAGGTAGAGGAGTCTAGAACTAGAGGACATAGGTTTAAGGTGAGAGGAGAGAGATACAAAAGAGACCAGAGGGGAAATTTCTTCACACAGAAGGTGGTGAGCATCTGGAACGAGCTGCCAGAGGCAGTGGGAGAGGCGAGTCCAATTTTTTCCTTTAATTATCAGTTAGACAGTTACATGGGCAGGGTGGTGAAGTGTTGGCTAGTGTAGACTTGAGAGATGAACAGACACTTCCAACACTGATGAAGGTTCAACTCAATTTTATTAACTACTACTTTTTTTTAAAAATAATTTTTATTGAAATTTTTACAAAATACAAAATATAAACATCTTAACTCTATTAACATACAACCGCGGTAACACCCCATGAACAATACCCCCCCCCCCCCCCCAGCTTCAAGAGCAACTTCAAACAAAAGGAAAGAACAAAAACAAAGAAAAAACAAAAAACAAAAAAGAGAGAGATAGCACCCTCCACAAACCCATGTGCACAGTTCTCCCTCCCCCCAATCCTTACCCCCCCCCCCCCCCCCCCCCCCCCCTCCCTGGGTTGCTGCTGCTATCAGCCTATTTTCCTACCTTTCCGCCAGGAAGTCCAGAAAGGCTGCCACCGCCTGAAAAAACCCTTGTACTGATCCCCTCAGGGCAAATTTCACCCTCTCCAATTTAATGAACCCCGCCATATCCGAGATCCAGGCCTCCACGCTTGGGGGCCTCGCATCCTTCCATTGGAGCAAGATCCTCCGCCGGGCTACTAGGGACGCAAAGGCCAGAACACCGGCCTCTATCGCCTCCTGCACTCCCGACTCCACTGCAACCCCAAAAATTGCGAGTCCCCAGCCTGGCTCGACCCTGGATCCCACCACCCTTGACACCGTCCTTGCTACCCCCTTCCAAAACTCCCCTAACGCTGGGCACGCCCAAAACATATGGGCGTGGTTCGCTGGGCTCCCTGAGCACCTAGCACACCTGTCCTCTCCCCCGAAAAACCTGCTCATCCTCGACCCAGTCATAGAACATAGAACAGTACAGCACAGAACAGGCCCTTCGGCCCTCGATGTTGTGCCGAGCCATGATTACCCTACTCAAACCCACGTAACCATCCTATACCCGTAACCCAATAACCCCCCCTTAACCTTACTTTATTAGGACACTACGGGCAATTTAGCATGGCCAATCCACCTAACCCGCACATCTTTGTGCGGAGGAAACCGGAGCACCCGGAGGAAACCCACGCACACACGGGGAGGATGTGCAGACTCCGCACAGACAGTGACCCAGCCGGGAATTGAACCTGGGACCCTGGAGCTGTAAAGCATTTATGCTAACCACCATGCTACCGTGCTGCCCTATGTGGGCCCTATGCAGCACCTTGAACTGTATGAGGCTAAGCCTTGCACAGGAAGAGGAGGAATTCACTCTCTCCAGGGCATTCACCCACGTCCCCTCCTCAATCTCCTCACCCAGCTCCTCTTCCCATTTACCCTTCAGTTCCTCCACCGAGGCCTCGTCTACCTCCTTCATTACCCGGTATATGTCCGAAGTCCTCCCTCCTCTGACCCACACCCCCGATGGCACCCTGTCCCGTACCCCACGTGGGGGCAACAAGGGGAACCCCTCCATCTGCCGCCTGGCAAACGCCCTAACCTGCATGTATTGAAACATGTTCCCCGGGGGGAGCCCAAACTTCCCCTCTAACTCCCCCAAGCTCGCGAACCTCCCCTCCACAAACAGGTCCCTCAACCTCCTAACCCCTGCCCTGTGCCAGCACAGAAATCCACCATCAATGCTCCCTGGGACGAACCGATGGTTCCCCCGTATCGGGGCCTCCATCGAGCCCCCCATTTCTCCCCTGTGCCATCTCCATTGCCCCCAAAATTTGAGGGTAGCTTCCACCACCGGGCTCGTGGTATACCTCGTTGGAGGGAGCGGCAACGGCGCCGCTACTAGCGCCTCCAGGCTCGTGCCCACACAAGACACCTCCTCCATCCTCTTCCACGCTGCCCCTTCCTCGTCCATTACCCACTTACGCACCATTGTTGCGTTGGCCGCCCAGTAGTACCCACAGAGGTTGGGCAACGCCAGCCCCCCCCCCCCCCCTATCCCTGCCTTGTTCCAGGAACACTCTTCGAACCCTCGGAATCCCATGCGCCCACACAAATCCCGTGATACTCCTGTTGACCCTCCTAAAAAAGGCCTTCGGGATAAGGATGGGGAGGCACTGGAACAGGAACAAAAACCTCGGGAGCACCGTCATCTTGACGGACTGCACCCTCCCCGCCAGTGACAGCGGTAACATATCCCATCTCTTAAACTCCTCCTCCATCTGCTCCACCAATCTTGTGAGGTTGAGCTTGTGTAGGGTCCCCCAGCTCCCCGCCACCTGGACCCCTAGGTAGCTGAAGCTCTTCCCTGCCTGCTTCAATGGGAGCCTACCAATCCCCTCCTCTTGATCCCCTGGATGCACCACAAATACCTCACTCTTGCCCAGGTTCAACTTATACCCCGAGAAACCCCCGAATTCCCTAAGAATCCTCATCAACTCCCGCATCCCCCCCACCGGGTCCGCCACATACAGCAACAAGTCGTCCGCGTACAGCGACACTCGATGCTCCTCCCCACCCCGCACCAGGCCCCTCCAGTTCCCCGACTCCCTCAGTGCCATGGCCAGGGGCTCAATCGCCAACGCGAAGAGCAAGGGGGACAGGGGGCACCCCTGTCTCGTCCCCCGATACAGCCGAAAGTACTCCGACCTCCTCCTATTCGTGGCTACACTTGCCATCGGGGCCTCGTAGAGCAGCATCACCCACCGGATAAACTCCTCCCCAAACCCAAACCTCTCCAACACCTCCCACAAGTACTCCCACTCAACCCTATCGAAGGCCTTCTCCGCGTCTAATGCCAACACTATCTCCGCCTCCCCTTCCACAGCCGGCATCATAATGATGTTGAGGAGCCTTCGTATGTTTGTGTTCAGCTGCCTTCCCTTCACAAACCCCGTCTGGTCCTCATGTATGACCCCAGGCAGACAATCCTCTATCCTAGTGGCCAGGATCTTTGCCAGCAGCTTAGCATCGGCGTTCAGCAGCGAAATCGGCTTATATGATCCACACTGCAGAGGGTCCTTGTCCCGCTTCAGGATCAAGGAAATCAGCGCCCGTGACATAGTTGGGGGCAGAGCCCCCCCCTCCCTTGCCTCGTTAAAGGTCCGGACCAACAGGGGGCCCAACAGGTCCAAATACTTTTTATAGAATTCAGCCGGAAACCCGTCCGGCCCCGGCGCCTTCCCCGACTGCATGCTCCCTATCCCTTTGACCACCTCCTCCAGCTCGATCGGCGCCCCTAGTCCCTCCACCTGCTTCTCTTCCACCCTCGGGAATCGCAACTTGTCCAAGAAGCGCCCCATTCCACCCCCCTCCACCGGGGGTTCAGACCGGTACAATTCCCCATAGAAGTCCCTGAAGACCCCATTGACATCTACCCCCCTCCGCACCACCTTCCCAGCTCTATCCATCATTCCCCAAATCTCTTTGGCCGCGTCTCGCTTCCGGAGCTGGTGCGCCAGCATCCTGCTCGCCTTCTCCCAGTGTTCATACACCGCCCCCTGTGCTTTCCTCCACTGGGTTTCCGCCTTTCTGGTCATCAGTAGGTCAAATCTGGCCTGAAGGCTATGCCTCTCCCCCAGCAATCCCTCCTCTGGGGCCTCCGCATATCTCCCATCAACCTGCACCATCTCCCCTATCAGTCTTTCCCTTTCCCTCTGCTCCCCCCTCTCCCTATGGGTTTGGATGGAGATCAATTCCCCCCTCATCACCGCCTTCAATGCCTCCCAGACCGTCCCCACCCGAACCTCCCCGTTATCATTGGCCACCTCCTCATCTGCCAGCAGCCCCACCTCCATGCACCAGAGCGGACGTTGGTCCCTCTCTTCCCCCAGCCCGAGGTCCATCCAGTGCGGGGCATGATCCGAAATGGCAATGGCGGAGTATTCCACTTCCTCCACCCTCGACACCAGCCCCCTGCTCAGGACAAAAAAATCAATCCTCGAGTAGGCCTTATGTACATGGGAGAAAAATGAGTATTCCCTGGCCCTTGGCCTCGCAAACCTCCAAGGGTCCACCCCCCCCCCATCTGGTCCATGAATCCCCTCAACACCTTAGCCGCCGCCGACCTCCTACCCGTCCGGGACTTGGATCGATCCAATGGGGGATCCAGTACTGTGTTAAAGTCCCCCCCATGATCAGGCCCCCCGCCTCCAGGTCCGGAATGCGGCCCAACATACGCCGCATAAACCCCGCATCGTCCCAATTTGGGGCATAAACATTCACCAACACTACCCGCTCCCCCTGCAGCTTGCCACTTACCATCACGTACCTCCCGCCACTGTCAGCCACCACCTTTAACGCCTCAAACGACACCGTCTTCCCCACCAAGATCGCCACCCCCTTACTCCTCTCATCCAGCCCCGAGTGGAATACTTGGCCCACCCACCCCTTTCTCAGCCGAACCTGGTCCACCGCTCTCAGGTGTGTCTCCTGGAGCATGGCCACATCCGCCTTCAGTCCCTTCAGGTGCGCAACTACTCGGGCCCTTTTGACCGGCCCATTCAGCCCCCTCACATTCCAGGTTATCAGCCGGATCCGAGGGCTCCCTGCCCCCTTCCCCTGCCGATTAGCCATACCCCATCCCTTGCCCACCCCCGGCCAGCGTCCCACGCTCTGCCAGTTTCCCACGGCGGCAACTCCCCCCCTCCAGCACCCCCTGCGTCCTCCAGCTCCTTCCTGACCGTTTCAGCAGCAACCCGGTACCCCCCCCTCCCCTCCCCCCCAGGCTAGGAACCCTCCTAGCCGCGCCCCCCCCCCCCCCCCCCCCTCTACAGCACTCCCGTGAGCCAGCTAACTTCTGCTGACCCCGGCGGCTCCCGCCCTACTTTAGACTCCTCCCAACGTGGGACTGCCCCTCCTCCATTGTGCCCGTCAACGAGTCCACCCTCCCCCGCTCCTGCGTGGGAAAAGAAAACACGCCCCCTCCCTCTCACAGCGCGGGAACCCCGCAAAAGCCCGCGCTTTCGCCCTGCCGGGCCCCGCCTCCTCCAGGGTCACTCCCATTGTCAGTCCCCCCCACCAGCTCCCCGAACACCCCATTTACCCCTCTGCCCGAATCCCGTCCACCCAACCCCTTCTTGAAAACCCATAAAGAAAAAACCCGTACGACATCCCCCACCCACCCTAAAGCCACCCCACATCTTACCCTAAAGTTTGTATGTGATATTCAGAAGGGGATATCAGTGACACTCTAGCGGTCCATAGCTGATTGGAGGAGTCCCAAAGGCTTCGGGTGCCGGAGATAGCGCTGGCAATGCGAGGCACCGAGGCCAACACTGCTAGTGTGGCGACCGCAATGGAAAGCCTGGAGCACAATGTCAGCCTCATGAAAATGTTGTCCAGGGTTTTGAAAAAATATTTTTATTTGCCATATATTCACAATTTGCACCATACAAAAAAGAAACAAAAACAACCCCAACAATATAAAAAAAGAGACAACCCACCCCACCCCACAAACCCAACCCCCACCCCTTAACAGTCAACGGTAACCAACTTCCAAAAGTGCATAATGAACAAACCCCAAGAATTATAGAACCCCTCCTTCGTCCCCCCTCAGGTCAAGCTTCACCTTCTCCAGGGTAAAAAACTCCAGCAGGTGCCCCTGCCACATTGAGGCACAGGTTGGAAAGACTGACCTCCACCCCAACAGGATCCGCCTCTGAACGATACAGGGAAGCGGAGGCTAAACCATTCACCCCCACTCCCACCTGCAACTCATGTTGCTCCGACAACCTGAATATGGCTTCTCGGGGACCAGGCTCCATATCCATGTGCAAGACCCCCGAGATTGTGCTAAAAACCGTCCTCCAAAACCTTTCCAGCTTCAGGCAGGACCAAAACATGAATGTGGTGTGCAGAGACCCTCCCACATCGCTCACAGACATCCTCCACCTCCTCGAACAGCCGGCTCATCCTTGACTTTGTGAGGTGTGCCCGAGGTACGACTTTCGGATGCATCAACCCCAGCCTCACACACAAGGTCGAGGCATTCACCCTCCACAGCACCTCGCACCTCAATCCATTATCCATCGCTCACCCCCAGCACCTCCTCCCACTTTGCTTTAATCCCTCCATAGATACCCTGTCCTCCTCCAGGATCCTGTCATGGATCGCCAAAACAACCCCCCCGCTAGCCCTCCCGCTGACAGCATCGGCTCCAGCAATGAAGAGGCCGGCGCTATCGGAAAGGTTGGGAAAATCTTCGTTGCGAAATCTCGAACCTGCAGGTATCTAAACCCTGCCCCCTGCGCCAACCCATACTTCTCTTCCAGCTCCTCCAATCTCGCGAATCACCCCCCCCCCAAGAAACAAATCCTTAATTTCCTTAATCCCCCCTCTCATCCCAACTCCGAAACCTCACTTCCATCCTCCCAGCAAAACATTCATTTTCACTCCTGCACTCAGCCCGCCAATGACAGAGGGAGGTTGTCCCATCTTGATAGATCAGCCTTCACTCCCCCCTACCAAACTAGTAAAATTACATCTTCGGAGCCCTCCCCAATCCCAGACCACCTGCACCCCCAAGTAGCTAAAGTGGGTTGCAGCCAAACATAATAGCAGCCCCCCCAACCCCGCCCCTACTCACGACTGGGGGGCCACAAAATACTCGTTCTCGCCTAAATTCAATTTATAACCCGAGAACGTCCCGAATCTTTGGAGCAGTTCCATTTTAGTTCCCACCGACATGCTCGATTCAGAGATATACAATAGCAGATCATCGATGTATAAAGACACCCTCTGCGCCAAACCTGCCTCCCCCCCCCCCCCCAAACCACCACCCCTGCCCCCAGACTCCTGGCCACCCCCCACTTCGCTCCCATTAACTATCCCGGCACCCGCCCAAGGCCCCCAACCTCCCTACCTTCCCCCAGTTCCTCCCCCCCCCCCCCCCCCCCACCATACGTCCCTAAAGAGTAACAAAAGGTGCACTCACCCTCGGTGTCATGAAAAAACATGCCCTCCAGAAAACCAGCCATCAGAAACTTTAAAGAACACACAAACTCCTCCAAAGTTCCATATCCTCACACTCCTCCCAGTCCATTGTCCCTCACAAATTCCATCGCCTCCTCTGGCGGGCCGAAAAAAAACTCTCGCTTTTGGAAAGTCACTCACAGATGGGCCAGGTACAATACTTCAAACCTAACCCCCTTTTTGAACAGAGCAGCCTTAACCCGGTTAAAGCCAGCCTTCCTCTTCACCAGTTCTGCTCCCGGGACCTGGTACACCCGCAGTCCATTCCCTTCCCAGGTACATTTCCTGGGCCGGGATTCTCCCCTACCCGGCGGGGCGGGGTGTCCCGGCGTGATGGAGTGGCGTGAACCACTCCGGCGTCGGGCTGCCCCAAAGGTGCAGAAGTCTCCGCACCTTTAGTGGCCAAGCCCTCACCTTGAGGGGCTAGGCCCACGCAGGTGTGGTTGGCGTCCGCCGGCTGATGTGGACGACATTTGGTGCCATGCCAGCCGGGGCCGAAGGGACTTCGCCGGCCGGCGTAAGTCCACGCATGCGCCGGAGCGTCAGCGGCTGCTGACGTCATCCCCGGGCATGCGCAGGGGAGGGATGTCACTTCCGCCTCCGCCATGGTGAAGACCATTGCGAAGGAGGAAGGAAAGAGTGCCCCCACAGCACAGGCCCGCGCGTCGATCAGTGGGCCCCGATCGCGGGCCAGGCCACCGTGGGAGCACCCCCCGAGGCCAGATCGCCGGACTGGACCCCAGAGCCTGCCTGCTCCTCCCGGTCAGGTAGGTGGTTTGATTCCCGCCGGCGGGAGAGGCTTGACAGCGGCGGCACTTCGGCCCATTGCGGGCCGGAGAATCGCCGGGGGGGGGGGGGGGGGGGGGGTAGTGGTGACCGACGCAGCGCGATTCCCGCCCCTGCCGAATCTCTGGTGGCAGAGAATTCGGGACACGGCGGGGGCAGGATTGACGCCGGACCCCAGCGATTCTCCGACCCAGCGGGGGGTCGGAGAATCCCGCCCCTGGTCTGCTTCGCCCATCGAAGAATCTTCTCCATGTCCAGAAAGTGGTGCGACCGCACCACCCTCGTCCTCGATGGCTCGCCCGCCTGCGGCCTCCTCCTCAGCGCCCTGTGCGCTCGGTCGATCTCCCCCATCAATTTCTCAAGTATCTTAACCACGTACACATCGGCCTGTGCACCTTCAATGCCTTCAGGCATCCCGATAATCCTGAGGTTTTACTTTCTGGAGTGATCCTCCAGATCCTCCACCTTCTCCCTCAGCCTCTTCTTGCTCTCCCGCATCACTCCTGTAATGTTCTCTATCTTCACGGATGCCATTGTCTTTGTGTGCTTGAATCAATTAAGGAACAAACGGCTTTGTTAAAGAACAAAACTATTTATTAACTAACTAAACACTATAAAGGTTTCTACGATGTGAACAATAAATACAGTTGGATACTATGGCTACATACAAATAATTATGATTAATTAGTATTAATTACTATTGACTGAGGAGTTACTCGATATGTGACTGGACTCTATGCCTGCTCTCCACGTTCTCCTGCACACCTCGTGTGGCGCAGTAACGTTCCTTTCTGCTCATGCCACCTAGTGGTCAGATGCTAGAATTGCAATCTATACATACAGGCACTAATGTTTACATACAGTTTGGTTATTATATTATACACACAGATGATAGTTCACATAACATCACATCCTCCTCTTTTTAAAGATGATTGTTAAATCATTGACATGCATATATAAACTATTTACATGAATTTTAAATGTGTCAAATTGTATGCATGCAAATTTTAAATGTCCATCATTTAAAAAGTCTGTATCAGGCTTATCCTGTTCACAGATCCAGTCTGTCAGTTCGCCTTTGAACCTGGGTGGACCATCGTAGTGCTTGTGTTGAGGTTGAGGCAGCTTGGTCGTTGTCGGGTAGTCTCACTTGCTCAGTATTTGTTGCTATTGGCGGCCCTTCATTGGTGGCGTGCTCAGGCGCGTGCAGAGGAGCAATCCATTCATCCAGCCTTCTTTGTATGTGAAAGGCTGATTGCCCTTTAGCTTCATTAATGCCCTCCGGTTCTGTCTCAGTATGGATCTTTAATCCACGAGGATGACAAATGATTGGGGACCTGACCGTCTCATGGCCTTGGAGGTCATGGACCATCCTTGTGGTGTCTGCACCCTGACGGTGTCGTCTGGTCCCTAGTCATCCAACATTTTGCTGGATCGGTTGTAATATTGAACCTGTTTTTGTTTTTCTGCCGCGATTCTCTGCACGATTGGCTCGTCGACTTATTCCAGCATGGTGGGGAATGTTGCCCGCAGCCTCCTACCCATAAGTAATTGGGCTGGAGCCAATCCACAACTCAATGGCATGGTGCGATATGCCAACAGAGCTAAGTGTGGATCACTGCGAGATGCCATGGCCTTTTTAAGCAGGGTTTTGTTGATGTGGACGCCTTTCTTTGCCTGCCCATTTGATTGAGGGTAGTGTGGGCTGGAGGTCACAGCTTGAAGTCATATTTCATTGCAAACTGCTGCCATTTCCAGCTGGCAAAGCAGGGACCGTTGTCGCTCTTGACCGTTTGCGGCACGCCATGCTGAGCAAAGATCTCTTTTGCACCCCTGATGGCCCTGGCACTGCTGGCGCTCGGTAGCTTCATTACCTCCGGGGAGTTGGAGTCTACCATTACTATGTATTCATTGCCATTCATATAGAACTGATCAACCCTGACCTTCAGCCATGGCTCGCTACCTTGGGATAGCTGGTTTAGGGGCTGGTATAGCACTGTGGGCTAAACAGCTGGGTTGTAATGCAAAAGAATACCTGCAGCGTGGGTTCAATTCCCGTACTGGCCTCCCCAACAGGCACCGGAATGTGGCGACTAGGGGCTTTTCACAGTAACTTCATTGAAGCCTACTTGTGACAATAAGCAATTATTATTACTATATAGGTGGTGCGGAGTTGGGCCCAGCTGCACAAGTTGAACTTGGCGCAGCTGGTGGAGGGAATGAAGATGGACTTTAAGATGTGGGATGTGTTGTCATTGTCAGTTCCAGACAGCAAAGATGACGGTGTTGCCGAAGTTTTTGTTTCTATTCCAAAACATTCTGATTTTTGTGCCCAAGTCTCGTTTTTAAAAAAAAGTTAATGGAATGATCGTGAGGTTCGTGTGGGCAGGAAAGGCTCCACGGTCCAGGAGGGTGTTTTTGAAGAGGAATCGGCAAAGGTGGGGGTGGGGGGGGGGTAACAGAGTTGCCGAACTTGTTATTACTGGGCAGCTAATATTGCAATGGTCAGGAAATGGGTGGTGGAGGAGCGGTCGGTTTGGGGGCAGATAGAGGGGGGATGTGTTAGTTTCCTATTGCTTTTGTACTTCTTGGTTATGTATATAAAGAAAATAATAATCTTTATTTTATAATAATCTATTATTGTCACAAGTAGTCTTACATTAACACAGCAATGAAATTATTGTGAAAATCTCCTAGTCGCCACATTCCGGCGCCTGTTCGGATACTGAGGAAGAATTCGGAATATCCAATTCACCTAACAAGCACGTCTTTCGGGACTTGTGGGAGGAAACCCTCGTAGACATGGGGAGAACGTGCAGACTCCGCACAGTGACCCAAGCGAGAATCGAACCGGAGACCCTGGCGCTGAACAGCTAACCACTGGGCTACCGTGCCGCCCCAATGCCTTCAATAAAATGTTTAGAAAAAACACTTCACACCGGAGACATGTGAAGCCTCTCATGTTATTCCACACTGTGGGCCGGCCTGTACCCACTCTCCTCCGTTCGCCTTCACCCTCCCCCGGTCCCAGTTTCTGGGCACGATGGACCTGGATCTGCAACACACTCCCCATCACGTGCAGGTGATGGGTGCGAACACACTTTCAATAGACAGACAGGAGTCAGTCTATGGTATAGATAGAGAAGCATCAAAGCTAACAGCGTGTTATCATCCTGGTCCTCCGACATGGCTGTATGTTCCTCCACCTCCAGCACATTGCCCTGCCACTGCTCCAGGTTGTGGAGGACACAACAGACCGCCACAAAGCAGGCGACCCTCTGAGGTGTACTGCAGGGCACCACCAGAGCGATCGAGGCACCAGAACCACATTTAAGCAGTCCGATGCACCGCTCAGTGACAAGACTGGTGGCAACATGGGCCTCATGGTATTGGTTCTCCAAATCTGTCACCAGCCTCAATACGGGTGTCCTAAGCGGGTATCCCTCGTGGTTAACTCAGCCTCTCGGCCAATCGGTATGCAGATCATATCACCACATTCACCCCTTGCGGAGAAGGAAGGCGGGGGGGGGGGGGGTGTGAACGAGACCCAGGGTGGGGTGGGGGGGGAGAACTGGTGATATGAGTAGCCGTCGGGAGAATAAATTTTCTCTCCTTACCCTTATCGAATTTGGGGGCTTCCCACTGGCCCAGACATAACGATATTTACAAAAAAAGAAAATCCATGGGGCTGTAGAACTCTAGAAGGATTCGATCAGTCTTTTTGTGGTCCTTGACATCCTGGCAGAGCGCCGCAGTGGAGGAGTTGACGTCGGATCGGCCGATGGTCCTGCTGATGTCCTGGAGTCCGGGAGCGATGGACTTCGAGTAGTCTCCGTCACCTGAGCTGGCCGCGGAGACGCCATGGATGAGGGATGGGGAAGCTGAGTGGGGTGCTGGGGTGAAAAAGGGGAGGGGGGGTCAGTGGTGGCGGGGGGGGGGTGCGACCGTCGGGGTACTCCACATACGCGTACTGCGGGTTAGCGTGGAGTAACTGGACATGCTCCACCAATGGGTCGGACTTGTGCACCCGCACATGCTTCCGGAGCAAGATGGGCCCGGGGGTGACCAGCCACATCGGGAGAGGGGATCCGGATGATGATTTCCTGGGGAAAACTAGAAGACGTTCATGAGGTGTCTGATTAGTTGCGGTACAGAGGAGTGAGCGGATAGAGTGGTGTAGGGCATCGGGGATCACCTCTTGCCATCGGGAAATAGGGAGATCTCTGGACCGGAGGCCCAGTAGTATGGTCTTCCAGATGGTACCATTCTACCGCTCGACCTGTCCATTACCCCGAGGGTTATAGCTGATCATCCTGCTAGAGGCGATGCCCCTGTCGAGCAGGAATTGACGCAGCTCGTTGCTCATAAATGAGGACCCCCGATCGCTGTGTATGTACGCGGGGTAGCCGAACAGTGAGAAGATGGAGAGTAGGGCCTTAATGACGGTCGATGTGGTCATGTCGGGACAGGGAATGGCGAAAGGGAAGCGGGAGTATTCATCGATAACCGCCAGGAAGTAAATGTTGCGGTTGTTAGAGGGAAGGGGCCCCTTGAAGTCAATGCTAAGACGTTCGAAGGGGCGGGATGCTTTGATCAGGTGCGCGCGCTCGGGGCGGTAGAAGTGCGGTTTGCACTCGGCGCAGATGTGGCAGTCACGGGTTACTGACCTGACTTCCTCGATGGAGTAGGGCAGGTTGCGGGCCTTAATGAAATGGTGTAGGCGGGTCACCCCTGGATGGCAGAGGTCCGCGTGGAGGCGGTCTGTCTGCGCGCTGGCGCAGGTACCGTGGGACAGGGCATCAGGAGGCTCATTGAGCTTCCCAGGACGATACAAGATATCATAGTTGTACATGGACAACTCGATCCGCCACCGTAAAATCTTGGCATTTTTGATCTTGCCCCTTTGTGCATTATCAAACATGAAGGCTACTGACCGTTGGTCTGTGAGGAGGGTAAACCTCCTGCCGGCCAAATAGTGCCTCCAATGTCGCACTGCTTCGACTATGGCCTGGGCTTCCTTTTCCACAGAGGGGTGGCGGAGTTCGGAAGCCTGAAGAGTTCTGGAGAAGAAGGCCACGGGTCTGCCCGCTTGGTTCAGGGTGGCCGCCAGAGCTACTTCTGATGCGTCGCTCTCGACCTGGAAGGGGAGGGACTCGTCGATGGCGCGCATCGTGGCCTTTGCGATGTCCGCTTTGATGCGGCTAAATGCCTGGCAGGCCTCCGTTGACGGCGGGAAGGTTGTGGTTTGAATGAGGGGACGGGCCCTGTCAGCGTAATTGGGAACCCACTGGGCGTAGTATGCGAAGAATCCCAGGCAGCGTTTGAGGGATTTGGGGGTATTGGGGAGAGGAAGTTCCATCAGGGGGTGCATGCGTTTGGGGTCGGGGCCTATCACTCCGTTACGCACTATGTAGCCGAGGATGGCTAGGCGGTCGGTGCTAAACACGCATTTATCCTTATTGTACGTGAGGTTAAGGAGTTTTGCGGTTTGGAGGAATTTCTGGAGGTTGGCGTCATGGTCCTGCTGGTCGTGGCCGCAGATGGTGACATTATCAAGATACGGGAAGGTAGCCCGTAATCCGTACTTGTCGACCATTCGGTCCATCTCCCGTTGGAAGACCGAGACCCCATTTGTGACACCAAACGGAACCCTAAGGAAGTGGTAGAGGCGCCCATCAGCCTCGAACGCGGTGTACAGGTCGGGTCCACTCACGCGGATGGGGAGCTGGTGGTAAGCGGACTTAAGGTCCACAGTGGAGAAGACCCTGTATGTTGCGATCTCGTTTACCATGGTGGAAATACGGGGGAGAGGATACGCGTCCAGTTGCGTAAACCGATTGATGGTTTGGCTATAATCGATGACCATCCGGTTTTTCTCCCCAGTCCGGACCACCAGCACTTGGGCTCGCCAGGGGCTGTTGCTGGCCTCGATGACCCCTTCCGTCAGCAACCTCTGGACCTCGGACCTGATGAAGGACCGGTCCTGGGTGCTGTACCATCTGCTCCGTGTCGCAACGGGTTTGCAATCGGGGTGAGGTTAGCAAACAGGGAGGGGGGGTCCACTTTGAGGGACGCAAGGCTGCAGACAGTGAGGGGGGGTATAGGGCCGCCGAATTGAAAGGTCAAGCTCTGCAGGTTGCACTGGAAGTCCAGTCCTAGGAGTGCCGGTGCGCAAAGGTCAGGGAGGACAAGGAATTTATAATTTTTAAAAACCTTCCCTTGGACCGTGAGGTCCGCGATGCAGCACCCGGTGATGTGGACGGAGTGCGAACTTGAGGCTAAACCGTTTTTGTGTGTTACCGGATGGACAGGGAGCGCGCAGCGTCTTCCTGTGTCAGGGTGAACGAAGCTTTCCGTGCTCCCGGAGTCCAGCAGGCAGTCCGTCTCGTTGCCGTTGAGGTGGATCAGCGTTGTCATTTTGGCGAGCGTGCGTGGACGAGACTGGTCGAGTTGAACGGCCGCGAGCCGTGGAGAAAATCCGTCGTCGCTGTCTGAGACGATGCTGGAGGGACCCTGCGTGGCAGACCCGGAGGTCGGTGGCCAGGATCCATATGTGAAGTCTGCGCCCCAAGATGGCGGTGCCCAGGATCCACACGTGGGGTCGGGGCCCCAAGATGGTGGCGCCCAGGACCCGCACGTGGGGTCGGCGCCCCAAGTTGGCGGCGCCCAGGAAGCCCTCATGGCCGCTGGGGGCGGAGCTAGCGTTGCCGGCGCTGCGAGCGGAGGAGGTGAGGCGCGCAGGCCGGTGCAGGAGGCGAGCCAGGTGCATCAGTTGCGAGCGGCGGAGGTAAGGCGCGCAGGCCGGGTGCAGGAGGCGAGCCGGGTGCATCAGCTGCGAGCGGCGGAGGTAAGGCGCGCAGGCCGAGGGCGGGGGGGGAGGAACGCGCGCGGCGGGCCGGCAGAGACCTGGAGGGGCCGGGGAGGTGCGCTTGTCGGCCGGCGGGGCCCGGGTTGGAGGAGCTGGGTGAGGTGGAGCGGCTCTGGGGCGCGAGTCGGGAGCGGCTGGGGCTGCCCTGGGGGAGAGAGAGAGGCACACGGCCGTTCGCAGAGGCCTGGGAGTCGGGGGGGGGGGGGGGGGGGGGGGGGGGGGGGGGGGGGGGGGGGGGGGGGGGGGAGTGCTGTGCAGCTTCCAGAAGCGCTGCAGCCAGCGTTTTGGCCTGGCAGACCGTGGAGTAGTGGCCCTTCTTCCCGCAGCTCTTACAGAGGGCGGAGCGGGCTGGGCAGCGCGAGCGAGGGTGTTTTGCCTACCCGCAAAAGTAGCAGCGGGGCCCCGCGGATTTATCGGGGCGTCCCACGGCACAAACCTGAGGGAGGTCGGGAGCGGCGGGTGGCGGGTGGGAAGCGTGCCAGGAGGCCTGGCCATGGTCATAGGTGTGAGCGCTTTGATCTGCGACCTCCAGAGAGGAGGAGAGAGTCAGCGTCTCAATTAAACTGAGTTCGTCTCTTTCCAGCATCCGCTGGCGGATCACGGGGGACAGCATCCCAGCCACGTAAGCGTCTCTGATGAGTAGCTCCATGTGTTCTGTAGCCGAGACCGCTACACAGTAGCAACTTCTCCCCAGGGCATAGAGGGCCCGGGCGTATTGGCTTAGAGACTCACCGGGGACCTGCTTTCTGGTGGCCAGCCAGCAGATGTCGAGCGAATACCCTGTTGACCGGTTTGATGAATTGTCCTTTTAGCTTTTGTATAGCGTCATCATAATCCGTTTCCTCTTTGATTATTGCGTAAGCGTCAATACCCACGCTGGAGTGGAGGACGTGCAGCTTCTGTGCCCCGGTGGGGGGGGTGGTTGTAGATGCTAGGAACCCTTCGAGGCAAGTCAGCCAGAGTTGGAAAAGTTCTGCAGAGTTCGGAGTTTGCGGGCTGATGCGGAGGCATTTGGGCTTGATGCGAAACTCCATCTTCAAAGTCGTAGTCAATTAAATTGACGTACCATCAATTGTGCGCGAGGCGAGTGATTTACCAAAGTCTGGCTTTAATTGACTAGAACACAGCTCTGCGATCGTCTACAGTGGAAAGGACGATCGTCAGGCGTCTGACCATTTATACCTCGTTAATAGAGGCGTGGTTAACTCAGCCTCTCGGCCAATCGGTCGAGAGGCACATGACTGACCAGGGCCAAGTAAGCCGACGTTCTGGCCCAATGGCAGACCGGTATGCAGATCATATCACCACACTAGGGTATGTAGGAGAAGTCCCAGAAAGACTGAAATCAAAGGGACAAAGAGAACTATAATCTGAACAAGGTACTACTGTTCATCGAAATTAAAGAACGGGGCAAAAAGTCTTTTCCAGTTAAAGACACGGCTAAAAGTGAACACCTGGTGAAGTTGGCTGGTGAGAAGCCAGACATTTGATGTAATCCTAAGGTTGGTGACTTTAATACAGCCTGTGAAGCAGTGGTGTTCTGTTGGCATGGCTATACATTTGCAAGGATTGTGTAGAAGCTTGAATGCAGGTAGCAATCCAGGCAGAGGAATACTGAAAAGGGGAAAGTGAAATCCTGGAAGTCGATTCTTGGTGAAAACACCTGAGGGAAAGTGTAGTTTGGGGCATGTTTCTTCAAGAGTGAAGTAAGGAAACACTTGTGTGGAAATGAGAGTTCCAATGAGACCAGTAGATTTATAGTGTGATAATCATCTGGGGGGATTTAATGATAAACCCACAGATGTTATATTGGGTGGCATCTGTCACTTGGTTTCAGAGTGTACTGTGTCTGACCACATTTCACCTATTTTGATTTGATTTATTGTCACATGTATTGGTATACAGTGAAAAGTATTGTTTCTTGCATGCTGTACAAACAATGCATACCGTACATAGGGAAGGAAGGAGAGACTACAGAATGTAATGTTACAGTTATAGCAAGGTGTAGAGAAAAGATCAACTTAGTACGAGGTAGATCCATTCAAATCATCAGCAAATTTGAAAATCAAGTTGGAGGGAAATTTGGCCACAGTCATAGGTGTATAAGGAGTATAGTTGGGGCTGAGGACACAGCCTTTTGGATCACCGGTGTTGAGGATGATCATGAAGGAGGTGTTGTTTCCTATCCTTACTGATTGTGGTCTGTGGGTTAGGAAGTTCAGGATCCAGTCGCAGAGGGAGGAGCCGAGGCCAAGGCCACGGAGTTTGGAGAGGAGTTTTGTTGGAATGAAAGTGGGAAGGCTAAGCTGTAGTCAATAAATAGGAGTCTGACATAGGTGCCTTTGTTATCTAGGTGTTCCAGGGTAGAGTGCAGGGCCAGGGGAGATGGCGTCTGCTGTGGGCCTGTTGCAGCGGTAGGTGAACTTTAGAGGAGCAAGGCAATCTGGGAGGCTGAAGGTGATTTGTGCCATGACTAACCTTCAAAGCATTTCATGATGATGGATGTCAGAGCCACTGGACGATAGTCATTAAGGCATGCTGCTTTGCTTTTCTTTGGTACAGGGATGATGGCCGTCTTCTTGAAGCAGTTAGGGATCTCAGATTGTTGTCAAGAGAGGTTGAAGATGTCTGTGAATACCCCCACCAGCTGATCCATGCAAGACCCTAGTGCTGAGACCTATTAGTTAAGGTGGACTGTGCACTTACCGAGAACATTAGCATTTAAGATATTTTGTAGCTTGTGTTATCCTTAAAATCTGTGTACATCTGTGAAGATATAGACAGTGTGAAGGAGTATTCTATATAGTCAATCTTTTCATGTTTGATAAATTTTTGTTAAAAGTTAACTGGCAAAAGCGGTACATGCATGGTGCAGTGGGTTAGCACTGGGACTACGGTGCTGAGGACCTGTGTTCGAATCCCGGCCCTGGGTCACTGTCCGTGTGGAGTTTGCACAGTCTCCCCGTGTCTGCATGTGTTTCAACCCATAACCCAAAGATGTGCAGGTTAGATGGATTGGCCACACTAAATTGTCCCTTAATTGGAAAAAAAAATAATTGGGTACTCAGTCCTGTGATTCTGTTCATCCATATCTCTAAACAAAAAACAAAAGCTATGGGGCGGTATTCTCCCCTCCTTCACCGGGGGGGCCTCTGGTGGGGTCTGGCCCGCGATCGGGGCCCAGCGATTGGCGGACCGGCCTCTCTCCCCTACCTCCCCCCCCCCCCCCCCCCCCCCCCCGGGCCCTACCTCCTTCTGTGGCCGGCCCCAGAACACCGGCGCCATGTTGGTGAGGGGCCGGCGTACGTAAGAAGTTCACCGCGCATGCGCAGGACAGCACGGCCCAACTGCGCATGCGCAGGATTGAGCTGCCCCAACCGCACATGCGCAGGTTGGCGCGGCGCCCATTTGGCGCCACGTGGGGACGCTGAAGTGGCGTGAACCACTCCAGCACCTATGGGGGCCAGAATAGGTCATGCCTGGGCCCTGTTCGCGCCATCATGAAACGCGACGGCGTTCATGACGGCGCGGGCACTTAGTCCCGGGAGCAGGGAAACCTGCCCAAGGTATATTGAGCGAGGGTTCCATACTGGGACCTGACTATCAGTAGTAACATCAGTTGGGATTGTAAAACAAATTTGGCAGAGGCCAATGATCCTTTGAGACGGTCAACAGTGATGTTGGAATGTGGACCAGCAACATGCTATTGAAAAGATCAAACAACTTCTAAACTCCACTGAAATGTTGGCACATTATGACCCAGAACAGTCAACCATAATAGCAGCAGATGCATTGTCAACAGCCTGGGGTCAGTAATATTTCAAGTGAAGAGAGATGGCCAGAGTAGATCAGTTTACTATGCCTCAAGGTCATTATCAGAAACAAAACATGGTTGCACCATAATTGAAAATGTTGGCAGAAACAGTGGTGTGTGAAAAATTCTCAGACTACATTACCTTTAGATTGTTGTTCAAAATTGAAACAGACCATAAGCCACAAGTTGCTCTTTTGAACATGAAAGAAATTGCAAAGATGTAATTCAGAATCCAATGGTTCAGATTTAGATTTATGAGATGTGACTCTTATCACTCCTCAGAGACGGAGATGAGGGCCCGATCTCTCGTCCGCCCCGCAACGTGACCCCAACCTCATCAAACCCCAACTCACCTATAAGGTGGTCATCAGGCACCCACACATCCCCGTACCTGTGCAGGGCACCTCCAGGCCCAAACCCCGGCGTGGAAAAAATGCCAGCCTGGCACCTTGGCACTGTCAGCCTGGCACCCTGGATGTTCCCCTGTCAGTGCCATCTGAGCATCTTGCCAGTGTATCAGGCTGGCAGTGCTAGGGCGCCACCTGGCAAGCATCCCAGAGCCTCCAATCCCCTGGGAGACCCTACAAGTGCCCTTCTGTCTGGCCCCCATTTGTGGAGACCAGAACCGAACGGGACTCACCCGAGAACTCCGAGGTGAGGGGGTTAGTCCCCACGCCTCAGGAAGATCATGGGACAGTATATTAGAGTGAGACTAGCTGTTTCACTCTAATGTGCGGAGTTACAAAAGAGTGATCCTGCCCACAATGGACAGGATTTAGATCACAGCATCTCACAAGATCGCGTTAGTTTTTGGGAGTCGTGGAAATCTGGGTCGATCCCGGAAGAGGGATCTCCTGGCATCTACCAGCCGCGCTGCCTTTCGGGCACAATCAGGTAGATCGGGTAAGCAGGCCCAAGGGACCTGTCTTATGAAAAGAGATTGAGCAGTTTAGGCCTGTACTCTCTCAAGTTTAGAAGAATGAGAGGAAATCTACTTGAGGTATATAAGATAACAAAAGGTATTGACAAAGTAGATGTAAAGCGGATGTTGCCTCTTCTAGGGCAATCTAGAACGAGAGGTTATAGTTTTAGGCTAAGGGGTAGCGGATTTAAAACAGAGAGAAGATTGAGGAGAAATTACTTCCCTCAAAGGGTTGTGAATTTGTGGCATTCACTACCCCAGAGTGCAGTGGATACCAGGGGCAGGATTCTGTGATCCTGAGGCTAAGTGTTGATGCCGTCGGAAACACCATCGCGTTTCTCGACGGCGTCAACACGGCCTCAGCATCAGCAATCCTGGCCCCTATAGGGGGCCAGCACAGCACTGGAGCGGTTCACGCCGCTCCAACTGCTGATCCTGGCATCAACTGGGCGCCGAAGGGTCCGCGCATGCGCAGTGGCACCGGCGCCAACGCGCGCATGCGCAGTGGCTCCCTTCATCGCGCCGGCCCGACGCAACATGGTGCAGGGCTTCCGGGGCCGGCATGGAAGAAAGGAGGCCCCTAGCCAGAGAGGCCGGCCCGCCGATCAGTGGGATCCCCCCGGGGTTGGACACCCCCCCCCCCCCACCCCCCCCACAGGCTGCCCCCCGACCTTTCCACGCCGAGTTCCCGCCGACTGAGAGCAGGTGTGGATGGCGCCGGCAGGACTCGGCCTTTTTACGACGGCCGCTCGGCCCAACCCGGGCCGAAAATCGGCAGGGGGGGCCCGATAGAGCGGCCGCCGACTGGTGCCGTGCCAACCACTCCGCACCAATGGTGCCGATTCTCCGCTCTGCAGAGAATCGTGTGCCGGCATTGGGGCGGCGTGGCACAATTTGCGTGGTTGTGGGGATTCTCCGGCCCGGCCCCGAGCTGAGAGAATGCCGCCCCAAGACTTTGAGTAAATTTGAGGAGTTGAAAGACAAATTTTTAATTAGCAATGGCTTAAAGGGTTATGAAGAACAGGCAGGAAAGTGGAGATCAGCCATGATTTTTTAAAAAAAACTAATTTTTATTCACATTTTTCTACAACAAATTTTCTCCCAACAATAAAGTAAACAAGGTGGAGAAATAAACAGAAAGAGAAATCCCCCCCAATACAAAGCAATAAATGAATAACAATACAAAAAAGAAGAAAATAGCAAACACACCGTCGCAAAAACAAACCCCCTGAACCGACCCCAAACCCATCTCCCCTTACCCTGCCCCCCACCCCCGGGTTGCTGCTGAGATTGACCACCCTCTACCCCTCCGCCAGAAAATCGAGAAAGAACCCTTGTACCGACCCCCTCAGGGCAAACTTAACCTTCTCTAGCCTGCTGAACCCGGCCATGTCATTGATCCAGGCCTCCGGGCTCGGGGGCTTCGTGTCCCTCCACTGTAAAAGAATCCTACGCCGGGCTACTAGAGACGCAAAGGCCAGGGTACCGGCCTCTCTCGCCTCCTGCACTCCCGGCTCCGATGCTACCCCAAAGATAGCGAGCCCCCAGCCCGATTCCACCCTGGAACCGACCACCTTGGACAAAGTCCCCACCACCCCCTTCCAAAACCCCTCCAACGCCGGACACGCCCAGAACATGTGTGTGTGGTTCGCCAGGCCTCCCGAACACCTCCCGCACCTGTCCTCTACCCCAAAGAATCGGCTCATCCTGGCCCCAGTCATGTGCGCCCCAAGCAGCACCTTCAGCTAAATTAAGCTGAGCTGTGCACAAGAAGAGGACGAGTTCACCCTCCCCAGGGCGTCCGCCCACGTCCCATCGTCGATCTCTTCCCCTAGCTCCTCCTCCCACTTCACTTTCAGCTCTTCCACCGAGGCCTCCTCCTCCTCCTGCATCATCTGATAAATTGCCAAGATCCTACCCTCACCGACCCACGTCCCCGAGAGCACCCTATCCTGCACCCCCCTAGGCGGCAGTAGCGGGAACTCCGCCACCTGCCGCTTAACAAACGCCCTAATCTGCATATACCTGAAAGCATTCCCGGGGGGAGGCCCCACTTCCCCTCCAACTCCTCTAAAGTTGCAAACTTCCCGTCGAGGAAAAGGTCCCCCATCCGCCTGATGCCTGCCCTATGCCAACTCAAAACCCACCATCTATTCTCCCTGGTGCACACCGGTGATTGCCCCGTATCGGGGCCCACACTGAGGCCTTCACTTCCCCCCTATGCCGCCTCCACTGCCCCCAAATTTTGAGGGACGCCACCACTACCGGACTCGTAGAATACCTTGCCGGGGGGAGTGGGAGCGGGGCCGTCACCAATGCCTCCAAACTCGTACCCACACAGGACACCACCTCCAACCTCTTCCATGCGGCACCCTCCCCCTCCATCACCCGCCTACGAATCATTGCCACATTCACAGCCCAGTAATACCCACACAGGTTGGGCAACGCCAAACCGCCTACCTCCCTGCCTCGCTCCAGGAATACCCTCCTCACTCTCGGGGTCTTCCGCGCCCACACGAACCCCAGAATACTCTTATTAACCCTCCTAAAAAAAAAGCCTTCGGAATCAATATGGGGAGGCACTGGAAAAGAAACAAAAACCTCGGGAGCACCATCATCTTAACTGACTGGACTCTACCCGCCAAAGAGAGTGGCAGCGCGTTCCACCTCCTGAGTTCCTCCTCCATCTGTTCCACCAGCCTCGAAAAGTTTAGCCTGTGCAGGGCCCCCCAGCTCCTAGCTATCTGGACACCAAGATATCTAAAGCTCCTCTCCGCCCTCTTCAATGGGAGCTCTCCTATCTCCCTCTCCTGGTCCCCCAGGTGCAGCACAAACAGCTCACTCTTCCCCACATTTAGCTTATAGCCTGAAAAATCCCCAAACTCCCCAAGTATCCTCAACACCTCTGGCATCCCCCAGCCGGATCCGCGATGAATAACAGTAAATCATCTGCGTACAGCGACAACCGGTGCTCCTCTCCTCCCCCCCCCCCCCCCCCCGCACAATCCCCCTCTAGTTCTTCAAATCCCTCAGCGCCATGGCCAAGGGCTCAATCGCTAACGCGAAGAGCAGGGGAGACAAGGGGCACCCCTGCCTCGTCCCCCGGGAAAGCCGAAAGTCCTCCGACCTCCTCCCATTCGTCACCACACTCGCTACCGGGGAGCTATACTGCAACCTCGCCCAGCTGATGAATCCCTCATCAAAACCAAACCTCCTCAGCACTTCCCACAGGTAGCTCCACTCCACCCTGTCAAAAGCTTTCTCTGCATCCATCGATGCTACTATTTCCGCCTCCCCAGCCGCCGACACCATCATCATAACATTAAGAAGCCGCCGTACATACAGCTGCCTCCCCTTCACAAACCCCGTTTGGTCCCCATAGATAACCATCGGGACCACATCTTCCACCCTCCTGGACAGTACCTTAACCAACAACTTTGCATCCACATTGAGGAGCGAAATCGGCCTATGAGACCCATACTGGAGGGGGTCCTTATCCCGCTTCAGGATCAGTGAGATTATTGCTCTAGACATTGTCAGGGGCAGAGCCCACCCCCTCCCTCACCTCATTCAGGGTCCTCACAAGCAGCGGGCCCAGCAGATCTGAAAACTTCTTATAGAACTCCACCGGGAACCCGTCAGGTCCGGTGCTTTCCCTGTCTGCAGGCTCCCCAGCGCCTCCATCAGCTCCTCCAACTCGATTGGGGCCCCCAGACCCTCCACCCGCTCATCCTCTACTCTTGGGAACTCCAGCTTATCCAGAAAGCAGTCCATCCCGCCCACCTCCCTAGGGGGCACCGCCTGGTACAGCCCCTCATAAAAGGATCTGAACACCCCATTAATGTCCCTGCCACTCCGCACCAAGTTCCCTCCTGCATCTGCGACTCCCCCTATCTCTCTCGCTGCCTCCCGCTTCTGGAGCTGGTGGGCCAGCATCCGACTTGCCTTCTCCCCATACTCATATACTGCGCCCTCCTCCACTGCGCCTCCGCCTTCCGGGTGGTCAGTATATCAAACTCCGCTTGGAGACTGCGACGCTTCCTCAAAAGCCCCTCCTCCGGGACACCCGCATACCTCCTGTCCACCCTTACCATTTCTTCCAACAACCTCTCCCTCTCAACCCCCTCCCCCCTCTCCCTGTATGCCTGAATGGATATCAGCTCCCCTCTAACCGCTGCCTTCAAAGCTTCCCAGACCACCCCAACTTGCACCTCCCCGTTATCGTTGGCTTCCAAATACCCCTCTATATCCCTACGGACCCGACTGCATACTTCCTCCTCTGCCAGAAACCCCACATCTAACCTCCATAGCGGGCGCTGATCCTTCCCCTCCCCCAGCTCCAGGTCCACCAAATGTGGAGCGTGGTCAGGTATGGCTATCGCCGAATACTCCACCCCCACCACTCTCGGGATTAGCGCCCTGCTGAGAACAAAAAAGTCAATCCGGGAATAAGCCTTGTGGACATGGGAGAAAAAGGAGAACTCCCTACCTCCCGGCCTCAAAAACCTCCAAGGGTCTACCCCTCCCATCTGATCCATGAACCCCCTCAGCACCGAGGCCACCGCCGGCCTCTTGCCCGTCCTTGACCTCGAACGATCCAGAGCCGGATCCAACACAGTATTAAAGTCCCCTCCCAAGATCAAACCCCCCGTCTCCAGGTCCGGGATCCGGCTCAACATTCGCCGCATAAAGCCCGCATCGTCCCAGTTGGGGGCGTACACATTGACCAGAACCACCCGCTCCCCCTGGAGTCTACCACTCACCATTACGTATCTACCTGCACTGTCCGCCACCACATTCGACGCCACAAACGACAAGCTCTTGCCAACTAAGATCGCCATCCCTCGATTCTTCGCATTGAGCCCCGAGTGAAACACCTGTCCTACCCAGCCTCTTCTCAGCCTCACCTGATCCGCCACCTTAAGGTGCGTCTCCTGGAGCATAGCCACGTCCGCTCCCAGCCCCTGCAGGTGCGCCAAGACCCGTGACCGCTTCACCGGTCCATTCAGCCCCCTCACGTTCCATGTGACCAGCCGAATCTGGGGGGGGGGGGTCTTCCAACCTCCCTCTGTGCCGGTCAGCCATAGCTCTCCGTCGGCTCACCACGTGCCTGCAGAACCCCCCAGGCCCGTTCCCCACGGTGGCAGACCCCCCCCCCCCCCCCCCAACCTCCCCCTTCACCAGCCGTTCCCCTACGGCCCCTGCAGCAGCAACCCGGTACCCCCCCCCCCTACTCCCCCCCCCCACTCCCCCCCCCCCCCCCCGAGCCTCCCCACTCCTCCCCCCCCCCCCCAAGCTAGGGCCCCCCTAGCTGCGTAACCCCTTCCATTGTACTTCCGTAAGTCAGCTGACTCCTGCTGCTCCCATCATCCCGTCAACCCCCCCCCTCGATGCAACACAACCACCATTCCCCCCTCCCAGTGCCGGCCCCGCCCCCTCCTCCTCCAGCGCGGGAAGAAAGCACATGACCCAGCGGGACCGCGAACAGCTCCCCAACCCTCCACCAGTGAAAAAACAAAAAAGCACCCAAATAAATAAATAACAGTCCCAAAAAGCGAAAAAGCAGAACAGCAAAAAGACAACATCAAACACAGCCAATAAAAAATGAAAGGATACCAAGGAGGACAGAGCCTCCGGACTATGTACATCATTCCCCAGCCCCCCAGTCCTCAGTTCGAGTCCAACTTCTCTGCCTGGACAAAGGCCCAGGCCTCCTCCGGAGAATCAAAGTAGAGCTGGCGGTCCTTGTAAGTGACCCAGCGGCGAGCCGGCTGTAGCAGGCCAAACTTCACCCCTTCCTGTGAAGCACTCCCTTCACTCGATTGAAACCAGCCCTTCTCTTCGCCACCTCCGCGCTCCAGTCCTGATAGATCCTGATCTCTGCATTCTCCCACCTGCTGCTCCTTTCCTTCTTCGCCCATCTCAGCACACACTCACGGTCAACGAAGCGGTGAAAACGGACCAGCACCGCCCTAGGCGGCTCGTTCGGCCTGGGCTTCCTCAACAGCACTCGATGGGCACCCTCCAGCTCCAAGGCTCCTTGGAACGACCCCGCGCCCATTAACGAGTTCAGCATCACAACCACGTAGGCCCCCAAATCCGAATCTTCCAGCCCCTCCGGGAGGCCCAAAATCCGCAGATTCTTCCGACGGGAGCGGTTCTCCATCTCCTCCATCCTAGCCAGACATTTCTTGTGAAGCGCCTCATGCGACTCCACCTTCACTGCCAGGCCCAGGAGTTCGTCCTCGCTCTCCGAGGCCTTTTGCCGTAGCTCTTGGATCTCTGCACCCTGAGTCGTCTGAGTCGCCATGAGCTTGTCCAGCGAAGCCTTAAACGGTTCCAGAATCTCAGCCTTCAGCTCGCTGAAGCAGCTCCTGCTGCTCCTGCGCCCACTGCTGCCACGCTGCCGGTTCCCCGCCCGCCACCATCTTGTTTTTCTTGCCTCGCACCTTTCTCTGCTCCAAAGCCGATTTTTTGACCGCTCCGCTCCTGGTCCAGTCCATCCACCAGCAGATAAGCACAGTGAATGTGTTCGCACCCGGGGAAAAGTCCAACTAGCACCGCTGCGGGCCCTTAAAAGAGCCCAAAAGACAAAAAATAGCGGGAGCTACCAAACGTGCGGCTTAGCTCCACATCACCGCAACCGGAAGTCCCGAGATCAGCCATGATTGTATTGAATGGTGGAGCAGGCTTGAGGGGCTGAATTGCCTACTCCTGCTCCTAATTCTTATGTTCCTTGAAGGTGTCATATGTGTAGTGGATAAAGAGGAACAATTAGATACTCTGTACTTCGATTTCCAGAAGGTATTTGATAAGGTCCCACATCAAAGGTGATTGCTGAAAATAAAAAATCAGGTGAAGGGAATAACATACTGGCATGAATCAAAGATTGGCTAACTATCAGGACACAGAGAGTTGGCATAAATGGGCCCTTTTCTGGTTGGCAGGATATGACGAGCAGTGTGCCGTAGGGATCAGTGCTGGGGTCTCAACTTTTTACAATTTATATAAATGGCTCAGGTGAAGGGACTGAAGGTATGGTTGCTAAATCTGCTGACGACACAAAGATAGGTAGGAAAGTCAATTGTGCAGAGGATGCATGGCGGCTACAAAGGTACATAGATAGGTTAAGTGAGTGGCCAAAAATCTGGCTAATGGAGCATAATGTGGCCAATGGGAAATTGTCCATTTTGGCAGGAAAAATTAAAAAAACGTATTATCTAAATGGTGAAAGATTGCAGAGCTCCAAGGTGCAGAGGGATCTGGTTGTCCTAGTGCATAAGTCAGGAAAGGTTAGTATAGTAGCAAGTAATTAGGAAAGCTAATTGAATTTTATTGTGAATGGAATCGATTACTAAAGTAGGGTTATGCTTCAGTTGTACAAGGCATTGGTGGGACCACATCTGGAGTATTATGTATAGTATTGGTCTCCTAATTTAACAAAGGATGTAAATGCATGAGAAGCAGTTCAGAGTAGGCTTACTCGATTACTGCCAGGAATAAGCGGGTTGTCTTATGAGGAAAGATTGGAGAGGTTAGGTTTGTATTCACTAGAGTTTACAAGAGCAAGAGGCAACTTGATCAAAATCTTTAAGGTCCTGAGGGGTATTGAGGGTGGACATGGAGAGGATGTTTCCTCTTGTCATTGTATCGAGGGGTCACTCATTTACAGCGCCGGCCCTAGGGTTGCTGGCGCCCCGGGCAAGCTGAACAGAGGGGGGGGGGCCGCCCTGGGGGAGTGCGGCCACCCTGGAGGAGTGCGGCCACCGCGCATGCGCTGGTTGGCACCGGCCCAACTGCGCATGCGCGGGACCCGAGTCTCTGGCGCCCCCTAGCACATGGCGCCCCGGGCGACTGCCCGAGTTGCCGGTGCCTTGAGCCGGCCCTGCTCATTTAAGACAGAGATGAAGAGAATCTTTTTTTCTCTCAGTGTGTCATGGCTCTCTGGAACTCTTCCTCCAAAAGAAATGGAAGCAGAACCATTGAATATTTTGAAGGCAAAGCTAGATAGATTCTTTGGGGTATGTTTATTGGAAGTAGGCAGGTTATTGGAGGTAGGCAGGAGTGTGGGATTGAGGTTACAATCAGCCATGACTTTACTAAATGGCGGAGAAGGCCGTGGAGCGGAGTGGCTTACTCCTGCTCCATCGCTATATCAGGGAGATGACAAGGACTCTGTATAGAATGGGAAGGGATATCATTGTCTTCTCACTGACCAGGGAAAAGCAGAAGAGAACACATAGATTTGCCAGGCTTGCGAGATTCCCACTGGTATCGGATGCAATCAACAGCATGCATGTAGCTCTGCAGATTCCACTTGTTAACAGGAAATATTTTGTAACTGCAAGGGCAGTTTTGACTTCCAGTTGGTGTGTGACCCTGGTCAGAAGATCCTCTCAGTGAATGCCAGCTCTCATGGCAGTAGGCATGACTCATTCATCCTCTGCAGGTATAGTACTACAATCTCTACCTGTGATATTTGGCCCACTACACAGCAACAGAGGCTGGTTGCTACCTGATCTCTTGAGGGCAGCATAACTATAATGAAAGGCATACAGCCACCAGGAACATCATGGAGGAAATAATTAGTGTGCTGCAGCAACAGTTCCACTGTCTGCTCAGGCTGGGCCCATTTTTGCAATGTTTTCTCATTCAAGGGCCTGATGAGCGAATTTCAGAAAGATAATGTTTGGCACAACAATAAACTGACTTGTAAAATAAAAAGTTGTGGTATTAAGAAAATAAATAATTCCTGAGCATATCTAGAGCAATGTCACAACAATAAATTGTTGAGTTAAAAAAGAAAGAGTAATTAATATCATAGACTAGAGTGTGAAAGGTTCACAAAACAAAAAGAGAAAATACTGGACAATCTCAGCAGGTCTGACAGCATCTGCAGAGAGAAAACAGAGCTGTCGTTTTGAGTCTGAATGACTTTGTCAAAGCTTTGTCCTTTGTTCTCACTATTAAAAGGCACCTAGGTAAAACCTTTGAGTAAGTGAACTGGTCGAAAGTATCGGAATTGGACAAATGCAACAGTTGGAAGACAAATTGCTAGACCACTGTGGCACTCTACCAATGTTTTTGAACACTGGAAGCTAGGAACTGTGAATGAGCAGAAATATTAAGGACTTCAGGTACAGAAGTGGACTAATACAAAAAATAATAACATGAAATGTTGATCTCTTTCTCCAGATAAAGGTGGATAATTTATAGCCTTAAGAGTGAAGTTTAGCTCTGGGTACAGCATATCAGAATGGATTTATAGGCCCTGGCATGCTTGACATGCAGATATTAACACTGCTGGAAGTGTTATACTATGAGGACAGGTTGCATGGATAAGGCCTGTATTCCTTTGAATATAAATAATTACGGGTGATTTTATTGAGGTGTTTCAAATCAAAGGCATTATAATAATAATCTTTATTGTCACAAGCACACTTACATTAACACTGCAATGAAGATACTGTGAACAGCCCCTAGTTGCCACATTCTGGCACCTGTTCGGGTACACAGAGGGAGAATTCAGAATGTCCAAATTACCTAACAGCATGTCTTTCGGGACTTGTGGGAGGAAACTGGAGCATCCGAGGAAACCTACGCAGACACAGGGAGAATGTGCAGACTCCAAACATACAGTGACCAATATAGTCTAAATAGAAACGATCTAGACATTAGTATGCAGGGCACAATTGCAAAACTTGCAGATGACTCAAAAACACTGGTAAGTACGGTACGTATTGTGAACAGTGAGGAGAACAGGGTAGGATTTCAAACGGACATACACAGGTTGGTAGAACAAGCAGATAGATGGTGAACAGGGTTTAATGCAGAGAAATGTGAAGTGATTCATTTTGGTAGAAAGAAGGAGTACAGGAGCAGAGGCACCTGGGTATATGTCCATAAGTCATTGAAGGTGGGATATCAGATTAAGAGAGCAGTTAAAGTATACTACAAAGGGTGGCACAGTGGTTAACACTGCTGCCTCACGATGCTGAGGACCCGGGATCGATCCCGGCCCCAGATCACTGTCCATATGGAGTTTGAACATTCACTCCGTGTTTACGTGGGTCTCACCCTCACAACCCAAGGATGTGCAGGGTAGGTGGACTGGCCATGCTAAATTGCCCCTTAATTGAAAAAAAAAAGAATTGGATACTCTAAATTATTATTTTTTTTAAATGAAGTATACAGCATATTAGGCACAGTGTACAAGAACAAGGAATTTACGTAAAATTTGTAGAAAACTTTCAGTTTCAGCTGGAGTATTATGTCCACATCTGCTTGCCACGCTTCAGGAAGCGTCATGGATAGAATTTCTGAATTTTTTTGCCATGATCAAAAGTGGCTTGTGTGAAGTTTGTGGGCCTTCCTGCCCTCAGTGATTTATCCCAATTGAAGTGATTTCCAGCAGCCGGCTTTTGTGAATTTAAAAATAAAGAGGATTATTTATTATCACACACTTTCCCCAGAGGTTTCAAAACACAACATCATGCACACGCACAAAAGAGTAAATGCAGATAAAAACAATCTGATTACAATCTGGAATCATTTAAATCTTTTTAATTGCAGGACTGTACTTTCTAGAATGAATTGATGCTTTAGCTGGAATGGAGAACTTGTGAAAGCAAAGGGTGCTCAGTAAGCTGCGAAGCTTCTTGTAATTGAATTACCAGGAGTTTGGCTCTCAGGTAACCTTAAAGTTGGAAAAATTTGTGGGGGGCGGCTGCAGTCTTTCTCTCACTTTTAAAGTATAGCTTATTATCTTGGCGACATAATTGTCTTGCAGTTGATTCGATGGGTTAACTGGATCTTTCCCATTCGGTGAATTCAAAACACAGAACCTTTGTGCCCTCACATTCACACAGTTCCCCAGTCATTCCCCAGCTATCCCTTATGTATATGTGTTCAAATACCCACCACCCGCTTCCTTTAACAATATAATTGACATTTGTAATTGCCATTAACAAACCTGAACAATGTAATTGCTATCAACAAATATACCAATGTAATTTATAGGGCAATGACAGATTCCCCTTTTTTGTTTAAATTAAAACGTTTTGAAAACACAAGAACAAACTTTCAAGCGAATTGGAAAGAAACATAATTATATATTTTTTATCTTCTGTGTCTCACAGTCCCCCTCCTTTAAACAAAACTTTTTTTTCCTCTTTACCATATTTCAATAATCACAAAGTAATCAAAGAAAAAATTTGTCCTCCATATTCTCAATATAATACAAGACATTCCCCATCCAGTGCATCTAATATTTTTTTGGAACAAGCATCTCTCTTTGTAAAACAGTCTGACAACTGGCGACTTGCATCCACCCATGTTATTTTGGAAATCTCTCTTCTTTCCAACATTTTAATTATGCCAACAAGGTCAATTCTCAATGTTTTTTCAGTGACGCCCTTTGTCAAATGTGCAAGGGAATGGTTATCTACATAGCATTCAATCGGCAAAGCTTTCTCAGATTATCCCTTGGTTAAGATTTCCTTCAGCGTATTAGATAATAATATACACCCACATATATACACCTACATATGTACTGCTCCTACCAACATCAGTGCTTCAGCAGCTAAGGTGTTTTTACTACTTGTCATAATATACACCAGTATATCATGACTGATGGACATACACTAGGACCAATCAACATACACAAACACCGCATCCAATCACCAGTTAGAACACACTCACTATAAAGACAGAGGGCATCACTTTTCCCGCTCATTCTGGATGCTGCCTCTCAGAAGCACAAGAGCTTATCAGTTACAGAACAGACTCTCACCACGTACTGAGTGATTCAACTGGTTAGGACAGGCACAGGTCTCTAGTTAATCTAGCATTGTGTAAACCCACAGCAATAGTATGTCTAGCAGTTTATAAGAGTTAATAAAATAGTGTTGAACCATCTTCAGTGTTGGTGGCCTGTATGTGCTTCATGGATCCAGAGCGCCTAACACATCATGGTACCAGTAGTTGAGGGATGTTAGAACTTCGGAGACCTACCTACCAGTGATCAGCCTTCCACCAGTTTACAGCCATCCTGCAACATGGGCAGCGTCCGCCCGCCGCCGCCCCTCTGCATTACCGTCCAACTGGAAGATCTTCAAACAGCGCTTCCAGCTATACCTTGAGGCAATGGACCTGGAAGCTGCCTCAAACGCACGGAAGATTGCTCTCTTCCTCTCCACAGCCGGGGACCACGCCATCCACATCTTTAATTCTCTCATCTTCGCCGATGGGGAAGATAAATCTAAGTTCAAGATGGTCATAATATACACCAGTATATCATGGTGCAGACACACACACTGATGGACATACACTAGGACCAATCAACATGTACAACAACGGCAGCCAATCACCAGTTAGAACACACTCACTATAAAGACAGAGGGCATCACTTTTCCCGCTCATTCAGAATGCAGCCTCTCATGAGCACAAGAGCTCATCGAGTATAGTACAGACTCTCACCACGTGTTGAGTGATTCAACTGGTTAGGACAGGCATAGGTCTCTAGTTAATCTAGCATCGTGTAAACCCACAGCAATAATATGTCTAGCAGTTTATAATAGTTAATAAAATAGTGTTGAACCATCTTCAGTGTTGGTGGCCTGTATGTGCTTCACGGATCCAGAGCGTCCAACACATCACTACTCTTTTTATTTTCTTTGCTTTCCAGGCCAATGGACAACAATCATTATTCTTACTCACCAAAAATATGACAAAGCCTGCTGTGCTAGAATGTCCATTTGGAAGATTGCCACTGCTAAACATTATGACCTCATATCTTCTGGATCACACAAAGCTGGAAACTGGGGTGCACATTTCTCTGAATTCAATTTCTTTAATGTGTTATTTGCTCTCAGAACTTCCTCAACTGCAGCGTCAGGTGTAGTCTGAATGCACAATCAGTTCAGCTGCCCAACCAAACTTTTTTATTAGTTTGTTTCTTCCTTGGATGCAAGCTGCTTTTCTGTGTAAAAGAGATTGGAAGCTTACATTTAAAAAGTCTTAAAGTCTTCTTTAGGTACGTAGATAGTAAAAAGTTGATAAAAGGAGGAGTAGGGCTGATAAGGGACATAAAGGGGAATTTACACATGGGGTAGGGCTTTAAATGAATACGTTGCATCTGTCTTTACCAAGGAGGTAGGTGCTATCAGATATCAGACCCGATTTTATTGGGATGCAATTGGCATTTTCTAAGTAAGATTGTTGATTCAAGGTCACTCCTGACTTATTCTGCTTAATAGAATCATACAGTGCAGAAGGAGGCCACTTGGCCCATTGTTTCTGCACCAGCCCTTGGAAAGAGCACCCTACTTAAGCCCATGCCTCCACCCCTTTTCCGTAACACAGTAACTCTACTAAGGGGAAATTTAACATGGCCAATCCGAAGCCGGCACTCCCAGTGCAGACTTTGGAGTTGTGAGGTTGTTGCTGTGGTGGAGAGTGGCTGCTGCTGTTCTCTCTGTCTCTGTTGCTGCTGCTGTTGCTCAGTTTGCTTCTGTTTCCAGTGCTGGTTGCTGATGAGCTGCCAGGAGGAAGGAGAGAGGGGAGAAGGAAAGAGAGAGGAGAGAAGGAAGGAAAACCAACAACAGGAGGGTGGCTGCAAAAACAAGATGGGAGTAAAGCCCCTTTGTACTGCTGGTTTGCTGGGCCCCTCCTGGACCGAAGACCCCATACACCAGCGCTTCTTTCTGCAGGGAGGTCAGTTCCATTGGGCGGCCGTTCCAAGGTGGGAACACAGACTGTGTTTTTGCTGAGCCCTACTTGAGCTGAAGACCTCACAAACGAGTGCTACTTACCTCGGTATGGCCAACCTATGGTGGGAGCATGGATTGTGTTTTTGCTGGGCCCCCACCCAGGCTGAAGATCTGTCTATACTGCCCAATCCTCCCACCCTCCAGCTTCAACAGTGTCTCAGGAGTCTCCCACCTCACACATTCTTCAAACGACGGTGCCTCGCCCTCCTGTGTTGCCAACTTCCTCCCACTGTGCCCCTTAATCTCTCTTCCCTTCCTTGCCTTGTTCCATCTGTATACCTTCCTGGAGGAGAGCATATCATTCCAACTCGCTCTTCCCCTGTCTATTTCTCCTTCGAATTACAACACGACACAGCCCACACGGGGGTGGGTGTGGCACTTGCCCTGATGACCACTCCACCTACGCCAGTGGCGGGGCCGACTAGAACCACCTATGCGAGGGTGGTGCCCTCTTCAGCCTCCATTACTCCCACAGCTCAGCCACCTTTCCTGTTGCTGACCCGAAAGCTGGGTGTAAAGTGCTACGCTCACCCAACCGTCAACATAGATGTTTTTGTGGCCGCCTCTCGTATGGACGGGATAGTCGTGTTCTTCCTGAGGTCAGAGAGGGCGATCAACCTCGCCCTTGAAGAGGGGCTCGCATTGCGCAGCACCAACCTGGCAGTGGACCTTGAGGCCACCGCCGAGCGGGTCATATTGTCCAATGTCGGGGGCAGCACGGTGGCCTAGTGGTTAGCACAACCGCCTCACGGCGCTGAGGTCCCAGGTTCGATCCCGGCTCTGGGTCACTGTCCGTGTGGAGTTTGCACATTCTCCCCGTGTCTGCGTGGGTTTCGCCCCCACAACCCAAAAATGTGCAAAGTAGGTGGATTGGCCACGCTAAATTGCCCCTTAATTGGAAAAAATAATTGGGTAATCTAAATTTATAAAAAAAAAAAAAAATATTGTCCAATGTCCTGCCTTGCCTCCCTACCGAGCTCCTCCTCCCCCACCTCCAACTACTGGTGAGGTTCGTTCCGAGGTAACGCCACTCCCTCTTGGCCTGAAGGACGCCCCCTAAGGCACATCTACTCCTTCCGAAGCCAGGGTTTCATCCGCCTGGCCCGGGAGGATGTATGAGAGGAGCGGATTTGAGGTCTACCATCTCGGGAGACCTTCTATATTTTCTGGTCTGCAGATGGCGTATAGTACCACCCCTGCAAGAAGGTGGGGCATGGGAGGAAAAACTACCCTGGCTCCAAAGCCACCACAAACACCAAGGCGGCTACGGCTGGCACCGCCGGTCGCCCTCCCTCCGTTGGCATTACCACCCCAACCCTGCAGGGAGACAAGCGTACCAGCGCCTACTGGCCAATCAGCCAGGAGGGAGGGCATCCACCAGGCTGCAAGAACCGAAAGAAGGCAAGGCGGGGATCGGCTCCAAATACCCCCGACCCCATCAGCCTGGAGACCCCTGCGCCCCAGAACTCTGCCCAGGGGACCACTGATACACCTGGCACCGCGGGCACTCCATCTCATCCCAGGCCCATCAACGCCTCAAAGTCGGGTACTGGGCCCAGCTTCGTTTCGGCGGGTCAGCAAGGAGGGGGGTGCGGTGATGCGCGTGATCCCAGGCTGGCGCGAAGGACGCCCAAATCAGGAAGGAACCCCGGGGCGGAGTGTTGAGGGAAGGGGGGAACGATGCAAGGATGGAGTTTTCCTCAGCGCAAGCCACCCCCCACAAGCAGCGCCATTCCTTGGATGGGGAGAGGTGGTGGGGAGAAAGACATCATGACCAAACCCCCCCCCCCCCCCCCCCCCCCCCCGGTGCAGTGAGGGTGGCACCCCGACCTCTCGACATTACACTACATCCCCAGAAGAGAAATGAGAAGGTTTTTCAAGTTTCGAACCCTGAGCTGTCGCAGCCCCACCCCCCGAGCAAGATGCCTCGGGGCCGGGTGCAAGCGAGACCCCCCCCCCCCCCCCCGGAGGGTCTGTTCCACCCGGTTCAATTTTGCACGCCATAGGTGATTGTTTTTACAGCGCTGGAGGGCTGTGGCAGCTTCCTAGCCTCAGGGTCATTGGGCAGTGGTGGAAAGGAGAACCCCCCTCTCCGCCCCAGCCTCCGACGTCACGCACCTCCAGCTCCCGGATCTTCCGGTGGCCCAACATCGCAATAGGAGGGGGGTAGTTCTGAGTCACCGCCTCCCTCTGGCCTGATACAATTAGAGAAGCCTGTGAGGAACCCGTCTGTCGACGATCCGGGGGGGTGGGATCGAGGCAGACCCAGGGCTGGTTGGTGTGATGGCGCCGTCCCCCACACTCAATGTGGCGGAGGACTCGGTCCCAGGCGGTGACTGCCCGGAGGAGGACGGCTGCTCGGTGGGGAGCATGGGGGATGATTTGGGGTCTATCTGCAGCGAAGTGGTGGACTCCCTCGTGCCCGACACCAAGTTGCCCCTCATCCCCCGAGCAGAACTCTGGGATTTTCTGCGTGTAAACCGCGGTCGCCGAACAGAGTACAGCTAGCTCTCGACCCGTGGTTGGACATGTCGCCTTCCCATGCCGACGTTAAAGAGATGGGAGACGCGGACGATTCGGAGCAGCGCTGGCAGAAATCTTTCCTCGACGGATTCCTGAGGGAGCAGAGGAGCCGCTCTCCTCTGCTCCTTCTGAGCAATGAAAAGGTGAAGTAGCACTTTACTACTGACATTGCACATGATGAGTAGGAATTAACCCTCCCCAGGACCTCTGCCCACAGACCCGTTTCCAACTCCTCACCTAGCTCCTCCTCACACTTGCCCTTGAGCTCCTCCACCGGGGTTTCCTCCTCCTCCTGTAGTTCCTGGTAGATGTCTGACACCCTCCCCTCCCTCACCCAGGTGCCGGAGACCACCCTGTCCTGTATCCTCTGTGGCGGCAGCGTCAGAAAGGCCACTACCTGTTTTTTCTGGAAGGCTCGTACTTGCAGATATTTAAAGGCATTTCCTGGAGGCAGATTAAATTTGTCCTCTAGCGCCTTCAAACTAAGAAAGCTTCCGTCTATGAACAGATTTCCCATCCTTCGGATGCCTGCCCTCTGCCAGCTCTGGAACCCACCATCCATCCTGCCCGGGACAAACCTGTGGTTGTTGCATATCGGAGTCCAGACCGACGCTCCCTCCAGCTTCTTGTACCTCCTCCACTGTCCCCAGATCCGCAATGTCGCCACCACCACCGGGCTTGTGGAGTAACGGGTGGGCGGGAACAGCAAAGGAGCCGTTATCAAAGCTCCCAGACTAGTACTTTTACATGACGCCGCCTCCAGCTGCTCCCACGCCGCCCTCCCCACCCTCATCGCCCAATTCCTAATCATAGCTATATTGGCCGCCCAGTAGTAGTTGCGAAAGTTCAACAGCGCCAACCCCTCGACTTCGAAACAACAGCGATCTCCTTACTCGCGGGGTCTTATTCGCCCACACAAAGCCCATAATGATCCTACTCAGCCGCTTAAAAAAGGCCTGAGGGATGAAGATGGGGAGGCACTGATAGACAAACAAAAATCTGGGGAGGACAGTCATTTTCGCGGTCTGCACCCTCCCTGCCAGTGACAGCGGGAGCATGTCCCACCTTTTAAAGTCCACTTCCATTTGCTCCACCAACCAGGTCAGGTTGAGCCTGTGCAGGGCATCCCATTTCCTGACCACCTGTATACCCAGGTAACGAAAAGTTTTCTCTACCATCCTGAGTGGCAGCTCTTTCAGTCTCTCCTCCTGCCCCTTGGCCTGGATCATAAACAACTCGCTCTTTCCCATGTTCAGTTTGTACCCTGAAAAACTACCAAAATCCCTCAGGATCCGCAGAACCTCCCCCATCCCCTCCACAGGGTCCGAAATGTACAGGAGCAAATCATCCGCGTATAGCGAGGCCCGATGTCCCCCCCCCCCCCCCCCCCCCCCCCCCCGCCCCCCCCCCCCCCCCCGCGAACCAGTCCCCGCCAGTTCCTCGAGGCTCTCAGCACCATAGCTAGTGGTTCTATAGCTCGGGCAAATAGTAATGGGGAGAGGGGACACCCTTGCCTCGTTCCCCGGTGAAGCTCGAAGTACCCCGACCTCAGCCGGTTTGTACATACAATTGCTACAGGCGCCTGGTACAGCAATTTCACCCAGCCAATAAAACCCTCACCAAACCCGAACCTCCCCAGCGTTTCCCAGAGGTACTCCCACTCCACCCGGTCAAAGGCTTTCTCTGCGTCCATCGCTGTTACCACCTCCGCCTCCCCTCCCTCTGAGGGCATCATAATAATATTCAAAAGTCTCCGGACATTGGTATTGAGTTGTCTGCCTTTAACAAACCCAGTCTGGTCTTCCTCTATCACCCCTGGGGCGCAATCCTCAATTTTTGTGGCCAGAATCTTAGCCAGCAATTTGGCATCCACGTTTGAAAGCGAAATCGGCCTGTATGACCCGCAATGTTCCGGGTCCTTCCCTCGTTTAATAATGAGTGAGATCCAAGCCTGTGACATTGTTGGGGGGGAGGGTTTCTTTCTCTCTAGCCTCATTGAAGGTCCTCATCAGGAGTGGGCTCAATATTTCCGAAAATTTCTTATGGAATTCTACCTGGTAACCGTCCGGCCCCGGGGTTTTACCTGATTGTATGCCCTCTTTTCTCTTGACAATCTCCTCCAATTCAATCGGGGCCCCCAGCCCCTCCACCAGGTCCTCTTTCACCTTTGGAAACCTCAACTGGTCCAAAAATTGCCTCATCCCTTCCGCTCCCGTCGGGGACTCCGACTCATATAGTTTACTATAGAATTCCTTAAAGACTCCGTTAACCCCCCCGGATCCAAGACCGTGTTACCCTCCTTATTCTTTACTCCCACGATTTCCCTGGCCGCCACCCTCTTTCACAGTTGGTGTGCCAGCATTCTACTCGCTTTCTCCCCATACTCATAGACTGCCCCCCTTGCCTTCCTCAGCTGTGCTACCGCTTTCCCTGTGGTCAGCAGTTCAAATTCCGCCTGCAGACTCCGCCGCTCCCTCAGTAGCCCCGCCTCAGGGGCCTCCGCGTATCTCCTGTCCACTCGGAATATCTCCTCCACCAGTCTCTCCCTCTCCGCTCTTTCTCTTTTCCCTATGGGATCGAATTGAGATGATTTCCCCTCTGACAACGGCCTTCAGAGCCTCCCAGACCGGATTGTGCGCTGTGAATGATGAAGCTCTGGTGTCACCGCTAACCTGGGCGTCGAACTCGTCCGTGCTGGCATCGGTAGTGAAGTCGCCGGTGCGGGTACAGACATGGACTCCGGGAGCGTGTCTTCTGGAGCTTCATTCCTGTGGGTCGGTGAAGGGAAAATGGCAGGCAGGTGCCATGTAGGGGGTGCAGGTGCCATGTAGGGGCGGGGGCGCTGGTCAGTGTAGGTTGGGCGGGGTAAGATGGGGTGGTGGTGGTAGTGGAACCTGCAGGTGCCAGGTCCCGGAGGGAGACCGTATCGGGGTGTTCGATGTATGCGTACTGGGGGTTGGAGTGTAGGAGCTGACCCTCTCGACCAGGGGGTCGGACTTATGGCTCCTGACGTGCTTACGGAGCAAGACGGGCCCCGGTGTCTTCAGCCAGGGCAGAAGCGAGGCCCCCCGAGGTGGATTTCCCGGGGAAAACAAATAGGTGGACTTGAGGGGTCTCGTTTGTGGCCATGCAAAGTAGGGACCTAATAGAGTGGAGTGTGCAGGGGAGGACTTCCTGCCAGTGGGAGACTCCTAGACCGTAGGGCCAGTAGGACGGTCGTTTCCCCTGGGGTTATAACTGGTAGCCCTGCTCGAGGCGATGCCTTTGCTGAGCAGGTACTGACGCAGTTCGTCGCTCGTGAACAACGAGCCCCGGTCATTGTGGACGTATGTGGGGAAACCAAACAGGGTGAAGACACTATGTAGGGCTTTAATGACGGTGGCCGCGGTCATGTTGGGGCAAGGGATTGCAAAGGGGAAGCGGGAGAATTCGTCGATGATGTTGAGGAAATATGAGTTGCGGTTGTTGGAGGAGATACTGAGGCGCTCAAAGGGCTGGGATGCCTTTACCAGGTGGGCCTTATCCGGTCGATAGTAGTGCGGCTTGCACTCCGCGCAGATCGGGCAGTCCCTGGTCATGGCCCTGACCTCCTCAGTGGAATAGGGCAGGTTGTGGGCCTTGATGTAGTGGAAAAGCCGGGTGACCCCCGGGTGGCAGAGGCCATCGTGGATAGCACGTAGTCGGTCATCTTGCGCGCTGGTGCATGTGCCGCGGGACAGGGCATCTGGGGACTCGTTGAGCTTCCCAGGGCGATATACTATATCGTAATTATAGGTAAAGAGTTCGATCCTCCACCTCAAGATCTTATCATTCTTGATTTTGCCCCGCTGTGTATTGTCGAACATGAAGGCTACCGATCATTGGTCGGTGACGAGGGTAAACCTCCTACCAGTGAGGTAGTGTCTCCAGTGCCGCACGGCTTCCACGATGGCTTGGGCCTCCTTTTCGACTGAGGAGTGTCGAATTTCGGAGGTGGTGAGGGTTTGTGAAAAAAAACGCTACGGGCCTGCCTGCCTGATTGAGGGTCGCGGCGAAGGCGACCTCTGATGCGTCGCTCTCCACCTGGAAGGGGACGGACACATCCACCGCGCGCATCGCGGCTTTGGCAATATCTGCCTTGATGCAGCTGAAGGCCTGGCGGGCCTCAGCCGCCAGTGGGAAGATGGTGACCTTGATTAGTGGGCGGGATTTTTCCGCATAGTTGGGGACCCACTGGGCGTAATATGAAAAGAACCCGAGGCACCTTTTCATGGCCTTGGGGCAGTGGGAAAGGGGGAGTTGCAGGAGGGGGCCCAAACGGTCGAGGTCGGGTGCTAGGACCCGGTTTTCCAAGACATAGCCGAGGATGGCTAGTCTGGTCGTGCGGAAAACGCATTTCTCCTTGTTGTAAGTGAGGTTAAGGGTTCGGTCAGTTTGGAGAAATCTCTGGAGGTTGGCATCGTGGTCCTGCTGATCATGGCCGCAGATTATGACGTTGTCTAAGTACGGAAATGTGGCCCGCAGCCCGTAGTGGTCCACCATTCGGTCCATCGTTCTTTGAAAAACCGAGACCCCGTTCGTGACACCAAAGGGGACCCGGAAGAAGTGGAAGAGGCGGCCGTCAGCCTCAAAAGCCGTGTAGTGGCGGTCCTCTGGGCGGATTGGGAGCTGGTGGTATGCAGACATCAGATCCACCATGGAGAAAACCCAGTAGTGTGAGATCTGGTTTACCATGTCTGCGATCCGGGGAAGGGGGTATGCATCAAGGTGCGTGCACCGGTTTATGGTTTGGCTGTAATCTACAACATCTGTAATCTGAGCTCTCCAGGGGCTATTGCTGGCCTTGATAATTCCCTCCCGCAAGAGTCGCTGGACCTCGGACCTGATAAAAGTCCTGTCCGGGATGCTATACCGCCTGCTTCTCGTGCCAACTGGTTTGCAGTCGGCGGTGAGATTTGCGAAGAGCAGGGAAGGGTCGACCTTTAGGGTCGCGAGGCTACATACGGTGAGTGGGGGTAGGGGCCCGCCGAACTTCAGGGTGAGGCTCCTGAGGTTACATTGGAAATCTAATCCCAATAGGAGAAGAGCGCAGAGGTCTGGGAGCACATATAATTTAAAATTGGCGTACTCGGCGCCCTGTATTGCTAGGGTTGCGGTAGTGCAGCCCCAGACCTGCACCGAGTGCGACCCGGAGGCGAGGGAGATGATTTGATGCGCCGGGAAGATTGGGAGCGAGCAGCGTCTTACCATGTCCGGATGAATGAAGCTCTCTGTGATCCCGGAGTCGAAGAGGCAGGGCGTTTTGTGTCCGTTTACCCGGACGGTCATCATAGAGCTCTGGAGGTGTTTTGGTCGTGACTGGTCGAGGGTGACCGCGCCGACTTGCGGGTAGCCGGCGTGGTCGGAGGTGCTGGGGTGGTCCCAAGATGGCTGCCCCCGTTGGTTGCACGTGTCGGGCGGCGAGGAAGATGGCAGCCCCCATGAATCGCACGTGGTGGGCCGCGTGGGCGAGGATGGCCAAGATGGCGGCCCCCATGAGTCACACATGTAGTGCGGGCTTGGAGATGGCTGCCCCCACGGTCAACAGGAGGCCGATGATGATTCCGGGGGAGGGGGAGCCAGCAGACACGCTGCCACACTGCGGGATCTGCAGGCATGTGAGTCTGAGGGTCGGGCCTGCGATTTAGAGTTTCTGGACCTGGCTAGGCAAACTTTAGTAAAATGTCCTTTTCTCCCACAGTCACTGCAGTTCGCGTTCCGGGCCGGGCAGCGCTGCCTGGGGTGTTGAGGCTGGCCATAGAAATAACAGGGTAGCCCCCCCATGGTGAGCGGGCTGCCGCGCTGCACAGGCCTGGGGTATTCTTTGGTCGGGGATCCATGAGGGGGTTGCGTGATCGGACGGGAACGCGTTAAGGCTTTGGAACGCTACTTCCAGAGAGGAGGCTAATTTTACCGTCTCTTCCAGGTCCAGGGCCCCCTTTCGAGTAGGCGCTGTCTCACGTAGTTGGACCTGACTCCAGCCACGTAGGTATCCCGGATGGCGAGGTCCATATGTTGAGTGGCTGTAACGGCCTGGTAATTGCAGCTTCGTGCAAGGACTTTGAGGTCGCATGGATACTCTTCCAGCGATTCCCCGGGACGCTGGCGGCGAGTGGTGAGGAGGTGCCGCGCGTATACCTCGTTCACGGGCCTTACATAGAGGCGCTCTAGCATCGTGAGGGCGTCTGCGTAGGTGGAGGCTTCCTCGAGTTGAACAGAGATTCGATGGCTCACCCATGCGTGGAGGAGACTCAGCTTCTGTTTGTTGGAGGTGGAAGGCGAGGAGACAGCGGTGAGGTAGGCCTTGAAACAGCGGAGCCAGTGCGAAAAAATCTCTTTCGCCTCCGCGGCCTGCGGATCGGGTTCCAGTGGGTCAGGTTTGAGGGCCGATTCCATAGTGGCATTGTAGTTGATTAAATTGATGCGACCATCAATTCAACCAGGGGCTGGTTTAGCACAGGGCTAAATCGCTGGCTTTTAAAGCAGGCCAACAGCACGGTTCGATTGCCGTACCAGCCTCCCCGAACAGGCGCCGGAATGTGGCAACGAGGGGCTTTTCACAGCAACTTAATTTGAAGCCTACTTGTGACAATAAGCGATTTTCATTCAATTCACATGAAACCAGGAGTTGACGTAAACTGTGGCTTTAATCAACTATAACAGTGCCTGCCTGGGACTGGTCTGTTAGTGGGAGCTGCCTACAGGGCGACTGCTCTTTATACCTCCACTCAAGGGGTGGAGTCAGGGGCGGAGCCCACACAGGCCCCAGCATGCTACATTATAGGTAATACCATACAATGGTCAATAAGTGGAGCCCACATGGGCAACAGCGTAATACAGATAAACATATGGTGAATTGTTACAGCAATATATTCACCACAGCGGGAATAAACCTTATGAACGTGGGAGGAAAAAAAGAGAACTCCTTCGCTCTCGGCCGCGCAAACCTCCAGGGATCCACCCCCCGATCTGCTCCATAAAACCCCTCAGTTTGTTAGCCACTGCCGGTCACTTGTCCTGGACTTCAACCCGTCCAGCTCGGGGTCGATGACGGTGTTAAAGTCTCCCCCCATGATCAGGCGGTGTGACTCTTAAGTCTGGGATTTTGCCTAGCATGCGTCTCATAAATTCCACATCAGGCAGGTGGCGGGGTTCCCCCTGCTGCCGCCGCGTGGGGTCCAGGACAGGGTGTTCTCGGGGGTGTGGGTTGGAGAGGGGAGGATCTCGGAAGCGTACCAGGTGATGCAGGAGGTAGACGAGGCCTCGGTGGAGGAGCTGAAAGATAAATGGGAGGAGGAGCTGGGTGAGGAGATTGAGGAGGGGACGTGGGCGGATGCTCTAGAAAGGGTGAACTCCTCCTCTACGTGTGCGAAGCTTAGCCTCATACAGTTTAAGGTACTGCATAGGGCTCTTATGACCGGGACAAGGATGAGCCGTTTTTTTGGGATCGAGGACAGGTGTATTAGGTGCTCAGGGAGCCCAGCAAACATGTCCACATGTTCTGGGCATGCCCAGCGCTGGGGGAATTTTGGAAGGGTGTAGCAAGGACGGTATCGAGGGTGGTAGGATCCAGGATCAATCCAGGCTGGGGACTTGCAATATTTGGGGTTGCAGTTGAGCCGGGAGTGCAGGAGGCGAAAGAGGCCGGTGTTCTGGCCTTTGCATCCCTAGTAGCCTGGCGGAGGATTCTTCTTCAGTGGAAGGATGCAAGGCCCCCAAGCCTGGAAGCCTGGGTCAACGATATGGCGAGGTTTATTAAATTGGAGAGGGTGAGATTTGCCCTAAGGGGGTCAGTGCAGGGGTTTTTCAGGAGGTGGCAACCATTCCTAGACCTCCTGGCAGAACGGTAAAAACAAAAGGTCAGCAGCAGCAGCAACTCGGGGGGTGGGGGTTGTCTCTTTGTTTTTGTTTTGGGTTGAATATCTGTTTTTTGCCAATGACGGGCGTCAATTTATTGTTTCTCTTTTGTATTTACGGCGGGGGAGGGGTTCTGTTTTTTATCTGTTCTTAGAATTTTCTGTTATTGTTTTCTTTTTTGTGAAAATGTGAAAATTTGAATAAAAATTATTTAAAAAACATAAATAAATTCCACATCATCCCAATTCGGAGCATAGACGTTCACAAACACCACCCGGATCTCCACCCACTTTCCACTCACCATTATATACCTGCCCCTCTTATCTGCCACAATTCTCCCAGCCTCGAATGCCACACCCTTACAGATCAGAATTGCTACCCCACTAGTCTTCGAATCCAGCCCTGAATGGAACACCTGGCCTACCCATCCATTTCTCAATCTCGTGTGATCTGCGAGCTTTAAATGAGTCTCCTGAAGCATTGCTACGTCTGCATTTAACCCCTTTAGGTGCGCGAACACACGCGCTCTTTTGACCAGCCCATTCAAACCCCCCCCCCCCCCAAAATAACAGAAGACACTAACATTGCTCCGTGAGGAGACACTTGTTGAACCAAGGCTCCAACTTCCCAAAAATTCGCACTGAATACAGGGCCCCCTCCCACCTCCGTATCTCAACTTTGTCGAAAACACTGCACACTCCAGCCACCACCTCAGCCCTTACACGCACCCAACATTTTGTACAATCTTATATTAGAAACGGTACCGTGTTACCCAGCCCCACCGCCGCATTCCACCAAAGCTTAAGTGCCCTTTAATTCGAGTCCAGCTTTTCTTGTTTGACGAATGACCACACCTCGCCCGGCGTCTCAAAATAGTGATGCCATTCCTTGTACGTGACCCATAGCCTCGCTGGGTGTAGCAACCCAAATTTCACGCGCTTGCAGAAGGGTGTCACCTTCACCCGGTTGAATCCAGCACGCCTCTTGGTCAGCTCCGCACCCAGGTCCTGGTAGATGCGTATCACGCTGTTCTCCCACCTGCTGCTCCGTTCTTTTTTTGCCCACCGCAAGACAGGTTCCTTGTCCGAGAAGCGATGAAATCTCACCACCATGCCCCTTGGCGGTTCATTTGCCTTGGGCTTCCTTGCGGGGGCTCTGTGCGCCCCATCCAGCTCCAGGGGTCGAGGAAATACCCCCGTTCCTATCAGCGTCTCCAGCATCTTGGACACAAATGCTCCCGCATCCGACCCCTCCACACCTTCAGGGAGGCAAGTTCTGTCTCCTGGACCTGCTTTCTAGGTCCTTCAGCCTCTGCTGCCACTTCTTGTGGAGGTCATCCTGCGTCTCCATCTTAAGGGCCAATACAACCAACTTGTCCTCATGGTCGGATAGCTTTTTCTCCATCTCCTTAATCGCTTTCCCTTGTGTTGCCTGAGTTGCGATCATTTGGTCTATTGATGCCTTCATCGAGGCCAGCATGTCCTTTTTAAGATCAGCAAAGCAGCCCCTAAGGAGCTCCTGTTGCTCCTGTGCCCACTGCGCCCATGGAAACTCCTGAAAAAGGTCCGAGAGTCCGTTCCAGACAGGAGCTGCCGAATGCGCGACCTACTCCTCCATGGCCGCCACCAGAAGTCTCGTCACCGCTTCTTCAATGGCCTTGGTGAGATCTTTTCACAGTTGTTCTCTCTGCTGCTAGAATTCAGCTTTAATAAAGGCCCTCAAGTCAAGTTGAGGCCTTTAAGCTCGCCCTTCCCCCGCCTGCATGCTGGAAGAGGCTTTTGTCTTTGCTGCAGCTCCAGCCAAATCTTTCACTGTTTCTGCCAGGTCTGGTAACCAAGAGACATACCATTCCTGGGGGAAAGTACTCCTCCAACATTCACCTACATCTTTTCATCAAAATTCTACCCCGTATTGATTTTTTAAAAAGCTCTTTTCTGTAACCTTGGGCAGGAGCTGCCTTGTGTGTGACCACTTACTCCATGGTCCATACCCGAAGTAGCCAGCCTCTACATTAACGGCAGCAGGGACTCGCTCCGCAGGTTCCAGAACTTCTCAGTCCTCCGGGATGGGAAGTAGGCAGTGTGCTTCCTGCATGAAACCCACACCGCTCTGGGAGACGAAGCCACATGGCTCCTGGAGAGGCGGGGGGGGGGGGGGGGGGGGGGGGGGGGTTGTCACCTAACCTCACATTTAGGTGGGGTGGCCAGCGCAGTGGTTTCACAGCTCCAGGGTTCCAGGTTCGATTCCTGGCTTGGGTCACTGTGCGGAATCTGCACGTTCTCCGCGTGTCTGTGTGGGTTTCCTCCTAGTGGTCCGGTTTCCTCCCACAGTACAAATATGTGGTTCGGTGGATTGGCTATGCCAAATTTCCCTTTGTGTCCCAAAAAAAAATTTAGGTGGGGTTACGGGGATAGGGTGGAGGTGTGGCTTGGGGAGGGTGCTCTTTCCTAGGGCTGGTGCAGACTTGATGGGCCAAATGGCTTCCTTCTGAACTGTGAATTCTATGATCTTGCTGACACCACATTTTCAGCCAGAGATCTTGGGGGTCAAGGAGCCAGTGCCAGGCCGGTTGTATCAAGGGCAATGACGCCCACTGAACAAAGGTATGCACAAATTGAGAAGGAATGCCTCGGCCTCCTCACTGGCATTCTCAAGTTTCACGACCATGTCTACATCCTGCCGACATTCACAGTCGAGACGGATCACAGGCCCCTGGTCCACATTATCCACAAGGGCCTTAATGACATGACGCCTAGGCTGCAGCTCATCCTCCTCAAACTCAGAAGGTACGACTTTGACCTGGTCTACACGCATGGCAAGGCGCTCATCATTGCTAATACACTGTCCTGCTCCATCACCATGCCTAGTGAACCACTGAACGTCATCCGGCACATTGAGTCGGAATACCTGCTGGAGATGGGAAATATGCTCCTCAGGGGTCGTGGACCATATGTTGACGTCGTCCAAGTACATACGAACCCCTTCATCTGTTCCATGACGCGATTAAATATCTCCGATGCCGAGACAATGCCAAACGGCATACGGTTATAGCAGTACATGCCAAACAGTGTGTTGAAGGTACAGAGCCTTCTGCTGGACCCATCCAGCTGGATTTGCCAGAATTCATGTGACGCATCTAACTTCGTTAAAAACCTTGCATGTGCCATCTCACTGGTGAGTTCCTCCCGCTTCGGGATGGGGTAGTGTTCACAGGTGCAGCTGTGTGCTAGCACCCTCCCGGCATCTGATGAGAAGATGATTCGTATCATCTGAGGACACAGCCAAAGATCCCCTCTTGCAGCCTGTTATGCAACACCTAGCCAATGGCTGGCAAAAAGGGCAGTGCCCACAGTTTTTCAATGCAAAGGACGACCTGACGGTGGTTGATGGTATCCTCCTCAAATTGGACCGGATTGTAATTCCACACAATCTCCAGAGCTTGGTGCTCCATCAAATCCACGAGGGCCACCTGGGTGTGGAAAAGTGCAGACGCAGAGCCAGGCAGGCTGTCTACTGGCCTGGTATTAGCTAGGACATCGCGAACATGGCCCTTAACTGTGAGACCTGTCAACGCTTCCAGCCAGCGCAGAGTAAGGAGACACTTCAGCAGCATGAAATCGAAACCTCTCCGTGGTCCAAGGTTGGCATCGACCTCTTTCACGCAAATGGTTGTGATTACGTGTTAATCATTGATTATTTTTCCAATTACCCTGAAGTCGTGAAGCTCTCAGACCTCACATCTCGGACCGTCATGAAAGCCTGTAAGGAGACGTTCTCCAGGCATGGTATCCCACTCACTGTCATGAGTGACAATGGCCCGTGCTTCAGCAGCCATGAATGGTCTCCGTTTGCCGAGTCGTATCAGTTCAAACACATCACTTCCAGCCCACACTATCCGCAGTCAAATGGAAAAGTTGAGAAAGGGGTGCACATAGTGAAGCAGCTCATCTGCAAGGCTGCGGATTCTGCGTCTGACATTCACCTTGCGCTGCTTGCATACAGGGCAACCCCACTGTCCACTGGCATGTCGCCGGCTCAACCCCTGATGAACAGGGACCTGCGAATGGCACTTCCAGCCATTCACTTGCCCAACCCGGATCATCTCCCGGTGCTGCAGAAGGTGCAGCAAGTCTGAGACCGGCAAAAACAGGGCTATGATGCTCATGCCACCGATTTGCCCGTGTTATCCCCGTCAGACACTGTTCGGATAAAGATCACTGATGGAGGCTGGTCAGCTCCAACTGTCGTTGTTCGACAGGCTTCCCCCCGCTCGTATGTTCTGCGTCTGGCTGATGGTTCTGTTGTGCGACGAAACAGATGGGTACTGCGCAAAGTTGCCTGCCCGCAACCACATTCTTCTCCATTTCCTTCTGTTGTTTTGCCACCTCCTGATATCTCACCTCACGAGGCCACCAGTCTGGCTTCAATCCCGCCCATCAAGGCGCTGTCGTCCCCACCACCACCTCTCCGGCGGTCGACCAGGATCAGACGCAAGCTCCAGAGACTGGATTTATAAACATTTGTTTGCTTTGTTCTGTGTCCTCGCCTTAGACAGCTGTTTTCACATGTACATATGTTCACATCCACTGCATGTATGTTAATATTGGCCTATTCTTGTAAATACCTTCACATATGTCATCCAAACATAAAAAAAGGGAGATGCCATGATATACAGACACACACATAATGATGATATACAGGCACCATAATAATATACAGACAAGCAGCTAATGGACACAGAGAACAGGACATGACCAATAAGCAGGCAGGACACTCAGGGGTGGGATCTAACTATAAAAGACACGAGGCACTGACACTCGACTTCTTTCAACTGATGAACATCTAGAGAGCCAGTCAAGGGTGTTGTTACAATCTCACACCTCCACCACGTGGCTAAGAACTAGTCTGGTTCAGTCAGACAGGGTAACCACACTTAAGTCAGCAGAGAGTCGAACTCATGGAGAACTGTGCTAACTGTGCTATTAGTTCAATAAACCTGATTGAACTAACTTCAAGGTCTGGAGTATCTTTTTGATCTAAGCTGCATCCAGTTGCAGCCAGTGTTATACCAGTGTACCTAACACTACAGCTGTCTGTATACTGGCATTTTAACAACCTGCTGCTAGAGGACGAGCGGTTCCTGGGCTTGTTTCTTCACTTCTGGACCAGATGGAGAAGGAAGCGGGGAGGCTTCCCCTCTTTGAGGCTATGGTGGGACGTGGGCAAGACTCAAGTGCACACCTTCTGTCAGGAGTAAACGAGGAAGTTGACAAAGAGGCGGAAATCCAGGGTTGAGGAGAAGGAGGTGCTTGAGCTGGAGTCGCGTCTCGGTAAGCTCGATGAGGACCCGGCCCTGCAGCCGGTGTAAAGAGAGAAGAAGGGCGCGTTGCGGGACCTGCAACTTGTCGGGTCCTGGGGGGCGTATGTGAGGTCGCGGATCCAGATCCTCATGGACATGGACCGTGGCACCCCGTTCTTCTACTCGCTGGAAAAAAGCCGCGGGGTCTGTCAGCAGCTCCTCTTCTCGGATTCAGAGGAAGCTTGGGCCCAAATCCGAAGCTTCCACAGCGCCCTCGTTTATCCGGATCCGTCCAGCGAGGATGCTTGCAGAGTTTTGTGGGAGGACCTGCTGCAGGTCCTGCGGAGGAGGCTGTCAGGGCTGCTTCTGCGCCGGCCGGGCATTGGGGTGGTCCTTTCGGCTTATGCTGATGACGTGCTCCTCATGTTCACTGACCCTGCTGACCTGTGGAGGATGCGAGAGTGTCAGGCTGTGTACTCCGACGCGTCCTCTGCCAGGATCAACTGGACCAAATGTTCCGGAATCCTGGTCAGTCCGTGGCAGACAGACCCCCTCCTAGAAGAGCTCAGGCCTTTCACCTGGAGCAGGACCAGCCTCCTCTACTTGGGAGTCCACCTTTGCCTGGCTGAAGAATCCTGGCCGGGTAACTGGCAGGGGCTGGAGGCCAAGGTCACCGCTTGCTTGAGACGCTGGACACGACTGCTCCGAGTGCTGTCTTACAGGGGTTGAGTACTCATCATAAACCAGCTGACAGCCTCCATGTTGTGGTAATGGCTGGTCACTTTGGCCCCTCCACCTGACTTTGTCAAAAAGATCTAGAGATGCTTGTAGAGTTCATCTGGAATGAGAGACTGCGCTGGGTTGCTGCTGAGGTTCTGAATCTCCCGCTTAGGGAGGGCGGCCAGGCGCTGGTGTGCCTTCGCACCCAGGTGATGACCTTCCACCTTCAGACCCTGTAACGATACCTTTACGTTGAGCCCCCTCCACGATGGTGTGCCGTGGTGACCCATTTCTTCTGCCAGGAACACGCTTCCCCCAGAAAGGAAGCATGCGGTGTCCACGAGCACTATCGAGGCCTTTGGTAGGCATCACAGGGGTTGGGTTTTTATTGACCCCTTGAATTGCACTCTTATTTGATGTTTTTAAGTTTTTGTTGATCTTTGTTATGTTCGGGCAGTGCCCCGAACAGGAGCGGCTCTTCTTTGCTTTGCCCCTCAGTTTGTTTCTTTCCTCAGAGTGGCCAATCCACCTAACCCGCACATCTTTGGACTGTGGGAGGAACCGGAGCTCCCGGAGGACCCACGCAGACACGGAGAGAACGTGCAATCTCAACACAGACAGTCACTCAAGGCCGGAATTGAACCTGTGTCCCTGGAGCTGTGAGGCAGCAGTGCTAACCACTGTGCCACCGTGACGCCTTAATGTCCAACTCTATATATCAAAGGGCCCAAAAGACCGACTTCTGACTTTAAATTCCTTCCTTATTTTATCTATCACCCATTGCACAAATTCTGCAGAAGCACTGCACTAAAAATCATCAACACGCATGGATACCTGCTAGTTTCTCCTTACCATACCAATGGAACATGCCTGGATCTGTCTTTAGCTGAATACAACCTATTTTCAGGAGGACAAATCCAACTGAGAAATACCACACCCCTGATGCACCATTCAATCTGTAAACAACACTGTTTAATTTTCACATTTCCCTTCTATATCACCAGCCTCTTTAGGTAGTTTCAGAAACACTTCCCTTTGAAATTTATCACCCTGCAAAAATGTAGCTTTTAAATCAATTGATTTACACTCCCAGGAATCTGTTGCTAAAAGGTGCTATGTTGCTAAGATATTTGGCAAAAGAAGCAACAGTGAAATGAGGAAAAGGATTTTTATGCAGCAAGTGATTAGGATCTGGAATGCACTGACTGAAAACGTGACAGAGGTAGATTCAATTGAGGCATTCAAAAGAGCATTAGGTTATTTGAAAATAGGCAGGGGAATGGCACTCGGTGAATTGCTCCTTCAAAGAACCAACACAGACACGATGGGCTGAATGGCCTCCTGCTGTGTTGCAACCATTCTGCAATTCCGTAATTATTGAAAGGATTTGATTGGGTATAAGAACAAGGAAAAGTACAGCACAGGAACAGGCCCTCCAAGCCTGTGCCGATCATGATGCCCGAAAAACCTGCTGCCCTTATGCGATCCCTCTATTTCCTCCCTATTCATGTACCCATCCAGATGTCTCTTAAATGTTGCTAATGTGCCTGCTTCCTCCACATCCTCTGGCAGCGCGCTCCAGGCACCCACCACTCTCTGTGTGAAAAACGTACCCCGCATATTTCCCTTAAACTTTCCCCCTCTCACCTTGAACCTCTGTGCGTCTTCTAATTGACACTGCCATCCTTGGAAAAAGCCTCTAACTATCCACCCTGTCTGTGCCTTTCATAATTTTGTAGACCTCTATCAGGTCCCCCCTCAGCCTCTATCTTTCCAGTGAAAACTAGTTTAGTTTATTCAACCTCTCCTCATAGCCAACAACCTCGAGACCAGACAACGTTCTGGTGAACTTTCTTTGCACTCTCTCCAAAGCTTCCACGTCCTTCTGATAATGTGGTGACCAGAACTTCACGCAGTTACGACCCCCTAGAGGGGCAAAACTTGTAAAGCATCTGATTCCCCTGCAACAAATATTTTAAGTTTATTGACAACTCAAGAACAGAAAAGAATCAGCAACATGCTAAAAACAGTCACGGAAATCAGTAATATGCTGAAAGCATTTACAAGACACCAAGAAAAAAAAACCAAAACCACCAGCTCACAAGCCAGCACACACCCACCACCACCCCAGGCTTGACATCAGCGGAAAGGTTCCCAAAGAGCAGCACAGACCACTGGAAAAGGACACACCGGTGCCGGGCACGGTGTGAGAGAGAGAGAAAACACGCCTCTCGTACCAAGAGGGGGCACAGTTCAACCCAAAACAGTTCCTTGAAACAAACCACCAGCTGCAAAGCCAGTATACGGCCACCTCCCCAATGGTAGCCCCACATCGGTGGAAAGGCACCCAAATGAGCAGCTCTACAGCAGAACCAGTTGTGGTGCCACGGGCCTGGCTGCTGCTGAATTTACCCTGAAAGGTTATTCCCCCCCCCCAACAGCAACCAAAATGGTATACCTGTTTGAGAGGGGAATAGCTACAGGAAGCTCCTGCCTGCCTCTCCTGACGGTCACCCATCTACTTGTCTGAAACTGTGGTGTGACCACCTTCCTGAAGCTAGTGTCTTTCACACTCTCTGCCCTGTATTCTCTGCAATGTGTCCATCTGCTGCTCCAACCAAACTATGCGGTTTATGAGGAGATGCAGTTGATGACACTTCCTGCAGCCACAGTTGTCAAGGATGCTAGCATGCTCCCTGATCTCCCCCATCTGGCAGGAGGAGCATATCACTGCCCTAACTGCTATCTGGCTATGTAAGCCTACTTGTGATAATAAAGATTATTATTATTATCTCTGCCATTGTACACTTAAGAAAGATATAAGAATCTTACCTTGCTTGTCCTCCTCACTGCCTTTTTTTTGGTTAGAGGCGGGAAAAAGCTTCTTGACACCAGTTCTTCAGCTACCCACAGTACAGTCGAGGTGTCTGAGTTGACCTCGCAGAATCCTCTTCTGCCGCCTCTACTGGATCGTATATGGAAATAAATTATTTCCTTTGATGCAAGAGTCCAGAACAAGGGATTGTAGACTTAGCATTAGAGCAAAAAGGTTCAGAGGTGATTCAGAAGCATTTCACATAAAGGGATCGTGGAAATCTGCAAATCTCCTTTAAGAAGCTCGTCAGTACATTTAGAACCATAAAACAACATATGTTGAAAATTTCAAAACTAAGATTGATAGAATCTTGTTAGGAAAGTGAACCAAGGGTTATGGGACCAAGGGAGCTAAATCAACCATGATATGCATAAATGGCTGTACAGGCTTAAAGGGCAGTATGGCTTATTCATATTCCTATAGGAAGTATAGTACAACTGAGTTTACAATATAAATAATGTAGAATGTGTGAAGTTATATTGTGTACAGTATTGTGAGTTTGTGTACAAGTGGCTGCACATCACAGGCTGAAGAAGTTTTTAAAACTCAGTCCATATTGGACAGAAATCCAGTCCTGCTTTTCTCTCTACACTCTGTGGTTCGATTTCCTATCTCTGGTGTCACAATCTGACTGTGTGAATGCAAATTCAAAGCCACTCTTTCACAATTGCACAGCTGCTGGTTTGTTTTGAGGCCTTGCTACCCCCCTGATCATGGATGGGGCCTTTTTTCTCAAGAGTTGAGCCCTTCATCTAAAATGACCAGGTAAATGTCATAGTTCAGGTGAGGATGTTTATTTTAACTATCCCCTAATGCTGATCCTGCAGTGAGCTCTGGTCACACTTCACTTAAATTGGTGACAGGCACCCAACAGTCTCAATGGGTTAAGATGTTCATTAGGCCTCATGAGGTGATTAACTTTGATTGCTGAAAATAGTTGGAGTAGCACCTGGGAGGGAAAAGAAAAACTTCAAAGGGACAGGCCAAGTTGGTAGCATCAGCATTTTACGTTAGCCATACTTAAGTTATTTGCTGGATTAAGTTGCAAGATTCAGGCCGTGCAGTTATGAGCAGCACAGAATGTGTGTGTGATTTAAAAGTGACAGACGATCTGTTAGTGACAATTAGCTGGGAGAGTGTTGATGATGTGAATGAAACCAGCCATATGAGTGCGTGTTCCTGTTAGTGTCAGTGTGCAGATGTTAATGTTTAGTGTGGGTGCATGGTCATGAGTGTGTTAGTCTGAAAGTATTGCTGTGTGTGCTTTAATTAGCATGTGTAGGGGATCTTGGCAGTGTATTAGTACATTAGTTTGTGAAACTTTCAGCAAGTGTATATCTCCAGAGGAGTTGGTATTACTAAGAGTGGCTTAGTGAGTGAGATCAATTGCTAAGGAGAGTTTTCCTGGCAGCAATTCATGATGTTAGCACAGAAGAGGTGTGTTATGTTGACATTTTGAAGACAATAGTGAAGTTTATCACTGCTGTTTAAAATCCATTTATATACCTGTTTGATGTTAAATAAAGTAATTTGTTGATCCATAACCCGACCTGCAGTTCTTTTGAGTAAATGTTCATTGACCCACAGAAGGGAGGAGAATCACGAGGTGGTGTTTGATATATTGCAGTAAACTGGAACAGAGGGGTTCTCTATTTTAACAGCTAAAACCCACTACATTGACCAAAGGCCACTTTAGTTAATGCAAATTCAGCTCATAAGAGTGATAAATGTTGAAAATTAATATAGTGCCACCCCCACCACCAAAATAGAGATACAGCGGCTGATTATCATTCTGACCAAAAGTCTATTTTAAAGCTTTAATTCAAAGGAAATTGAACCATGGTTAAAAAGCAGTGGAAGCAAAATGTGATTGTGTTTGAAATTGGGTGGATCATGTTGGGTATTCTAAACAATCTCATTATCAGATTGTGAGCTGCAGACACTAATTGGACACCCTAACACCACCCATGGGACTGATCCCTTTGAATTCCACTAACTCCAATACAGAGTCAAAAATAGAAAATACTGGACAATCTCCGCAGGTCTGACCGCATTTGTGAAGAGCAAACCGAGCTAGTGTTTCACGTCTGGATGGCTCTTTGGCGGAATCATTGGCCGGGATTTTCCTCCCCCTCCGCAGTGTGTTCTGTAGCAGCGGAGGATGATTTTCTAGTGGCTGGATCTTCTGGTCCTGCCGTTAGCAGGGTTTCCCATTGTATGCACCATTCGCTACCGTGAAACCCTCACGGGTGTGCCATCGGCAGGACCGTAACAACTACCCAGCATGAACAGCTAGAAAATCCTGTCCATAGAATCATGGAATTATTATGTCATAGATGGAGTTAGAACATAGAACAGCACAGTACAGGCCCTTCGGCCCACGATGTTGTGCCGACCATTTATCCTAATCTAAGGTCAACCTAACCTACACCCCTTCAATTTAATGCTGTCCAAGAGTCGCTTAAATGCCCCTAATGACTCTGACCCACCACCTCTGCTGGCAGTGCATTCCACACACCCACCACTCTGTGTAAAGAATCTACCTCTGACATCTCCCCGATACCTTCCTCCAATCACCTTAAAATGATGTCCCCTCATGACACCCATTTCCGCCCTGGGGAAAAGTCTCTGGCTATCCACTCTATCCATGCCTCTCATCACCTTGTACACCTCTATCAAGTCACCTCTCTTCCTTCTTCGCTCCAGTGAGAAAAGCCCGAGCTCCCTCAACCTTTTTTCATAAGACGCCCTCCAGTCCAGGCAGCATCCTGGTAAATCTCCTCTGCACCCTTCCGAAGCATCCACATCCTTCCTATAATGAGGCGACCAGAACTGGACACAATATTCCAAGTGTGATCTAACCAGGGTTTTATAAAGCTGCAGCAAAACCTCGCGGCTTTTAAACTCAATCCCCCTGTTAATAAAAACTAACACACCATATGCCATCTTAACAACCCTATCAACCTGAATGGCAACTTTAAGGGATCTATGTACATGGACCCCAAGATCCCTCTGTTCCTCCACACTTCCAGGAATACTGCCTTCAACCCTGTATTCAGCATTCAAATTTGACCTTCCAAAATGAATCATTTCATATTTATCTCAATTTAGCATGTTGTGGTCCATGCCGACACTCTGCCTGAGCAACTCTGCTGATTTCACTTCCCTGAAGTCACAATTGTATTTTGGATTTATTGTCATGTGTGCCCAAGTACAGTGAAAGTATTGTTCTGTGTACAGTCCAGACAGATTGTTCCATACATGAAAAACAGAGGACATACGATAAATACACAAAGCAAATACATAGACATCGGGTGAAGCATACGGAGTGTAGTGCTACACAGTAGAGAAGAAGTAACTACTTCCACCATGTCCTTGGGCATTGCAATCCAGATCCTAATCACTCACTTCCTAAAAGTGTTCTTCCTCATTTCACTGATTCTTTTGCCAGTCACCTTAAATTGGTGACCTCGAGTTCACAATGTTTCTGTCAAACCAAACAGTTTTTCACTATCTAGTCTGTTTAGATTCTTCAAGATTTTGAACACTTTTATCAAATCTCCTCAACGTTCTCTTCTTGACGAAGAGCAATCAAAGCTTTTCCAACATAGCAATGTAAATGAAGTCCATCGTCTCTGGAACCACACCAACAAACATTTTCTGCACACCCTTTTTCAAACTTTTTTTATCCCGGGATCCACTTTTACCAACCGACTGACCTTCACAACCCACGCCGGCTGACCTTTGTGACAAATGCCATGTTTGCTTTCCTTTTAATGCGAAGGGGAGCCTGTTTGGTCTCATCATCTCACTTGAGTCAGGTGCAAAGGAGGAGAGGACAATGTGCACATCAGGTGCAGATTTCAGCCTGTTCCTTTGTGCCATCTTCATCATTGTGAAAACAAAAAATCCAACCTCGCACGTATAGGTCATCATGATGGACAAAACCATACCTCTAAGAAATCATCCTTTCTACTGCTTTGTTCCCGAGTTAAGTTTCTTCTTTGTAGACTGTTAACCAGAGGCCCTGGAGCTGTGTGCAGAGCGAACACTAACATTGCTCTGTCTTGCCCTAGACTCTCCTGTGCAGCTCTATCAAGCTGATAGAGATTCTGTCCAATAGGTAAACTGCCTATTTGAGTCTCTGGCCGTCTCTGACTTTTAAGAAAACCATTGATCTTCACAGTCCACTTGCCAGATCACAAACCAGGGGCTGAGTCTTACCCTGAACAGGGTAAGGGTGGTGGAGTGTGCTCCATCACCAGGGCCTGTCTCTGTAGATGAGCTCTCAGGCCGGCACAAGCCTCATTTCCCCGCATAAATCACCCAGAGGAACCATGCGGCGGGGGAGGCGGGAGCAGCAAACGGAGCCTCGGGCATAGGTGCACCGAGAATTGGATCAAAATATTCACACGGGGTGAATCTTCCTCCCGACTGTGGGGATGGAGCGGCCTCACCTGCACCTCAATCTCTGGGTCTCACTCAATCCGAGCGCCCGGCACAAAACCTCCTGAACACCAGCCGACACTCTGACTTCTCCACATAAAACCAGGGGTGAGCCCTGAGCTGCTGATATTTAAGATTCTCTCTTCACCTCGCTGACCAGCCCCCATTGCTGACTCGCCCTCTCTGCCAGAGATACAAACATTTTCAAACTTGGCCACCACTCTCAAAGTAAAAGACTGGGAGCTCCTCCCACGATTGGGACCATAGCAGGAATGGCACGCCGGATCAATGCGCGACCCTCCTGACACCTGCCCGTGACCCACCTGCGGTCGCAACCTTGACTTTGAAAAACGTTACTCTAAAGTCTTCTGATCCATCCTAAAGTGCCTAGAATTGGACATGCTCCATTGGCAGAGTCATGTTGATGGGGTTGGGAGAGGAGTGAGCTGCTGGTACAAATATTGAACACTCTCTCTAGCTCCTTGTGACTTCACACTCGAGTAAATTTTAGAAACGAGCAAAGGGCCAACAAAACGTTGATTGAAAGGGAAAGGAATCTGGGTACTACAGGCCAGTTAGCCTGACATCAGTTGTCGGAAAAGAGCTGGAATCTATTATTAAGAAAGTCTCAACCCTAAGCCCCCTTTTCCTGCAGCAAACTATCGCCTTAAACATTTTTCTCCCTCATCTTACTTCATTCTCTTTCCGGCTCACCTGGAACTCCCTTCCTTCCCTCTGTTTTAAACCTTTCATCCACCAGCTTAAACCACCCTTCTCACTCAAAGCTCTTTCCCCCTCCACCTTAAACCTCTCTCCCCCTCCCTCACATTTGAACCTTCCCACCCCCCTCATCTTGAACCTCGCTTTCCACCACACCCTGAATCTTTCCCCACCACTTGCCTTGAAGCTCTCTTCCTCCTCAGACCTTGAACCTCTGACCCACTCCTTGCTTTTGACTTCAGTTCCCTTGAGCCTTTTAGTTCTGTCCCCACTCTCCAAGCCTCGAACCACGTTATAATAATCTATTATTGTCACAAAAGTAGGCTTACATTAACACTGCAATGACAACACCCACGGAGACAACCCGATCGAGCTCCTTGTGGGGCTTGTGGAATACGGAGGCCCAACAGTGGGGCTTGTTAATTCCCCAAGAAAAAAGCCGGCCCAAGAGGGAGCCACCATCTCGGGATGGTCCCAACTGGGACTTGGGAGTGTTGCTTAATTGCTGCAGTCCCTAACTGTGAGTAGGAAATAAACTACCGTTGACTTACCTTTTTCGGGGCTCCTCATTGACCACAATAACCACTGTCCCACCCTCTTCGCTTTATGCCTCTGTCCCCAAACCCTTCACCTGGTACCTCTGTCCCAGCCTCAGTTCCTTGTAACTCTCTCCCCACATCTCCTGCCTTGTACATTTTGTCACTGCATCTCTTGCCTTAAGCCTCTGTCCCCCATGCCTTGTACCTCTGTCGCCTGTTTTGTTATGCTCTTGACGTAGCATAAGCTGCTTTCTTGATGTGCACTCTGACAAAGGAAGGTTCAGACTTGGAGATAGCTTTAACACATTTATTAAACTGTTAACGATTCTCCTACTTGGATTCGACTCTCCTGTTAATCCTGCTATAGCTACTCAGACTGACGAACCAGTCTGCTACAATCCAGGTGGTGGGTGTGATGTGTTGCAATCAACCCTGTGTACTCATGAAGTGTCTCCACTGGAAAGAGGAAGATCATGTGTGCTGTGTCCTTTTATATGGGTTGGTGTAATGCCCTCCCTGTGGTAGTGTCACCTCTGTGTGTATCTTGAATGCCCATTGGTCATGTCCTATCTTACTGACCTATTGGTTGAATGTCTGTGTGTCATGTCTCTGGTGCTCCCTCTAGTCTCTATCTAGTCTACGTGTATTTACATTAACCCCTTGTGTATTTACAGTGATGCATATCACCACATCCCCCCTTTTTTCGTGTTACATATTTTCTGTACAGTGTTAAAGAAAATTGAACAAACTAGGTAGATAAGTGATGATTTGTACAAATCATGATAACAGTGATCATTAAACAATAAGTCCAAATCATTGGTATGAGTCCAAAATTCATTAATTATTATAGTCGAGTGTCTTTCTTGTTTGGTTGGTGAGGTGGTGATGTTGATGGTGGCATTGCTTTGTAAACGCCATCAGTGTCCCTGTGTGTAAGGAACCAAGAAGTGGTCAAATCATTTTGTTGTCTGATTTGGAGTCTTTTTTTCTTCCAATGCTTGTGGTAGCGATTTTTGCAATCTGTGTCATCCTGCCATGGTATATCATTGTACTGAGCTGAGCAGTAACAGTGTCCCTCATGGGCAGAGTTGTACCATGTCGTACCAGTCGTAGTTCCATAGGTGTTGTTTTTGTCGTGCTTGTTGTCGACATTGCTGCCTTTGGTACGCTTCTTGTCATTGTCTTTGATGTTGTTGTTGTGTTTGGTGGTTTTGTTGTCGTGTTTGCTTTGCTCAAGGACCACACTCTGTGGATAATACAAGTCCTTCACACAGTTACCCGTGTCAGCGTGCTTTGTGGCATCAGCTGTTTTCTTGAGCGTGCCGTCACTGAGTTCGCGGCGCTCCCCGTCTGGAGTCGTGTCCGGCTTACTTGAATCAGCTTTGGCGTTTGGTTGCTCCCCATCTGGAGTCTGATCTGTTTCACCTGAGTCAGTGTTGGTTTGTCGATGCTCCCCGTCTGGAGTCTGGTCTGTTTGACCTGAGTCAGTTTTGGCTTGTTGATGCTCCCCGTCTGGAGCCCTTTCTGGTTCACCTGAATCAGCTTTGGTTTCTTGCCACTCCCCGTCCAGAGTCAAAACGTTCAGGAATGCATTTGCTTGTGGAGAGGCTCGAGCGAATGAGGTTTGAAGTAACGTGGTGTCACCGGAGTCACCAATGGTCTCACTGTGATCGTCGAGTGCCTCTGTACATTCTAGTTGAGGTCTGTCACGTTGCACATCTTGATTGGGAAGTGGGATGCTGTCGTCACTTGTCGCACATACAGTGGGTAGAGCCTCAGTGTCTTCTTGCCGGTCACTTGAGCTGGGTAGACTGTCAGAGTCTTCTTCTGGTGGCTCAAACAATCTGGGTGGATTGTCATAGTCTTGCTGTTGTTCACTTGAGCGTGGCAGATCTGCATCGACTGCTGCTGGTTGCTCAGAGGAGGTTGCCAGACCCTCATGGTCTTGTTCATGCAAGGACTGCGCTTTGGAGTCTTGCGTTGCTTCTATGTGGAGGCTGTCCACGAGCTCGCTGTGGAGGCTTGTGTCACTGGAGTCACTTTCTGTGTGGAGACGTGCAGTTGTCTCGCTGTGGAGTCTTTCATCGCTTTCTGTGTGGAGGCTGGAACCCTTCGTGGTGCGTGGACCACTCTCTGTGTGGCAGCAGGCCGCTCTCTGTGGGCTTGTACCGCTCTCTGTCTCTTGGTGTCAGGCCGCAGCATAATCCTGCACTCACGAGTCGGGATGTCATATATGCTGGGCTGAAGATTCCCCAATCTGAAGAACTCGTCGTCGGGGTCTTCAATGTACAACACGTCTAGTTGCGGTTCGGATTTGGTACTGGGGTAGCCACCTCCCAAGGTGAAATCTTCGTCTGAGTCGTTGTCCTCCAAGACCATATCATCACGTTTTGTGTCAGAGCTGGCATTGGGCTCGCTATGTCCAAAGAAGAATTCAAGATTGAGTCAGAGTCTTCAAGGACTGTATCATCTCTTTGGGTGGTGCTAACTGCTTGTTGCAGGGTTCTGCGGAGGTTACTTTCAGCTACTGGTTGAATTTCAGGCATTGTGCTGTCGTTCCAGGTGAAAGAATCGGGTTTTACGGCTTAAAATTTTTTTCCGTGTTTTGGGCCATTTCCCCTTTAAGTCGGCTTCTCGCACATGCGCAAATGGACCTTCCCGTTCTGTGTGCTCTTCGCGCAACTGCACAAGTGCGGCACCTTGTCCAAGATGGCCGCCAATCAAAACTGCAGATTTCTTAAATGGAAAGCTACCTTTGCCTCGTGGTGCGTTTTGGCGCCTCTTTTACTGGTTTTTTTCTTGTATGTTCCTCGCAGAATTCTTGGAATTCGTCCAGGACTGCCTTGTCTTGCCCCTTTGAGTATTTGAAGGTCTGGAAGATTTCAGCTGCTTCTGGACCCACGATAGTAAGTAGAAGCTTTATTTTTTTCTGCATCCGCCACACCATCTAGGTCGGACGCTCCAGGTAGATCTATAATCTCTGCCTGAACCAACGCCAGTTTTCACTGAGATTGCCTTGGTACCTGAGCTGCTATGGAACCGGATTCCTGAACATTATCTTGCCTGGCTGCTGTTGCTGGTTGTCACTGTTCGCTGAGTTGTAACTATATGGATTTAGACAGGTCACTCCTGGGTACCATGTTTTGTTATGCTCTTGACGTAGTATAAGCTGCTTCCTTGATGTGCAATCTGATAAAGGAAGGTTCAGACTTGGAGATAGCTTTAACACATTTATTAAACTGTTAACGATTCTCCTACTTGGATTCGACTCTCCCGTTAATCCTGCTACAGTTACTCAGACTGGCGAACCAGTCTGCTACAATCCAGGTGGTGGGTGTGATGTGTTTCAAATCAACCCTGTGTGTACTCACTGAGTGTCTCCACTGGAAAGATAAAGATCATGTGTGCTGTGTCCTTTTATGCGTTGGTGTAATGCCCTCCTGTGGTAGTGTCACGTGTGTGTGTGTCTCTGGTGCCCCCTCTAGTGTCTATCTAGTCTACGTGTATTTACATTAACCCCTTCTGTATTTACAGTGATGCATATCACCACATCCCCATCGCCATCACCTTAAGTCTCTGGGCGCGATTTACCGGCCTCATCGCGCCCGACATGATGTAGCAATGAGGCTGTAGAATCTCGCAAAATATGTGACACTCGAGACGTCTCACAAGATTCAACACTGGGCATATTGAAAGGGGGGGGGTGGGAAAGCCTGAAAAGGGGTGCCCTCAGCGACACCATAGCGGGGGGCCTCACCTTGGGGCTAATTCCCGAAGTGTGCGGGGAACGGCATTGTCCGTGGGTGGGGGGTGTGAGGTACCCCCAGGCTCCCTTAGGGATCGGGTCATTTCAAAATAGCGGCCCAATCTCTGAGGAGCAAGTCTCATCAAGTTCAGCTCCCCATTGCTGAAAATATTTCTAAATTTGGGCTGGACCAGGGAGAAACTCCCAAGGCCCGACAAAATTACCAAGGGCGCAATGAAACGACCAAAAAAATCCCATTCCGGAAGGGATTAGCGGGGTCACTCCCAGCCCTTGTAGCGGCAGGAGTGACCCCGCTATCGGAAGGCACTCTGTTATTTTTCGGGCCTCAGTGGGAATGGCCCACCAAGGCTGCACCCAGTCGCATGTCCTGATCTCTTAACCACCCGAAACGGCCCACCCAATGCCCCAACTCACCTGTTGAGGGGTCCTTGACCCCCCCCCCCCCACACCCACTCATATGGGCAGGACACCCCCGGGCCCGGCACAAGCAAGCAAAATGCCACCTGGGCATCTTGGTACTGCCAGTATAGCACCCTGGCATTGCCATTTCCAGCTTGGCAGTGCCACCTGGGTACCCTAGCAGTGCTAAGGTAACACCCAAGTGGCACTCGGGGTGCACAGGTGGCACTGCCAGGTTTCCAGCCTGGGTGCTACCCAGGTTTCCAGGTACCCAGGTTTCAGCAGTTCCAGGGTGCTACCCTGCCTAGATTCAGACCACCCGGGGCCTCCAATCGTGTGGGAGACCCCCCCCCACAAGTGCCGTTCTGCCTAAACGGCTCTCGGTTGGGGCCTCCTTGATGTGGCTGGTAGATCCCGGGGGCCGGTTAGATCAGGCGTAGGCATACTCACATTACTATGCAAGTCCTGATCCTGCCCATTGTGTTCGGGTTCCAGTTTGTGATGTCTTGCAAGATCTCGTTCGATCTCGCGGGATGAATCCGGAAGAGGCCTCCCGCAGGATCTATCAAATGCATCCCGTCCCGATCCCGACAGGACCCCGTGGGTTAATTACAGCCGAAGTGTGGATGAATACCCATGTGGCTCTCACCCAAAATGCTGGTGGGAAACACCCCGCTAAATCTGCCCAAGGTGACACTTAGAAATGCTTTAATTTTTTGGTTGAATTCTGCCCTCTGTTTCTGTCCCCCTTGCCTTAAGTATCTGTCCCTGCCACCTCTCATCCTTTACCTCTGTCCCCACCCACTTTGTTTTAAACCTCTGTGCCCGTCCCCTCACCTTGTACCTCTTTTCCCACCCCTTCACCTTAAGCTTCTATCCCCGCCCCTTGTCGTAAACCACTGTCCCACCTACCTCAACCTAAACCTCTGTCCTCACCTTAATCCTCCATCCCCACCCTGCACCTGAATGCCTCTTTCCCCATCCCCTACGCCTTAAACCTCTGTCCCTATCTTTGTCAGAAGCCTCTTCGCTTCAGCCTCTCTCCCCTGCCTTGTCTACCTTGTCATATACACCATGTGAACAGAATGCAATTTTTCCATGCCTAAAACTGAGATCATGCAGCTGCTTCACTGCTGTGACCTCTTTTCCCTGTTTCCCCTCTCCTGGTCCTAATTGCACCAGCTACTCACCCACTCTATGCCTGAACCCTTATTTCTCCACAGTTTCTTCCTCTCTTGCCCTCCTTAAGCTCATTCATGACACCATTGGCTGTTTACTTGTTACACCCCTCCCATTTTCATTTTCTGGCTCGCCATTTTTGTTAAAGATATTTTATTCCAATCAATAACATAAATTCCAGTCAAAGCAAAGTATACAGCTTGTATAATTTTCTTCTTTTAGTACGTCTACACACCTCCCAAATGACAAGCAGCTCTTCAAATATTGCCATGAACGGTCTCCAGTGTACCTTAAAGCCCTCTTCCAACCCCCTGAAGGCAGATTTGAGCTTCTCCAACCGGAGACATTCGTCTCAATCCCCCAGCCAATAAATCCCCCAGCCAAACCGCAAACCCTGGTGGCATAACTGACCTCCAATTCGGAAGGATCCTTCTCCCGGCAATCAGAGAGGCGAAGGCCACAACATCAGCTCCCTTCCCCTCCAGCAGCTCCATCACCTTCGACACCCCAAAGATCGTCATAGGGTCATGGCTTCACCTCAACCCCTTCTACCTTCGATAGGGTCTCAAACACCACCTCCCAATAGCTCCAACCCCTCACACCCCCAGAACATATGGGCATGATTGCCAGTCCCTCCCACACATTTCACACCCATCTGCTACCCCGGGAAAAAAAAACACTCATCCAAGCCCGAGCATTGAGGCTGTATAAGGCTCTGGTCAGACCCCATTTGGAACATGGTGAGCAAGAGCAATTTTGGGCCCCGTATCTCAGGAAGGATATGCTGGCCTTGGAAAGGGTCCAGAGGATGTTCACAAGAATGATCCCTGGAATGAAGAGCTTGCCTTATGAGGCACGGTTGAGGACTCTGGGTCTGTACTCGTTGGAGTTTAGAAGACTGAGAGGGGGGGATCTTATTGAAACTTACAGGATGTTGCGATGCCTGGATAGAGTGGATGTGGAGAGGATGTTTCCACTTGTAGGAAAAACTAGAAGCAGAGAACACAATCTCAGACTAAAGGGACGATCCTTTAAAACAGAGATGAGGAATTTCTTCAGCCAGAGTGTGGTGAATCTGTGGAACTCTTTGCCACAGAAGGCTGTGGAGGCCAATTCACCTGAGTGTCTTTAAGACAGAGATAGATAGGGTTTTGATTAATAAGGGGATCAGGGGTTATGGGGAGAAGGCAGGAGAATGGGAATGAGAAAAATATCAGCCATGATTGAATGGTGGAGCAGACTCGATGGACCGAATGGCCTAATTTTGCTCCTGCCTTATGGTCTTGTGTTGACCCTATGCACCACTTTAAATTGTATCAAACTCGTTCTTGCTCAGGAGGAGGTTGAGTTCACTCACCGCATCACCTCACACGAGTCCCCATCCTATTTCCCTCCCCAGCTCCTCCTCCCATTTCCGCATGATCATTTTCACTAATGCCTTGCCCTGCTCTCCAAAGCCCTGAAACGGCCAGTACCTAAACTCAGTCCCCTTGGTACCTCAAACCTCTCCCACAGTTCCTCCAGCCCCAGAAACCTCCCCTCCGAGAACATACCACCAACACCTCCTTCTTCCACCACCTATACAACCTATCCCCCCCCCCCCCCCCCCCCCCCCCCCCCCAGCTTAAAATTATGATTCTGACCTCACCTTCTCCACATTCGCATTAGTAATATATCAGGTTCGGGAACGCCAACCCCCCTCCTTGCTTCTGCCTTTGCAACAGAGCCCTCTTCACCCTTGGCACCTTCCCCTGCCCACACAAATTCCAAGATTAGCCCATCCATCTCCCGGAAAAAGGCTTTAGGGGAAAAAAACGGGAGGGACTGAAACGCAAACAATCGTTGGCAGCACGTTCATCTTCACCTCCTCCACCCTCCCTGCCAAAGTCAAGTTCGCCTACACTGTTACCTGGTGCTCCCTGCACCCCTCCCTCACAATCCTCCGCAAAGGGCTCGATCGCCAATGCGAATAACAACGGTGACAGTGGGCACCCCTTTCTCGTTCCCCTATACAATCCGAGATACCCCAAGCTTGTCTCATTCGTTCGCACACTTGCCATGGGGGGCACATACAACAATTTGATCCACACCACAAACCTCAGTCCAAACCCAAACCTACCCGGAAGCACGGGCAGCATGGTAGCACAAGTGGATAGCACTGTGGCTTCACAGCGCCAGGGTCCCAGGTTCGATTCCCTGCTGGGTCACTGTCTGTGCGGAGTCTGCACGTTCTTCCCGTGTCGGCGTGGGTTTCCTCTGGGTGCTCCAGTTTCCTCCCACGGTCCAAAGACGTGCAGGTTAGGTGGATTGGCCATGATAAATTGCCCTTAGTGACCAAAAAGATTAGGAGGGGTTATTGGGTGGAAGTGAGGGCTTAAGTGGGTCGGTGCAGACTTGATGGGCTGAATGGCCTCCTTCTGCACTGTATGTTCTATGTCAATGTACCCAAAATCTTGAACACATACTCCACTCTACCTGATCAAATGCCTTTTCCACATCCATGGACACGATCACCCCCAGCTCTCAACCCCTTGATGGAGTCATACTTCCATTCAACAATCTCCTAATGTTACTAGAGTTCTACCTCCCCTTCACAAAACCTGTTTGATCCTCAGAGACCACCTCCAGCACATACCCCTCCAGCCTACACGCCAACACCTTTGCCAGGATTTTCACGTCCGTATTCAGCAGTGAAATGGGCCTTTAGGACCACACTCCAATGGGTCCTTCCCCTTTTTTCAGGGTCAGCCTGCGGCAACGTAGCCGGCAGCTCCCCATTTTCCACGTCTCATTAACCATGCCCAACAGGTGAGGCTCCGTCGTGAACTGCTTATAAAATTCCGCCGGGAAACCAACCGTCCCCAGCCTTCCACGCCTGCATCCTAGCGATACCCTCCATAATCTCCTTTAATCCCAAAGGCTCACCCAGCGTCTGTCTCTTCCCCTCCTCCAACCCCAGGAAATCCAGCCCATCCAGAACCCCCCCCCCCCCTCCCCCCAACCCCCCCATATCCGGCAGCTTCCCCACTGGCCCGCCCCTGTACAAGCCCTCATTGAAGGCCTCAAACACCTCATTATACTCTCCGGGTCTGACACCACATCCCCCCTCTCCGCCCTCACCTGAAGAATTTCCCTTGACACTACCTGATGCTGCAGCTGGTGGGCCAACATTTGACTTGCTTTCTCCCCATACTTCTGCACACCCCTCACCCGCTGGAGCTGACCCATAGCCCTTCCTGTCATCAACTGGCCAAACTGCCCCTGCAACTTCTTTCTCTCTGCCAACAATTCCTTTGTGGGGGCGGCCGAATACCTCTCGCCCGGGTGCCGGAACCTCCACGGATCCACCATCCCCATCCTTTCCATAAACCCTCCCAGCTCCCGCGCCATTCCAGATTTCCCCATCGATATAGGGCTCGACCTATCCAACCTCGGGTCCCTTACACAATTGAAATATGCGCCCCCGACCCCCACATTATCAGCTGCTGTTGGTCCAAATCCGGAGGATCTGCACAGGGGCGGCACGGTAGCACAGTGGTTAGTGCAGTTGCTTCACAGGTTCAGAGTCCCAGGTTCAATTCCCCGCTGGGTCACTGTCTGTACGTAGTTAGCATGTTCTCCCCGTGTCTGCGTGGGTTTCCTCCGGGTGCTCCGGTTTCCTCCCACAGTCCAAATATGTGCAGGTTAGATGGATTCGCCATGATGAATTGCCCTTAGGTTAGGTGGGGTCACTGGGTTACCGGGGATAGGATGGAGGTGTCGACTTAGGTAGGGTGCTCTTTCCAAGGCCCGGTGCAGACTTGATGGGCCGAATGGCTTCCTTTTTCACTGTAAATTCTATGTCTATATCTGGCATCATCCCAATTGCACTCATACACATTCACCGCCATCGCTGGCATCCCCACTAGCACCTCACGCTATCACAAACCTCCTGCACCTCCCTGACCACCATAAATCCCATTTTCTTGATCAGCAAAATGGCAACCCCTGCTGACTTCAAATCAACCTTGAGGGAAACACTTGCCCCACCTATCCCTTCCTGAACCTCATCTGATCTTTTTAAAAATAAATTTAGAGTACCCAATTAATTTTTTCCAATTTAAGGGGCCATTTAGCGTGGCCACTCCACCTAACCTGCACAACTTTGGGTTGTGGGGGCGAAACCCACACAACACTGGGAGAATATGCAAACTCAACATGTACAGTGACCCAGAGCCGGGATCGAACCTGGGACCTCTGTGCTGTGAGGCAGCAATGCTAACCACTGTGCTGCCCACCAAGGTAGAATATTACGCTAAAAGCAAATTACTGCGGATGATGGAATCTATTGCTGAATAAAATCCTCACAATTTTCTGTGTTTCTTTGCAGTGACTGTTGACAGGACCAACGTAGAAAGAAATAATTGGGAAGCAACATTGGACTGTTTAGGGATGGATGTTGCTTCATTACTAACTCTGTGAGGAGTGGAGCTTCTTGGAAATATTTTAAGTCAACTGAAAGATGCTGAACTCTTTGACATGACACTAAAGCATCTTCACCACAAAGCCTAGCTAAAGTTTGCTGTTGATTACACGTGAAGATTTGCCTTGCATTGGAGTTCTTGCCATGGAGTTGGATTTTAATGTTGAAGAGATGGTTGATTTGAGTTTCCTAACAGATGAGGAGTTGGAGGTGATTGTACACGTACTTTACCGCGACACTGAGCTCCGTTTATTGGAGGACCAACGTATCAAGTGAGCAGATGCAATTTTTTTTTCAATGTGTTTTATTACAAACTTGTATCAAAAAAGTTACAACACATGAACACCCAGGGCAACATACTTCCCAACAGTCAACTATAGTTTGTACAACTTTTTCCCCTTTTTCACCCTCTCATGCCCCCCCCCCCCCCGCCCCCGATGATTAACGCCTCAAACACTAGTCACAAACATCCCCCATCTTGTCTCAAGCACCTCTGCTGCGCCCCTTAGCTCATACTTTATCTTTTCCAGCCGCAGGAAGTTGTACAGGTCACCCAACCAGGTCACAACTCCCAGTGGCGATGCCGACCGGCACTCCAGTAAGATCCGTCATCGGGCAATCAGAGGCGAAGGCCACAACATCGACCTTCTTCCTCGCCATGAGCTCTGTCTTCTCGGAAACCCTAAATATTGTCACCAAAGGATCCGGGTCCACCTCCTCCCCCACTATCCTTGCTTGGGCCGCGAATACTTCCACCCAGAATCTCGGCAACTTTTCACAGCCCCAGAACATATGCGCATGATTCGCTGGTCCCTGCCCACACTTCTCACATTCATCTGCCACCTGCTGGAAGAACACGTTCATTCTCGCCCGAGTCATATGCACCCTCTGTACGACCTTGAACTGTATCAAACTCATCCTTGGGCACGAGAAGGTCCCGTTTACCCTGCGTAGTGCCTCACTCCATGCTCCCCAATTGATCTCCCCTTCCCATTTTTCCTTGATCTTCACCTCCCTGCTGTCCCAGCCATCTTTGCCACTTATAATCTCCAATTCTACCCTCCCCTTCCACATCGGGAAGCAGCAGGCATTCCAGCAGGGTGTACCTCGCCAACCTGGGGAACTCCTTCCAAACCTTCCACGCAAGATCCCTCACCTGCAGGTACCTGAACTCACTCCCTCCCGGGAGCTCTACCCTCCCCCTCAGCTCCTCCAGTCAGGCGCACCCTTCCTCCAGGTACAAATCCCTCACCTTCCCCACTTCCCTCCACTTCCTATACATGCTACCCACTCTCTTTCCCACCGTCACCGCACCTTTTTCACATTCGGCGTCCAATAATAATGAAGAAGGTTCGGCAACACCAATCCCCCTGCTGCCTCTGTAGCAGGGTCCTCCTAACCCTTGCCACCTCTCCCCCCCCCCCCCCCCCCCCCATACAAAATCCGAGCTAATCGTGTCCAGCTTCCGAAACAAGGGCTTTGGTATAAAGATCGGGAGTGTCTGAAAAATAAACCGGAACCTCGGCAGAATATTCAGAACAGTCCCTCAGTTTATGTTCCTTGATGAAGTTCTCTGCCGCTTCTGGGCTCTCGAAGTAATATTCCCAGCCCAGGGGGGTGGGTCCAGTGGGGTTTGGAGGGTCATTTTTCCCGTCACCCAGGAGTTAGAAGTGGTTTTAATTTCTCTAACTTCTCTAACTATCCTGCTAAAAAATGTTGGAACCATCCAAAGTCTCTGATTTAAATCGGAGTTTTGAATAGTTCCCAGTGCAGAGCCCATCGGAAGTTTGAACTTCCTGAGCAATTTCCATGCGGTCTTTGCATAGGGATTTCCAAGGGGAGCCCCAGCATATTCCTCTGCTGGAGATTGGCAGCTCTGGGCCATTGACTTGTATCATTGTTCCACCTTTTTCAGCCATTATATTTGAAGTCTTTTCTCCTGTTTAACTTTGTGCTAGCCTTTGGTGTTCAGTGTGCAGCATCAGATTCAAAATTAATTAATTCACATTTTAATGGCAGGTTTAGTGAAATAGAACATAGAACATTACAGCGCAGTACAGGCCCTTCGGCCCTCGATGTTGCGCGTCCTGTGAAACCACTCTAGTCCCTCTACACTATTCCCTAATCGTCTATATGCCTATCCAATGACCATTTGAATGCGTTTAGTGTTGGCGAGTCCACTACTGTTGCAGGTAGGGCATTCCACGCCCTTACTACTCTCTGAGTAAAGAACCTACCTATGACATCTGTCCTATATCTATCTCCCCTCAATTTAAAGCTATGTCCCCTCGTGCTGGACATCACCATCCGAGGAAAAAGGCTCTCACTGTCCACCCTATCTAATCCTCTGATCATCTTGTATGCCTCAATTAAGTCACCTCTTAACCTTCTTCTCTCTAACGAAAACAGCCTCAAGTCCTTCAGCCTTTCCTCATATGATCTTCCCTCCATACCAGGCAACATTCTTGTAAATCTCCTCTGTACCCTTTCCAATGCTTCCACATCCTTCCTATAATGTGGCGACCAGAACTGCACACAATACTCCAAATGCGGCCGCACCAGAGTTTTGTACAACTGCAACATGACCTCATGGCTCCGAAACTCAATTCCTCTACCAATAAAAGCTAACACACCGTACGCCTTCTTAACAACCCTCTCAACCTGGGTGGCAACTTTCAGGGATCTATGGACATGGACACCGAGATCTCTCTGCTCGTCCACACTACCAAGAATCTTACCATTAGCCCAGTACTCTGTCTTCCTGTTATTCCTTCCAAAATGAATCACCTCACACTTTTCTGCAGGAACTTCAGGGATAGTTAAATATGATCTTCGCCTTGGACTTTGTGACATCATGAAGGCCATTTGTGCCTAAATGAAATATGACTTCCTTCAACTTTCCCCTGCTCAAAACGTTCCAATGAACTTCAGTAATGAATGCATTTTGGGAATTTAACACCTTTCTATCGATTACTTTTAAAAGAAAATTATATTTAATTCCAAACACAATCCATGAATCATATAGTCATCCAAAGACACAAACAAATTAAAAACAGTTTGCCATTTTTCCCATTTTCTCCTCTTAACTAACAGAACATCCCCCCTCCCTACCCGATTGCGACAAACAGATCCTTGAATAGAGACCAAAACCCTCATCTTGCGTAAAACCCCTCCTCTAACTCTTTAAGCGTGAATTTTATTTTTTCTAATTGTAGGAACTGCACCATATCCTTGAATCAGGCCAACATTCTCAGCGACGCCGCCAACCTCTGCCCCAATAGGATTCGTCGCCAGGCAATCAGAGCAGGAAAGGCCACGACATCGGCCACCCTCCTCTGCAGTAGCTCCGGCAGCTTGCCCCCGATTACGAAGAGGCTATATAATGATGGGATGTCTCAGGAAACCAGTAACAATAAGATATGCAAATGGGCGGCATTCTCCGTCCAGCAACGCCGGAATTGTGATCTGGTGGAGAATCGGGTGCCAGCCGAAAATTGAGGTTGGCACTGGGTGCCCAATGGAACGCCATGCTCCGGAATTGCACTCCAGCATGCATTGGAATCGCACTAGTTCCACATACCCAGAACATATGGACATTGTTCGCCGGCCCCTCTGCACGCTGCCCACACCTATCCTCCACCCCAGCTAATAACTGGCTCATCCCTATACATCACCTTGAGCTGGATCAGACTCTCGCAGACAACTAGGGTGAATTCATGAATTCTTCTCTGCCACACATCACTCCATACCCCAGCCACAACCCCCCCACCCCACAGCTCCTCCACCCACCTGCACCTTAAGACTTCCACTGAAGCTCTCGCGTTCTCTCCATCAACTCCTCATATATGTCTGATCTCCTCCTTGGACAGAATCTTACCTGTAGCTTCGGGAACGACACCGGTTCCTTTCTCATGAAGTGCCTAACTTGCAGATACCGGAACCCATTCCCCTTTGGTAATTGATACGTCGCCTCCAATTCCTCTAACTCCACAAACTTCCCCCAATAAACAGGTCCCTGAAGAACTCTATCCCCATCCTCCCCCACTCCCTGAACCTAGGAACCAACCCAGCCGGGACAAACCTCCGGTTGCCACAAATCGGTGCCCACAGGGACATGCCCTCCATTTTGAAATGCTGCCGATTCTGGTTCAACACCCTCAACGCTGACACCACCACAGGGCTCAAGGAGTACCTAGCCGGCAAGAACAGGAGAGGCACCAGCAATAATGTCCTCAAACCGGTCCCCCAACACGAGGCCCCCTCCATCCGCCCCCACACCAACCTCTCCGCCACCGCCTACTTCCTACTTCCATGTTCGCTGCCCAATAATTATCCTGCAGATTTGGCAACACCAGCCCCTCTCTCTGCCTGTCCCATTCTAAGAACACCCTCCTAGTTTAGGGAACCTGGCATGCCCATATAAACTCCGAGAACATTTTATTGACCCTCCAAAAAAGGACTTGTGCACAAAAATTGCAAACTTCACGTTGGGACTCTTATTTTTCTCTTCTAATAAGAATCGGTAGGTGAGATGTCAGTTACTCACTGGTATACACTTGAATAAGAACTGAATAAAACTTAGAAACAAAATATCAAACAATACATAAAAATAATCACTAAACACAAACAAACCTAGACAGATGATTCAAGAATTCAGGAACAAAGAACTCAACCACAGGATCCTATCTTTGAGGGAATTCGTACCTGATTTAACCCGTCACTTGTGTTCATTGGCTTCTAATTCTCAGCTGGGACCTTCCGGTTAGTTCAAATGAATGTCAGTTATTTAGAGGATAACTTGTTAATCCAAACATTATATCCCTGTTGTCGCAGCTGGTTCCATGACTGGATTGTTGCCATTACCACTGGGCTGTTGAGTACTTCTAATAATAATAACCTTTTATTGTCACAAGTATGAAGTTACTGTGAAAAGCCCCTAGTCGCCACATTCCGGCGCCTGTACGGGTAAGCTGGTACGGGAATTGAACCCGCGCTGCTGGCCTTGTTCTGCATCACAAACCTGTTGTCAGCCTGAACCGCTCCAGTACGTCTCTGAGGTACTTCCATTCAACTCTCTCTTTTTTGTAGAAGTCTTTTTTGAAACCGTCCAGTCCCGGTGCCTTCCCTGCCTCCATGGAGCTAATACTCCATGACCTCTCCCAGTTCTAGTGGTGCTTCCAGGCCCACTTCCTGTCTGTCGTGTTGGGTGCATTGGTATAACACTGGCTGCAACTGGATGCAGCTTAGATCAGAAAGATACTCCAGACCTTGAAGTTAGTTCAATCAGGTTTATTGAACTAATAGCACAGTTACCACAGTTCTCTGTGAGTTCGACTCTCTGCTAACTTGTGGTTACTGTGTCTGACTGAACCAGACTAGCTCTTAGCCACGTGGTGGAGGTGTGAGATTGTAACAACACCCTTGACTGACTCTATAGATGTTCATCAGTGGAAAGAGTAGGAGTGTGAGTGCCTCGTGTCTTTTATAGTCAGATCCCACCCCTGAGTGTCCTGCCTGTTTATTGGTCACGTCCTGTTCTGTGTCCATTAGCTGCTTGTCTGTATATCATTATGTGTGTGTCTGCATATCATGACACTGTCTTTCCCCAAGACTGGCATGTCCAGTCCATCAGGGAACTGCTTCATCCCCGAGTCCCGTGTTGAGGGTTCCGAGGTGTACAGCCCCGGTAGAAGGCCTCAAAAGCTTTGTTGACCTTGTCTGGGTCTGTTTCTAATGTGCCTCTGCTACCTCTAATTTGTGTGATTTCCTTGCTTTCTCAGCTGTTGCGTCAGCAGGCAGCTGGCTTTGTCTCCTTCTTCACACAGGATCCCCTGGGCCTGGCGGAGTTAATGCACCGCTCTCATGTGGAAAGCAGGGAAAAGTCCACCTGTAGCTTTTTCCTCTACGGTCGGGGCCTCGGCATATTGCAGATCAACCAGTATGGAGTCAACTGGCTGTTGCCGAGCCGCCCTCTCTTCCCTATCTCTTCATGCTTTAAAGGCCATCACTTCTTAACTTCGTCAGGCCCTCTGCCAGCAGCACAATTTCTGCCTCCAACAAAGCCAGCTGATGATCGTGATCAGCCACAGACTCCGCCACTTTCTAGAGCGACTAATGCTGCGCTTACTTTGCTCCACTCTCTCTGTGGCTTCTTGGATTGGCCCGCCACACTGGCCGGGTCCTCTGAGGCCTCCTTTCTCTGATGCTCAAATCTAGCCATCAGGAACTCCACCAACTGTTGCACTGAGCGGGCATGATGCCACAGAGTTATTACTGTTGCCCCTCACTTGTCGCACTCCTCGTTTGATGGATCCCAGACATGCCCTACTGAAGGAGATTACTTAGCCCCTTATTCTTAAACACTTTCCACCTGCATTACTCCTCCTGAAATGGGCAAAAAAGACCCAAAACAATTCTACTTTAAGCAGGAACCACCTAATGTGCCACCATTCACACCATGGTTGCCACCAGAAATCACTTCCAAACATTATCTATGCCCCATTAGGGCAGCACGGTGGCGCAGTGGTTAGCATTGCTGCCTACGGCGCTGAGGACCCGGGTTCGAATCCCGGCCCTGGGTCAATGTCCGTGTGGAGCTTGCACATTCTCGCCGTGTCTGCGTGGGTTTCGCCCCCACAACCCAAAAAGATGTGCTGGTTAGGTGAATTGGCCACGCTAAATTGCCCCTTAATTGGAAAAAATAATTGGGTACTCTAAATTCTTTTATTTTTAAATCTATGCCCCATTAGTACACAAAGCAAGTGAGCCTGTTAACCACAATCAGTCACCAAGTTGAAAGTAACTCCAATTACTAAACCAAAAGGAATATACTACATTTGCCGGAAATCTGAAATAAAAACAGAAAATGCTGAAAATACTCAACAGGTCAGGCAATATCTGTGAAGAAGGAAACCGGGGGTGCGATCTACCGGCCACATTGCGCTGGGCGCAAATAGGAGCGGGTTGGTTAGATACCAGGAGAGGCCAAAATCGGGAACCACGTCGGACACCGATCGGTTTCCCATCTAGCTGGCCCATTCCCGTTGTCGAGATCCAGATCCCGCCGCAGCCTGGTGAGAAACCAAGAATCGTCAATTAAGGCCAATCTCCATCTCATTAACGGGAAGGACCCCCTATCGAACAGTCTCCCATGATCTAACTGCCTCCCCAGCAGGCAGTCACAATGTCACCATTCAGTACACCTATTAAAAAATGTGAAGCTAGTGCAATGGCTGATATAAGGATCCAAGGAGGTAAGTAGCCATCTTCAGAATCAGGCAGTCAGCCCGGGTAGTGCTCAGTTGGGGGGTGAGTTCGTGGGCTGCCATCATTGGCGGGGTAGACCCTGGTCCGGTGGGGGGGGTGAGAGGGGAGCAGCAACCGCGGGTCTGCCATGGATCGTGTATACCCATAACGGGCAGCGCCAGCTGCTGCCTGTCTATCCCACTGAAAACCACCGTGACAGAGTGCCATCTGTGATAATATGGAGATGGTCACTTTAACTGACCATTGTAAGGCTGCTGGCCTTACAGCTGAAGGCTATTCCTAATGGGGAATTGACAATTCTATTAATGCGAGCACTTCACAGCTCCCAAGTGGATTCCTGTGGATGCACGTCCTGAATGTCCAAATTTTGTGCGACCACCACCTGAAGATCATACACATGTGTGCTCACTTCCCCAGGAGTGTACACGACAGCTATATCCTGCGGCAGTCGGAGATCCCTGGCATCTTCGAGGGACACCCCATGGTGATTGGCTGGCTCTTGGGCGATAAGGGGCGCCCGCTTAGGACCTGATTAATACCGCCAGTGCAGAGGCTGGGGTCCGAGGCAGAGACCCGATATAATGACGCACATGTGGCCACCCGGGCTGTCATTGAGCGGTTCATCGGACTGGTTATAGGCGGTTCCAATGCCTTGACTGCTCTGGTTGTGCACCCCCTAGAGGGTCACCCATTTTATGGTGATATGTGCCCTCCACAACCTGGCATAACTGTGGGGCGACGTGCTGGAGGTGGAGAAATAGGAACATGCGGTCACGTCCGAGGAGGAGGACGAGGAGGAGCCGGACCAGGAGGGGCTGGAGGACGGGTCCAGGGAGGACCTGCGGCTCAACTGGCAAAGGTCGGACATACCTGGAGAACCAGGGATGCCCTCATCCTCACCCGCTTCTCATAGGACATGGCTTCGTCCATCATCTCTTCCCCTCCACACCCCCACCCCGCCCCCTCAATTGCCATGTTCCACCCACCCAGGGACTGTTACATCACTCCTGTGTCGGCACTGTCAGTGTGTCAATATACAAGGCAGGAGGTTGATGATAACTCGCTGTGACTGAGCTCTGGTGCTCCTCAATTGATCAAATTTTCTGACTCCTTTCTTTCTGCTGAGTGCATGCTCATACCCATCACCATGGTATGATGGCATGCCATGGTGGTATGCCACTGTGCATCTGTAACAGTGTGGTGCTCACCAGATTGTGATCCAGAAGCCTGTCCACTATTTTTGAGGTGTGTGTCTCTGCGCTGGTGGACGGCGGGGATGACAACCATGACGCATCGATGATGGCATCTTCTGACCTCTCCTCCGAGGTGTTCTGTTGGATGGCAGGAGGGGGCGGCTACCTCGAATGGGCCCGCACCATCAGATGGAGATCCTGCAGGAGAATGGACATGTGGTTAGTCAGAGGGAAGGATCATTATCCTGGCATGAACAACTCGCGTGTGGCAGGTTATCTGGGTGGGGGCCGGGTGCTCACCTCTACAGTGCAGGCCGATCTTGACGTTGGTGACCGCTCTGTCCTTGGTCACCCCATGACCTCCAGGGCCCATCCTCATATGGGGGTGTGGACCCTGAGATCCGGCACCCCGCCTCCCATCTGGGCTCTTTCCCGTCTGTTGTGGGCCAACGATTCCTGCGGGCACACAGAGGGGGCATCATGAGCTGTACACTTCAGGCATTGAGGGTGGGGCGGGGGAGGGGGGGGGGGGAGGCATAGCGGGGAACAGGCAGGTGCAGCACTGCCAGGCATGGGTGGGATGTGCAGATGGGTGCTGGGATACAGCGAGATATTGTGCTGGGAGGGACAGTGCTAGGCGCATAATGTTAAATGTTGCAGGTGGGACCGGTGCTAGGGGCAGTTGCCAACTCACCCGTGTAGCGCGGTGATGCAGGTTGTTGAGCTTTGGGGTCCTCCTGGTGATGCACCTCCCCGAGCTGACGTCCGCTGCCACTGACTCCCAGGTGTCACTAGTTGACCCGTGGCTGATCCTCTGAACCTCTTGGTGGAACAGGGTATCCCACCTGGACTCTACCGCATCCATCACTCTTGCCAGGTGGGCATGTCTGAACTGTGAGCATGACTGCGTGCTGTCTGGGGTTTGCTCTGCCGGATGGGTTTAAGTGCTGCTCCCCCTCATTAGGAGGAGCTGCCAGGCACGGTCCCACCAATTCAGCTGGTGGGGCAATCATTTGTGGTGTGCAATCTGTGAGGCATCGTGCCCTAATTAACATTCGACACCGATGACTGCCTCACCGGGTTGGCTGTCGGGAAACACCCGGTGATTTCCCCTTCGCTACCGCATTTGGAACGAATTTGGCTAAATCACGCCTAATGTTAACGTTTCAAGTCGATGACTTAACAAGACCTAAAATGTCATTTTTTTTCTCTCCACTGCTGTTGCCTGATCTGAGTGTTCCTGTAATTTTTGTTTTTATTACCAATAACTAAACGCTATTTGTGACCAGTTACCAAATGGTAACCGGTGTCAATAAATAATAATAATAATCGCTTATTATCGCAAGTAGGCTTCAATGAAGTTACTGTGAAAAGCCCCGAGTCACCACATTCCGGCGTCTTTTTGAGGAGGCCAGTATGGGAATTGTACCCGCGCTGCTGGTCTTGTCCTGCATTAATTACAAGCCAGCTGTTTAGCCCACTGTGCTAAACCAGCCCCAAATAAACATAATAATTACCAACTAATTACCAGGTAATAGCCACAACCCTTTACAAACAATAACTTTGATTTATCAAGGATAACTGCCACTCATTACAAATGAGCAACCATGAACCATTATCAGTTGGCAGCCATGATCCATTACTGCTATCATTTTATCAAAAGGTCTTCAATACACAGAACTCAGATTATTACCTGATATTCCTTTTATAACTCATACACTGCTCTAAAATTCATCGTCCAATTTAGTAACCTTTGGCCAACGTCCCTTAATACCTTTATCAAACCAAAACTATCAATCTCTATTTTAAAGGGATGGTGCAGTGGTTAGCACTGCTGTCTCATGGTGCCGAGGACTTGGGTTCCATCCTGCCCCCAGGTCACTGCATGCGGAGTTTGCACATTCTCCCCATGTCTGTGTGGGTCTCACCCCCACAACCCAAAGATGTGCAGGTTAGGTGAAATACCCACGCTAAATTGCACCTTAATTAAAAAATCTCTATTTTAACATCTCCAATTGATTTCCAGCCTTTTTGAGGGAGAAAGTTCCAGATTTCCACTATCTATTGTCTGAAATAATACTCCTTGATTTCATTCTTGAATGACCTAGTTTAAGATTCTAATCCCTTGTTCTGGATCACCCCTCAATCCTTTGTTCTCAGAGGAATACATGCCATGTTTACAAGGTATATCCCCCCTGAGATGGGTTGCCCAAAACTGAAATCCATTTGCCTATTTTTTTGGCCACTCATTTAATTTCTCGATGTCCATCTGTAACTTCCGGCCCCCATATATGTAATCTGTTGTTGCTCCTAGTTTAGTGTCATAAGACCTATACCTGAAATTTCCAAGGAGATGCTCCATCTCCACCACCATAGTCTCACTCAGGTTGTGGCGGAAAACTTGGGGTGAGTCCCATGCCCCCAGCAACTTTGAGGAATTTCCACAACATTCCACAAAGTGCATCATCCAATTAATCTATTAAAGAACAAAGAAAAGTACAGCACAGGAACAGGCCCTTCGGCCCTTCAAGCCTGCGCTGACCATGCTGCCCATCTAACCTAACCTAAAACCTTTTATGTATCCGGGGTCCGTATCCCTCTAATCCCCTCCTATTCATATATTTGTCAAGACGCCCTTAAACGTCACTGTTGTACCTGTTCCCAACAGTTCCAGCAGCGACTTCCAGACATCCACTACCCTCTGTGTAAAAAAAACTTCTCTTGCACATCTCCTCTAAACTTAGCCCCTTGCGTCGCACCTTAAACTATGTCCCCTAGTAATTGACTCTTACACCCTGGGGAAAAAGTTTCTGACCATCCACTCTGTGCATGACCCTTATAATTTTGTAGTCTTCTATCAGGTCACCCCTCAACCTCTGTCGTTCCAGTGAGAACAACTGGGTTTATCCAACCTCTCCTCATAGCTAATGCCCTCCATACCAGGCAATATCCTGGTAAACCTCTTCTGTATCCTCTACAAAGCGTCCACATCCTTCTGGTGGTGTGACAACCAGAATTGAACATTATACTCCAAGTGTGGCCTAACTAAGCTTCTATACAGCTGCAGCTGTATACTCAATGCCCCAGCCGATGAAGGCAAGCATGCCGTATGCCTTCTTGACTACCTTCTCCACCTGTGTTGCCACTTTCAATGATCTGTGGACCTGTACACCCAGATTCCTCTGCCTGACAATACTCTTAAGGGTTCTGCCATTTACTGAATATTTCCCACCTGTATTAGACCTTCCAAATTTCATTACCTCATTTGTCTGGATTAAACTCCATCTGCCATCTCTCCACCCTTGTCTTCAACCAATCTGTATCCTCTGACAGTCCTCATCGCTATCCGCAATTCCACCAACCTTTGTGCCATCTGCAAACTTACTAATCAGTGCAGTTACATTTCTTCCAAATCATTCCAAAGCACTACAACCAGCAACGGTCCCAGCACTGATCCCTGAGGAACACCACTAGTCACAGACAAGCACCGTTCCACTGCTACCCACAGTCTTCGATTACCGAACCAGTTCTGTACCCATCTTGCCAGCTCACCTTTGATCCCGTGTGACTTCAAATTCTGTATAGTCTGCCATGAAGGACCTGAAGTCCATGTAGACAATATCCATTGCCCTACCTTCATCAACCTGTGACCTTCATTACTTTTCGATTGGTATCTAGAATTTCATTAGTGAATAATTTCACTAGCGAATGATTAGTTTATCATGCAGAGGGGATTGATATAACTTCCAGCCCAAATATTTAATTCCTCCAAATTTTAAAGTTTGTTTAGACCTTTAGGTTGATGATCGTGAATCTCAGTTCTTGAGAATTAATTGGTAGGATACGTCCATTACTGCTCCTACTGACATTTCAGCCCCATGTTATTGTGTCCAAGTTTCACCTCTTATTGTTTCTGTAGGAAATTGCGACAATCTGTTCTCGATCCCAAGCAGCTAAAAATTGCAACAGGAGATTGGTTTAAGGAAGTCCGAGCAAAACGCCATACAGACAAAAAGTTTGGATCAGACATTATCCGTGCTTCTATTCGTAAGAAGAAGAGAACGAAAGGTAAATCTGAAATTTTTCACAGGTTATTTCCACAAAACAGAAGAAAATTACAAGGAGGCTTATTAGAGGATTTAAAAATGATGTGTTTTGACCGAGAGAATAGGAAAGATTGTTTTGAAAGATCTTTAATTTCGTTAAGTACTTTTGTAACTTCCAATTCCCATAAGGGTAAGGAGAGAGATTGGAAGCAGAAACTAGTCAGTGGTTGGAATGCTTTATCACGGGGGTGATTGAGGGAAGAGGCAATTGCACCTTTCGGGGAAAATAGGATAAATATTTGAAGCAGAAAATGATACAAAGAGAACATAGGTGGCAAAAAAGTTTTTGGGGGGAAGGTCTATCAAAGTGTGGCATCAGACATACGGGCCTTATTCTGTGCTGGAAACATCTGTGGTTCTATTCTTTAGATTGATGCATTATTTCCTGCTGTTATTCTTCCCTGATTTTCCTGTATTTGCAGAACCTTTGCCCATTCCTTTTGACACATCAAGTCGTTAATTGCTGCAAGGAATTACTTTGGCATTCCATTCATATTCCGAGACAGACAGGGAAAGCACTGTGTGTAATGGTATTTATATAGTCAGGATAGTGATAGTCAGGGTTATTAATTGCATCTATGTGTAAATCAAACACTTAGAGGGCTTTACTATTTCACTATATTTAAGACAGCCTCTCTAGGAATTCTGGGAGAAGCTGAAAAAAACATGGAGAGAGCAGAGTGAAAGTTGATTAGAGATATATAGCACAAGGTCAAGTCATAGTGTAGTTAGTAGTTAGATAGAATATTGAGTACTGTAGTGCAGATTCAATATCATTTGTTTATCATCTATAACTCAGTAGAGTGTGCGAACTTCATTTAATTAGTAGTGTGATAAATTAATTTGTTTCAATCTTTTGATTGGTATATTCTTTGTCAGTACTACATTGGGCCATTCTGGAGGAAAGACAAAGAATACAACAGATTACCAGTCGTTGTAAGATAACATGGTATCAGCTTAGTGCAGAAGTTATTTAGGTAGATTAGTTAGAATCTAGCTAACAGAAAAAACTAGCACATGACTCCGACCAGGCTGCTTACATACCTGTTACTGCAAAACACCGAAGAATCCCAGACTCGTGGAGAAAGTTCAATCTCTACGACAGCTCAGGTCATCTGGTAAACTAGATGTTAACTGGTGAGTGTTCAAACAATGGTTTCAGCTATATCTGTCTGCATCTGATTTAAATAATGCAAGTGATAATCAGAAACAGGCATTATTCCTAATGGTGGCTGGTTCACAAGACATAGAACTATATAACTCATTTCAATTTGCTACGATCAAAGATATTTGCTGAGACAGAAAGATCTCAAGCTTGGAAACGCTACTGAATTGTGTCAAATGCATGAATTGACTAAGAGTCAGTATTCTGAGATTCTGCAAAAGGAAAAGAGCGTGAAAACAAGCCTCGGCAAGCGTTGGAGCTGTGGTGCAGTTCAGAAAAATGCGCGTTTCGGACAGCAGCCATATTGCGCACACGCATTCCCGACCTACACATGCGCAATTCGCAAAAAGACATGAGATGGAAGAAGACTGATCTGCACATGCACGAAGGCACTGTATGCATGACAAAACAAACGTCACCGTGTGTGGACGTTGTGGACATACCCATCCACACACAAAATGTCCTGTACTGGGAAAAACATGCGCAAAATGTTGCAAACTCAACCACTTTGCTGTCCAATGCAGAACTTCACTTAAAGCAAAGCAATTTAAATCTGGAACTTTACCTAAAGCTCATATGAATGTAAGTGTAGACACAACAGAAGAAGCTTATCAGAATTATTGAAAATTGTGATGCTCCTACAGATGTTTCATCTCCTCCTCAAATAGTACAACCCATTAACACGGAAACCGAATGTAACACACCGCTTCAAGTAAATGGTTCTGAAATCATTTTCAAACTTGATACGGGGGCTGGACTCTCCACAGCCCCACGGCGAAATCACGTTTGGTGCGGGGATGGAGAATCAACATTTACGCCCAAATTGGGTCCGGCGCCACTCCCGCTATTCTCCAGTCCACGGGGAATTGCTCGCGTGCGAATTACACAGCTGGGGAGCCATTGCCAGAAGCCCTCCCAGCGATACTTCGGCTGAATTCCCGACGGCGTGGTTCTGATCACCTCTGGCCAGTCAGGACTCTCCCGCACGGCGGCTGCGGACTCAGTCCACGGCCGCCCTGGTTGGGGGGGGGGGGTGGAGATCAAGCACCGGGGGGTTTGCCTTATGGGCGGCCGGGGCAGCAATCGGGTGGGTCATATGATGCGGTGTGGGGAAAATCGGTGGGACCTTGTTTGTTGGTCCAGGTCCGCCGGCTGAGTCCGCCATCGCATCGTCGCCGTGCGCATGCTCGAACTCAGAACCGGAAGTGCGGGGACCCGTATCCGCAGCCAAAGCTGCGTGAAGCTCCCCGGGTCCCTGCCAGCCTGCTGCATATAAGTGAATTGGTCTTTTTTTTTAGGAAAGTCTGGAGTGAAACGCCAGCATTGTTACGCCGGCGTGGGGACATAGCCCCATTTTTCGAAAATCCAGCCCAGGCGCTTCCGTGAACTTGATCAACACAAATGACTTTTCGCAACTAAGGCAACCTCCTAAAATCCAGAAGACAGATTGTCAATTGCGTGATTATAGTGGCAACGCAATCACCTCACTGGGATCGTGCTATTTATTGGTGACAAATCACAACATCGCCATATCACTAAGATTTGAGATTGTTGAATCAAACAGATCTTCTCTCTTAGGTGCACAAGCCTATCAGGATCTTCACCTCGTTCAAAGAATTTATAGCACAAGTTCACCTCTTCTACCTGTTCAGGAAGACATACAAGGAATTCTCGATCGCTTTCCTCACGTCTTTGAAGGCATGGGTACTCTTCTCTTTCAATATAAAATTCAATTGAAGCCAGATGCCAAGCCAGTGGTACACCCTCCTAGAAGAGTTCCTGCCCCGCTTTATGAAGGATTGAAGCCAGAACTTGCACGTATGCAAAAACGTGGCATAATCTCCAAGATAGCACCACCGACTGACTGGGTTCGTTCAATGGTGTGCGTAAAGGAACTTTCTGGGGAATTAAGGATTTGCATCGATCCAAAAGATCTCAATAAAAATATAAAGCGTGAACACTATCCAATACCCAAGTGTGAAGAAATCACCAGCGAAATGGCGAATGCTAAAATATTTTCTAAACTGGATGCCTCCAGAAGATTTTGGCAAATGCAGTTTGATGACACGAGCAAGAAATTGTGTACGTTCAACACACCGTTTGGTCGATACAGGTTCAACAGAATGCCATTAGGTATTATTTCAGCACCACGCTCATACATCATTCACATGAATGAAGGTTTGATTGTTCGACAAAATCGAAGAGCATTTCTGAAAATTCAATCACCTGACAAGATATTTCCTGATCTTCAAATGCATGAAAGTCTCTTTCATAACACTCTGACATCTTCCAAGTTAATAGAAGACTCACAGAAGACGTTAAAAACTGACACTCCTCTTCTTGGCTTGAGAAGATCATCCAAGATTAAAAGGAAGCCGGACAGATTCAATCTGTGAATCATGACAGTTGGACTGTTTGATTATTAATTACCTCGCCTATTAATTTCATATACATATCATGTATTATGTACTGATATTATACATTTTTTCCTTTTTAATAATAGAAAAGAAATGCCTTAAAAAAAAGGATGTAATAATATGTACATAGTCAGGATAGTGAAGGGTTAATAATAGCATCTGTGTGTAAATCAAACACTAGAGGGCGTTACTAATTCACTGTATTTAAGACAGCCTCTCTAGGAATTCTGGGAGAAGCTGATGGAGAAGCTGAAGAGAACATGGAGAGAGCAGAGTGAAAGTTGATTAGAGATATCTAGCACAAGGTCAAGTCATAGCGTAGTTAGTAGTTAGATAGAATATTGAGTACTGTAGTACAGATTCAATATCATATGTTTACCATTTATAACTCAGTAGAATGTGCAAACTTAATTTAATTAGTAATGTGATAATAAATTAATTTGTTTCAATCTTTTGATTGGTATATTCTTTGTCAATACTACATTGGGCCATTCTGGAGGAAAAGACAAAGAATACAACATATTACCAGTCATGGCCCATCACTGTGGCCCAGATTTTCACCACAATATAGGACTCCCTGTCATGGCGAAAATAGTGGGACTGGCTGAAAATCCACCCCTGAACATGAGATTTTCCATTTTTGCTGGGGCAGGAATAGAGTCGGGGTGGGTTCAGATGTGCGTGTTTTACGGAGACAGCTGACCATTTAAACCATCAGCTGCCTCCACTGAAGTGGGATTTTGGTAGGCTAGGGGAGTGAAGCCTGATGAGACTTCCGGTGACGGTGATGTGCTGAGCAGATGCACATCATGTGGCTCTCCTTCCAACCAGAATCAAATGGGCATTTTAGGAAAATTTTGCCTGTAAAAACGAAAGCAAATGAACCTCAACAGGGGAAAGAAAATGACCGCAAAAAGAAATGCCAGCAAACGGGAGCCCGAGGGGCCGGTCCTTTGGGAGGGTTAAGATTTCTTTGGGTCGGCAAGGCACCCTTTTGGGAGAGGTAAAGCATCTTTGGGAGAAGTAAGCCATCCTTTGGGATTGTTAAAAGTTGGCATGATTGTAAGTAAAAAGTGCTTAAGCTCATTGGAGCTGTGAAAGCTGTCAAAGAACTGTCAACACTGTCAAAAGTCGGTCAACTCTGTTAAAGAACTGTCAAAGCTCTTTGGAACTCAAAGCTGTCAAGGTACTTAACTTTGCTGGTCTTTAAATTTAAAACAAAGCATGGAGTTTAAAATGAAGATATTTCATTCTGTCTGTTGATATAAACCTGAGGATTGTCATTATAGGATTTGTGCTTCAATGGCTGATTTTGCAAACTAATATTATCATAGTGCAGTGCCTTTAAGATTGGTTGTAGAATAGAAATGTTTATTTTCAGAAGAGATTAGTTGATTAAATTACGCACAACATTATTAAATGTCAGCATTGCTCCTGAGTTTTGCCAATGTTAGATACTAGGTGAGTTGACATGGAGGGGATAATAAAAAGGGTGGTGGGGGCATGTATTGATGGTATGAGTTAGTACTAAATTGGTATAGAGACTTTAGAGAGTATAACTGGTCTAATAACAATCTTTACTAGTGTCACAAGTAGACTTACATTAACACTGCAATAAAGTTACTGTGAAAATGGGCACGGGGCGAGAGGCTTTGAGTGGAATAGGGAGTATTGGGATAGGTAGAGGGGCATAGGGTGACAGAGGATATGCGGAGCCATAGATGTGGTTGGGGGTCATGAGGTGTGGTGGATAAGGAATGGGGAGTGAGGGGTGAATTTTTTTTTAGAATTAGAATTAGAACAGTACAGCACAGAACAGGCCCTTCGGCCCTCAATGTTGTGCCGAGCCATGATCACCCTACTCAAACCCACGTATCCACCCTATACCCGTAACCCAACAACCTCCCCCTTAACCTTACTTTTATTAGGACACTACGGGCAATTTAGCATGGCCAATCCACCTAACCCGCACATCTTTGGACTGTGGGAGGAAACCGGAGCACCCGGAGGAAACCCACGCACACAGGGGGAGGACGTGCAGACTCCACACAGACAGTGACCCAACCGGGAATCGAACCTGGGACCCTGGAGCTGTGAAGCATTTATGCTAACCACCATGCTACCCTGCTGCCCTAAGAAATGTTTCAATGTTTTTTTTATTTTGAACCAGCTTTCTGCCCAGCACACCTTTGGACTGACCCCCAACCACGACTGAAAATCTGAGGTCCTGGAAGTGAATTTTAAAGGTTGGGTTGGCAGAGCCGTGTATTCTCTTGTCTCTGCGCATCCGATTCAGGAGCAACGAGGGCATGCATATTTTAAATAGCAGGGATAGTGACAACTGCTGGAGCAATGCAGCAAGAATCAAACCCTGGCACCAGAAATGGGATCAGAGGACAGAGCAGCAGTAAAATTAGAAATATCTGAAAAGTTTCAGGGACAGGAATGAGGAAAATAAAAACGATTCGAGGAAGGAAGTGTTAAATTGCACAAATGTTAATGTCCCTCATATAACTAATGAGGTTGGTGAACGACAGGCACACATCCCACTGATGGGATTATGATGTGATTTCTTTAACTCAGTCATGGCTTGCACACACGGCCAGAAATATTTTTTTTTAATCATTCCTAGTTATCAAGTATTCGTGAGTATTTGAGAAGAGGAACAAAGGGAAGAGAATTTGGCTATATTTATTAAGGATGATGATACAGTTCTAAATAGAGAGGATATACTAGATCAAGGTTTCCCAAGCTTCTCCAGCTGTGGATGTGCTGGTGACCTCTCAAGTGCGTCAGGGAACCCCACGTATTCTCAGAAAGTTGACGCCCCTTTTTTTTGCCACAAAATAGGTGCGGAAACAGAAATCAAAATTTTAAAAAATATATATTTTATTGAGGCACATATACACACCTCAAACAGAACCATAAAACAAAACAATCCACCCCGGCCAGTGCAGACATCTTAACTGATTTTGAAGAAGTCGATGAACGGCTGCCATGTCCGGGCAAACCCCTCCACTGACCCCCTCAAGGTGAACTTAATCTTTTCCAGCCTGAGGATCTCTGCCAGGTCACTCACTCAAACCCCTGTTTTTTTCTGGCCCCAAGTCCTACTATTCCAATATGATCCATCTCGGGCTACCGGGGGGGCAGAGGCCTAAACATTGGCCTCTCTCGCCCCTTGAACCCCAGGAACATCTGACACTCCAAAGATCGCACTTCGGAACTCGGGACCACCTCCACCCTTGACCTCCCACATAATGTCAGCAAACCCCTGCCAGAATCCCCCAAGCTTCGGACAGCCCCAAACCATGTGGACATGATTCGTAGGCCCACCATGCACATACTCTTTCCCCCCTCTTTCTCACTCACTCACGTGACTGCCCACATCCATCCTCCACCCCTTCAAAAAACCTACTCATCCATGCCACAGTCATATGTGCCCTGTGGACCACTTTGAACTGAATAAGGCTAAGCCTGGCACACAATAAGGATGCTCAACAAGTTCACTCTTCTCAAAGCCACACCCACACCCCAGCCTCCACCTCCCTCACCAACTCTTCCTCCCACTTGCGCTTCACTACCCCTATCGGGGCACCCTCCAAATCCAACAACTCCTTAAATATTTCTGACACTTTACCCTCCCCTATCCCTGTCTTTGACACCACCTTGTCCTGTAGCCCCTGGGGCGGCAGATGTGGAAAGGACAGTACCTGCTTCCGGACAAAATCCCTGGCCTGCAAATACTGGAACCCATTCCTGGCGGGCAACTCCAATTCCTCCATCAACACCTCCAAGCTTGAGAAGCTTCTCCCCCTGGAGCAAACCTATGATTCCCGAAGATCGGTGCCCAAACCGAGGCCCCACAGAAATCAAAACTAAACAAGTCTTTTCTAGCTACCGGTACATCTACGTATATATTAGGAAGAAGCACACGGTCACAGATACATTCACCCTACATGGTCCCTTCACATTAATCCCAGGAATAGTATCCATTTCCTGAGTGGGTAATCTAAAAAGTTTCCTTATTAAGAATGTATTTAAATCTTACCTTTCTTCATTTTAATGGGAAGAGTGTTGCTGGAAAACTGATACTTATATCGGACACACACGCCTCTCGCTCACACACACACACTTCTCCATCTCCCTCTCACGCGCACACATACATTTTCCTTTCTCTCATACATGCATATATTTCCCTCTCTCTCACACACAAACACACTCACGTCTTCCTTCCTCACTCATACACGTCTCCCTCTCTTTCACGCATATCCCCTCCCACATTCACTCAGCCCCACTCGCACACAGTAACCCCCCCCAACACAGTCAACTCCCCCCACACACTCAAGTTCCTCTCTCACATACGTCCTCCTTTCTCACACACTCACACCCCCACACATTCTCCCTCCATCTCTCACACACTTCCCCCCCACCTCGCAACTCACAAACCCTCCTAACCCATCTCTCACGCACTCTTTCCCCCATCTCTCACGCACTCTTTTCCCCCATCTCTCACGCACTCTTTTTCCCCATCTCTCACGCACTCTTCCCTCCTCCATCATCTCTCATGCGCACTCTAAGCCAACTCTCACGCACTCTCTCACTTTTTCCCCCCCCATGCGCATACTCTTTCCCCCCTCTTTCTCACTCACTCGCGTCTCTTTCTCTTGCATCGAGGCCCACGCTGGCCAACCTAACGAATTCCACGAGGTCGCTCTCCCACACCTCTGGGTTAAGTGGCTCCGGGTCCCTCCATCCCAACAAGATCCGTCTCTGGGCTAACAGAGAGGCAAAGGCCAAAACATCGGCTCCTCTAACCCCCGGGTTTCTCTCACCCCCTGGACTCCCGGGTCTTCTGACACTCCAAAAATTGCCACCTTCACCCTCCGCCTTCAGACATCATGTCAGGGAACCCCAGCCAAAATCCCTCCAGGTTCAGACAGGTCCAAAACATGTGGACATGGTTCACGGGCTGACCCGTGCACCACACACACCTACCCTCCACCGACTCAAAAATCCTGCTCATTCTGGCCACTGTCATATGCACCCTGTGGATTACTTTAAATTGGATTAGGCTTTGCCTAGCACACGTGGAGGATGCATTCACCCTCCTCAGAACCTCCTCCCATAACCCAGCATCCAGTACCCTCCCCAACTCTTCCTCCCACTTCCGTTTAACTTCTCCTATCAGGGCGCCCTCCCAGTCTATTAATTCTTTGTAAATCTCTGCCACTCTGCCTTCACTAAATCTGTTTTTGACACCACTTCTTCCAGCAACCCCGGGGGTGGCAGGTCAGGAAAGGACGGCACATGCTTCCTCACATAATCCCGAACCTGAACCCATTCTTGCTGGGCAGGACATACTCCTCCACCAACCCCTCCAAGCTCAAAACGCTGCCGCCACAAACAGGTCTCGATCAATTTGCTTGATTTTTTTATTTTTATTTTTTTATTTATTTTTTTTGGCCCTGCTGGCACCCCCAGAACCCCGCATCCAGCCCCCCCGGAACAAACCTGTGATTCCCACAAATCTGAGCCCAAATTGAGGCCCCATCCAGCCTCAGGTGCTGCTGCCATTGTCCCCACACCCTCAGGGCCGCCACCATTACTGATTTGTGGAGTATCTGGCCAGCGAGAACAGCAGAGGCACCGTCAATGTTCCCAAGCTAGTGCCCTTACACTGCCTTCATCTGCTCCCATTCCGACCCCTCCCCCAATACCCACTTCCTTACATGGCTGTATTTGCTGCCCAGTAATAGTTCATTAAATTTGGCAAGGCCAGCCTGCCTTCCCCACGCCACATGTTCCCGCTCCAACAGCACCTTCACCCGAGTGGCTTTCCCGCCCACACAAACCTGGAGATCAATGTATTGATCTCATTAAAGAAGGCCTTTGAAATAAAAATCGAAAGGTTCTGGAGCACGAATAGAAACCTCGTGAGTTCCGTCATCTTCACGGACTGCACCCGCCCCTCCAATGACAATGGGAGCACATCCCACCTCTTGAAATCCCTCTAGGGCGGCATGGTAGCACAGTGTTTAGCACTCTTACTTCACATCGCCAGGTTCCCAGGTTCGATTCCCGGCTTGGGTCACTATTTGTGCGGATTTTGCACGTTCTCCCTGTGTCTGCATGGGTTTCCTCCCACAAGTCCTGAAAGACGTGCTGTTAGGTGAATTGGACATTCTGAATTCTTCCTCAGTGTACCCGGGGGCTCTGATTTATAAAGCCTCCTATAAAACTCCGGAATACCCTGTTTACCCCCACCAGGTCCAATACTACTCCACACTCCACCCCTACCGTCCTTCACCCTTCCAATCTCCCTCCTGCTTCCTGAGTTGTTGGGCCAGCATCCTGCTGCCTGCTCCCTGTCCTCATACACTGCCCCTCTGGCCCTTCGCAACTGCCCTACTGCAGTTTTGGGGTTCCAAAAGGGGACGCGGAGTGATGGCTCTCTGGGCTTCATCCTCTGTGATGGAAGCAGATCCTGCCACCCCTTCCTCTTCACCTTTGGCAAGCCAGGATCCTTCATTGGTGTCTTCTTCTCTCCTGCCTATGAGCAGGAAGAATGACTGTGAGTTCACAAGGCTCCATGTTTCATATGTTCTCACTGTAGTGTCAAAAAGAGAGGTGGTTAGCTTCTGTCTCTTCAGAACGACTCTTTGCCCATTCATCGCCTGAAGCTTCCCAAGCTTCACTCCAAGGCTTGCGGTCAACCTGGTCGATGGGGGAAATTGTCAAATGAATTTCAGCACACAGCCAAGGGCTGTACTTGAGCAGTGAGTCTTTGCCAACTATCTAAGGGAATGTATTTGTTTTCTCAGCCAGACAATGGTGTAGGCATACCACGGCAGTCAGTAATTCTGGAAGTCAGTGTGCCAAAGGTTAACTGCTGAAGAGCAAACAATAGCACTCACACACCCAAAGTGGCACTTGAGTGGACATAACTTTTTTTATTCTTCCAAGGGACGTGGGCATCGCAGGCTGTGCCAGCATTTATTGCCCATCCTGAATTGCCCTCGAGGGACAGTTAAGAGTCAGCCACATTGGTGTGGATCTGGAGTCAGATGTAGGCCAGACCAGGTGATGACAGCAGGTTTCCTTAACTAATTGACAATTTTAATGACAATTGACAATGGTTTTATGGTCATCATTAGATTTATAATTCCAGATCTTTACTGAATTCAAATTTCACCATCCGCCGTGATGGGATTTGAACCTGTGTCCTGAGAGCATTACTCTGGGTCTCTGGTTTACTAGTCCACGCCACCTCTTCCCCTTGCATGAGTAATTAGACTTCAGGAACGTCAATTGAGTTATAGCTGAATGGTCTTGCCTCCAAGGGTCATTCAAAGGCCCCCTCTCCCAACAACTTCTCAAAGATCCGAGCCACGTACGAGCCAGTGTCCACTCCCTCGCTGTCCCCCAGCAGCCCCACAATCTCGGGTTTGCCTCCGGGACCGGTTCTCCAAATCCTCCACCTTCTCCTGCAGCTGCCTCTGAGTATTGCGCATCAACCCCCAACTCGGCTGCCATCGAGGTGTGCTGTTTCTCATCCACCCCCACCATCTTCTCCACCCTCTGGATCGCGTGGCTCTGAGCCTCCAGCCTTGTTTCTAGGCAATCGATCCCCGCATTAATCGGGTCCACTGTCTTTGCCAGGTCCTCAAGTCTCCTTCCTCTGCTGGGTGAACTTCTCGTTCAAGATGTCCACCAGCGGCTTCATCGACCATTGAGACGTTAGGGCTGGACCCTCACCTTCCACCATCTTCCTCTGTGTCGCAGGTACAACTCGCAACTGCTCCTTTCTTTTAAAACCACTCCTGGTCCACAACTCCATCCAATGGCGGGACCACTCCTGAGTCTTTTCTCAACAAGTCCGTCCGTTAGCTGAGAAAAGGTCCAAAACCACTGCCTTGAACGGGAGCCACCAAATGCGCGACTGCTCACAACCATGGCCGCCACCAGAAGTCGGACATTTATTATAATAAGGTGTCATTTAAAAGCAAGTTGTTGTTGTTGACGAGCAAAATCCCTTTCATGTGCTGTGTAAATTTGCTGCTCCTTGTTTGAATTTATTTGTGCGGACTATAATTATTTGACAAAAAGAACAAGGTGGGTGATATTTGCCACTTGCAAAGGAACCATTTTATGAATTACTGCAGTGTGTATGCTGTGCATCATATGTTATACTCGAAGATGATGGCAGATACAGCAATGAAAGGTTTCCAATGAATCTTTTTGGGTGGTTGCCTAGATTCTTCCACCCACAAAAACTAAAATGGCTCTGTGTGACTTGCATGGAACCGGAATCAAACCTAACCACGCTATGCAGCTTCTCATTCCATAACTCAAAAGCTGCTGTTAAATGAAGGATCAGCATTTGGATTCAATTTTTAGTTTGTTGTAATAATGTTTTTGTGTTGTTCACAGGTGAAAGGCAGAAAAAGGTGACAATTAATAACAAGGAAGTCATTATTAATGAGCAAGAGGATCAAGAGCAAGAACAGCAAGATAATGTGGATTGTACTATAACCAATAGAGTCAGTCCTGAGGAGGCAAATACAGAAATGGTTGAAGCAGACTGTCAACAGTCAGAAATTCATAAGAGGTACAAAGAGTGTCCTAAATGTGTGTCCTGACCCCAAATGTAGAAATGTTGGTGTACCTTTTTGTTTTCCTGGTCAAGTAGAAGGTTTTCTGAACTTCTCCTTCTGACATTAAAGTGTTTTGAAGTTCAGTTTATTTTATTTTGTAAAGACTGTTGTTGGTGTCAGAAAATTACAAGTGACTCAGCCTGAACTAGAGATACCGAAGAAGAAAAAAAAAACATCTTTGCAGAGTGAACCTGGGGTCCCGCAGTTATCTAGGTTTTTCAGACATGACCTTCTGATTTGTGTGATTTTGTTAGCCGATAATATATTTCAACTGAAAGATTAAAATGTTAAACATTGGTGTTACAACCCCCTAAAGGGTCAGAACCTACTGTTATGGGCCAGGGTTTAGAAAACTCCAAAGTATATCATGGAGTTCACCTGACCTACAACTGTTTATTGATTTTGGTTATGATGAGCACAAGGGCCTGCCTTTCAGGTATTATTCAACAGAGGCCTTAAGCACTTTTAATCAAAAACAAAGTTTATTCTACAAATTCAGTTATTATTTCTATAAACACACACAGTAAGCATTTTTATAAACTACAAACATAAATACCCCATATTAACATGTTAAACAAACAGAGACAAGAGACATCCAGCTACCAACTGTGTAAACAAAAGTAAAACCCAGTGCCACAGCCCAGAATGACATAATTGAAGTAATGTGATATGACACACATTTCTTAAAAGGACACTCCCATGACACTACATTGTATCAGATTCCCCTCCTACACCTTAAAATACAAACTTCCCAGGTGATTGGGGGCGGAGCTTCCTCCCAATTGGAGGAGCCCCCTCAGGATATAAACCCCGACCTGGGAGCAGGTCTGGGAAGAGGACGCAGAGGGGAGTGGAGTAGTTAGTTATTGTATTGTGGAGTAGCAGAATAAACCTTGTTCTATCCTATCTATCTGGCTACGTGTGGAGTCCTTGCTTTCGATCACAACAATTGGGAATACAGATACTATACAAAGTTAAGAATTTATTATTCAAAGTAACATTAGTAAAAACATAGAAACAAAGAAAATGGGAGCAGGAGTAGGTCATTTGGTTCTTGGAGCCTGCTCCGCCATTCATTATAATCATGGCTGATCATCCAACTCAGTAACCTGTTCCTGCCTTCCTCCCATATCCTTTGATCCTTTTAAACCCAAGAGCAAATCTAACTCCTTTTTGAAAACGTACCATGTTTTGGCCTCGACTTTCCTGTAGTAGAGAATTCCATAGGTTTACCACTCTGGGTGAAGAGGTTTCCACTTAGCTCAGTACCAAATGGTTTACCCTGCATGTTTAGACCGTGACCCCTGGTTCCAGACCGTGACCCCTGCCATCGGAAACATCCTTCCTGCATCTAATCTGTCCAGTCCTGCTAGAAATTAATGACATCACCCTTCATTCTTCTAAACTCCAGCGACTATAATCCTAATTGACTCAATCTCTCATACATCTTGCTGCCATCCAAGGGTGAGTGTGTGTATGTGTGTGGGGGGAGTGGGGGGGGGGGGGGGTGAGGGTGAGTGAGTGGGGGGGGGTGAGGGTGAGTGAGTGGGGGGTGAGGGTGAGTGAGTGGGGGGGGGTGAAAGTTTGTGTGTGGGGGTGAGTGTGTTGGGGGGTGGATGTGGGGTTTGAAGGTGAATGGTGATGTGTGGTTGAAGGGGTGTGTGGGGATTGAGGGTGAGTGTATGTGGGGGTGGAAGTAGGGGTTTAAGATGAGTGTGAGGGTGAAGGTGAGTGTGGGGGTGTGGGGATCTGAAGGTGAGTGTGGGGGTGGAGGTGAGTGTGGGGGTGGAGGTGAGTGTGGGGGTGGAGGTGAGTGTGGGGGTGAAGGTCAGTGTGGGGGTGAAGGTGAGTGTGGGAGTGAAGGTGAGTGTGGGGGTGAAGGTGAGTGTGGGGTGAAGGTGAGTGTGGGGGTGAAGGTGAGTGTGGGGGTGAAGGTGAGTGTGGGGGGAGGTGAGTGGGGGGGGGGATGTGGGGGTGAAGGTGAGTGTGAGGGTTGAAGGTGAGTGTGGGGGGATGTGGGGTTGAAGGTGAGTGTGGGGGGGATGTGGGGTTGAAGGCGAGTGTGGGGTTGAAGGCGAGTGTGGGGGGGATGTGGGGTTGAAGGTGAGTGTGGGGGGATGTGAAGGTGAGTGTGGGGGTGAAGGTGAGTGTGAGGGTGACGGTGAGTGTGGGGGGGTGAAGGTGAGTGGGGGGATGTGGGGTTGAAGGTGAGTGTGGGGGGATGTGAAGGTGAGTGTGGGGGTGAAGGTGAGTGTGAGGGTGACGGTGAGTGTGGGGGGGTGAAGGTGAGTGGGGGGATGTGGGGTTCAAGGTGAGTGTGGGGGGATGTGAAGGTGAGTGTGGGGTTGAAGGTGAGTGTTGGGGGATGTGGGGTTGAAGGTGAGTGTGGGGGGGGGATGTGGGGTTCAAGGTGAGTGTTGGGGGGATGTGGGGTTGAAGGTGAGTGTGGGGGGGGATGTGGGGGAGAATGTGAGTGTGGGGGTATTTGGGGTTGAAGGTGAGTGTAGGGGGGATGTGGTGGTGAAGGTGAGTTTGGGGGGGAGGTGAGTGTGGGGGGGATGTGGGGGTGAAGGTGAGTGTGGGGGGGATGTGGGGTTGAAGGTGAGTGTGGGGGGATGTGGGGTTGAAGGCGAGTGTGGGGTTGAAGGTGAGTGTGGGGGGGATGTGGGGTTGAAGGTGAGTGGGGGGGGATGTGGGTTTGAAGGTGAGTGTGGGGGGGATGTGGGGTTGAAGGTGAGTGTGGGGGGGATGTGGGGTTGAAGGTGAGTGTGGGGGGGATGTGGGGGGGAAGGTGAGTGTGAGGGTGACGGTGAGTGTGGGGGGGTGAAGGTGAGTGTGGGGGGGGGTGAAGGTGAGTGTGGGGGGGGGATGTGAGGGTGAAGGTGAGTGTAGGGGGATGTGGTGGTGAAGGTGAGTGTGGGGGTGAAGGTGAGTGTGGTGGCGAAGGTGAGTGCGGGGGCGGATGTGAGGGTGAAGGTGAGTGTGGGGGGGGGGATGTGGGGTTGAAGGTGAGTGTGGGGGTGATGTGAGGGGAAGGTGTGTTTGGGGGGGAGGTGAGTGTGGGGGGGATGTGGGGTTGAAGGTGAGTGTGGGGGGATGTGGGAGTTGAAGGTGAGTGTGGGGGGATGTGAGGGTGAAGGTGAGTGTGGGGGGGTGTGAGGGTGAAGGTGAGTGTGGGGGGGGATGTGGGGTTGAAGATGAGTGTGGGGGTGATGTGGGAGGGTGAAGGTGAGTGTGGGGGGGATGTGGGGTTGAAGGTGAGTGTGGGGGGATGTGGGGGGGTGAAGGTGAGTGTGGGGGGGATGTGGGGTTGAAGTTGAGTGTGGGGGGGTGTGGGGGGGTGAAGGTGAGTGTGGGGGGGATGTGGGGTTGAAGGTGAGTGTGGGGGGGGGATGTGGGGTTGAAGGTGAGCATCGGGGGGTGAAGGTGAGTGTGGGGGGGATGTGGGGTTGAAGGTGAGTGTAGGGGGGATGTGGGGTGAAGGTGAGTGTGGGGGGCATGTGGGGTTGAAGGTGAGTGTGGGGGGGATGTGGGGTTCAAGGTGAGTGTGGGGGGATGTGGGGGGTGAAGGTGAGTGTGGGGGTGATGGTGAGTGTGGGGGGGATGTGGGGGTGAAGGTGAGTGTGGGGGGATGTGGGGGTGAAGGTGAGTGTGGGGGGGATGTGGGGGTGATGGTGAGTGTGGGGGGGATGTGGGGGTGAAGGTGAGTGTGGGGGGGATGTGGGGGTGAAGGTGAGTGTGCGGGGGATGTGGGCGTGAAGGTGAGTGTGGGGGGGGGGATGTGGGGGTGAAGGTGAGTGTGCGGGGGATGTGGGCGTGAAGGTGAGTGTGGGGGGGGGATGTGGGGGTGAAGGTGAGTGTGGGGGGGATGTGGGGGTGAAGGTGAGTGTGGGGGGATGTGGGGGTGAAGGTGAGTGTGGGGGTGAAGGTGAGTGTGGGGTTGAAGGTGAGTGTGGGGGGATGTGGGGGTGATGGTGAGTGTGGGGGTGATGGTGAGTGTGGGGGGGATGTGGGGGTGAAGGTGAGTGTGGGGGGGATGTGGGGGTGAAGGTGAGTGTGGGGGGGATGTGGGGTTGAAGGTGAGTGTGGGGGGATGTGGGGGTGAAGGTGAGTGTGGGGGGGATGTGGGGGTGAAGGTGAGTGTGGGGGGGATGTGGGGGGTGAAGGTGAGTGTGGGTGGATGTGGGGGTGAAGGTGAGTGTGGGGGGGATGTGGGGGTGAAGGTGAGTGTGGGGGGGATGTGGGGGTGAAGGTGAGTGTGGGTGGATGTGGGGGTGAAGGTGAGTGTGGGGTTGAAGGTGAGTGTGGGGGTGAAGGTGAGTGTGTGGGTGAAGGTGAGGGGGGGGGATGTGGGGCTGAAGGTGAGTGTGGGGGGATGTGGGGGTGAAGGTGAGTGTGGGGGTGAAGGTGAGTGTGGGGTTGAAGGTGAGTGTGGGGGTGAAGGTGAGTGTGTGGGTGAAGGTGAGGGGGGGGGATGTGGGGCTGAAGGTGAGTGTGGGGGGGATGGGAGGGGGAAGGTGAGTATGGAGGGGGGTGCGAATAAGGTGAGTGTGGGGGGGAGTTGAGTGGGGGGATGTGGGGGTTGAAGGTGTGTGTGGGGTTGAAGGTGAGTGTGGGGGGGATGTGGGGTTGAAGGTGAGTATGGGGGGGATGTGGGGTTGAAGGTGAGTGTGGGGGGGATGTGGGGGGGAAGGTGAGTGTGAGGGTGACGGTGAGTGTGGGCGGGTGAAGGTGAGTGGGGGGATGTGAGGGTGCAGGTGAGTGTGGGGGGATGTGGGGTTGAAGGTGAGTGTGGGGGGGGATGTGAGGGTGACGGTGAGTGCGGGGGGATGTGGGGGGATGTGGGGGTGAAGGTGAGTGTGGGGGGATGTGGGGGGGGGATGTGGGGTGAAGGTGAGTGTGGGGGGGATGTGTGGGGGTGAAGGTGAGTGTGAGGGTGACGGTGAGTGTGGGCGGGTGAAGGTGAGTGGGGGGATGTGAGGGTTGCAGGTGAGTGTGGGGGGATGTGGGGTTGAAGGTGAGTGTGGGGGGGATGTGAGGGTGACGGTGAGTGCGGGGGGATGTGGGGTTGAAGGTGAGTGTAGGGGGGATGTGGTGGTGAAGGTGAGTGGGGGGGATGTGGGGTTGAAAGTGAGCGTGGGGGGGGTGAAGGTGAGTGTGGGGGGATGTGGGGTTGAATGTGAGTGCGGGGGCGGATGTGAGTGAGTGGGTGGGTGAAAGTTTGTGTGTGGGGGTGAGTGTGTTGGGGGGTGGATGTGGGGTTTGAAGGTGAATGGTGATGTGTGGTTGAAGGGGTGTGTGGGGGTTGAGGGTGAGTGTATGTGGGGGTGGAAGTAGGGGTTTAAGATGAGTGTGAGGGTGAAGGTGAGTGTGGGGGTGTGGGGATCTGAAGGTGAGTGTGGGGGTGGAGGTGAGTGTGGGGGTGGAGGTGAGTGTGGGGGTGGAGGTGAGTGTGGGGGTGGAGGTGAGTGTGGGGGTGAAGGTCAGTGTGGGGGTGAAGGTGAGTGTGGGGGTGAAGGTGAGTGTGGGGGGGATGTGAGGGTGAAGGTGAGTGTGGGGGGATGTGGGGGTGAAGGTGAGTGTGGGGGGATGTGGGGGGGGATGTGGGGGTGAAGGTGTGTGGGGGGGATGTGTGGGGGTGAAGGTGAGTGTGGGGGGGATGTGGGGTTGAAGGTGAGTGTGGGGGGATGTGGGGGTGAAGGTGAGTGTGGGGGGGATGTGGGTTGAAGGTGAGTGTGGGGGGGATGTGGGGTTGAAGGTGAGTGTGGGGGGGATGTGGGGTTGAAGGTGAGTGGGGGGGGATGTGGGGGTGAAGGTGAGTGGGGGGGATGTGAGGGTGAAGGTGAGTGTGGGGGGGATGTGGGGTTGAAGGTGAGTGTGGGGGGGATGTGGGGTTGAAGGTGAGTGTGGGGGGGATGTGGGGTTGAAGGTGAGTGTGGGGGGGATGTGGGGTTGAAGGTGAGTGTGGGGGGGGGGATGTGGGGTTGAAGGTGAGTGTGCGGGGATGTGGGGTTGAAGGTGAGTGTGGGGGGATGTGGGGGTTGAAGGTGAGTGTGGGGCTGAAGGTGAGTGTGGGGGGAGGTGAGTGTGGGGGGATGTGGGGGTTGAAGGTGAGTGTGGGGCTGAAGGTGAGTGGGGGGGATGTGGGGGTGAAGGTGAGTGTAAGGGGGAAGGTGAGTTTTGGGGGGGTGAAGGTGAGTATGGAGGGGGGGTGAAGGTGAGTGTGGGGGGATGTGGGGTTGAAGGTGAGTGTGGGGGGGATGTGGGGCTGAAGGTGAGCATGGGGGGGGGGTGAAAGTGGGTGGGGGGGGATGTGAGAGTGAAGGTGAGTTTGGGGGGATGTGGGGTTGAAGGTGAGTGTGGGGGGGATGTGGGGTTGAAGGTGAGCATTGGGGGGTGAAGGTGAGTGTGGGGGGGGGATGTGGGGTTGAAGGTGAGTGTGGGGGGGATGTGGGGTGAAGGTGAGCATGGGGGGGTGAAGGTGAGTGGGGGGGTGTGAGGGTGAAGGTGAGTGTGGGGGGGGAGTTGAGTGGGGGAATGTGGGGGTTGAAGGTGTGTGTGGGGTTGAAGGTGTGTGTGGGGTTGAAGGTGTGTGTGGGGTTGAAGGTGTGTGTGGGGTTGAAGGTGTGTGTGGGGTTGAAGGTGAGTGTGAGGGGGAAGGTGAGTGTTGGGGGGGTGAAGGTGAATGTGGGGGGGATGTGGGGTTGAAGGTGAGTGTGGGGGGGATGTGGGGTTGAAGGTGAGTGTTGGGGGGGTGAAGGTGAGTGTGGGGGGATGTGGGGTTGAAGGTGAGTGTGGGGTTGAAGGTGAGTGTGAGGGGGAAGGTGAGTGTTGGGGGGGTGAAGGTGAGTGTGGGGGGGATGTGGGGTTGAAGGTGAGTGTGGGGGGGATGTGGGGTTGAAGGTGAGTGTTGGGGGGGTGAAGGTGAGTGTGGGGGGGATGTGGGGTTGAAGGTGAGTGTGGGGTTGAAGGTGAGTGTGAGGGGGAAGGTGAGTGTTGGGGGGGGTGAAGGTGAGTGTGGGTGGATGTGGGGTTGAAGGTGAGTGTGGGGGGGATGTGGGGTTGAAGGTGAGTGTGGGGGGTGAAGGTGAGTATGGAGGGGGGTGAAGGTGAGTGTGGGGAGGATGTGGGGTTGATTGTGAGTTGGGGGGGGGGTGGTGAAGGTGAGTATGGAGGGGGGTGACGGTGAGTGTGGGGAGGATGTGGGGTTGATTGTGAGTTGGGGGGGGGGTGAATGTGAGTATGGAGGGGGGTGAAGGGGAGTGGGGGGGGGGTGGTGTGTGGAGGTGAAGTTTATCTGCATTAATCATTCTTGCATTGACATTTTACAGGTTGGTTGACAACAAATGCAGTGTGAATTCAAAAGAGGAAACATTACCCGCCAACACCCAGGTCAGTTCATTAAGTGGTTAAAGCTAATTTTTGAAACATACTTGTGTCCCAATTTTGGATTTGGGTTAATTATCACCGAGGCACACTTTTACATCTAGTTAAAGGTTCCCAAATAGAGATATTTTATTTGTAAATACACTATAATCGGATAATAATCATGAGTTGACACTGCTAAATAAACTGTGGCTAGCAGTGCCAATTGAGACATATAAAGGTTCCCTTTCCACAACACCAGCTCATTAATTGTGCAGGTATCACGCAAACCAGTGTCGTTCTGCCTGGAATTTATTTGATGAAGGGATAATTAGATTGGAGATTTAAAATATTAGTGTGAAACTGAAAAGTTAGATGCAGAGAAAGCATTTCTGCTGGTTGCAGAATTAAGTGTTGCAACGTAGCAAAGGGGAAGATATTGCCAAAGTCATAGTAAAATAGGAAATTGTTGTGACACTGGCTGGGTTAACAACTGAAAAAGAGGTGTTAGAAAAGCTGACTGTATTTAGAGTTGATGTGTCACCAACACCAGATGGGATACATCTGAGGTTGCTGATGGAAATAAGGGTAGAAATTACAGAGGGACAGGCCATAATCTCCCAATCCTTTTTAGAATGGAGAATTGCAACTTGTTCAAAAGAGTGTGTGGATAAATCCGGTCAGTCAGAAGAACCTGAGTGGTAGGAAAGACTGCAGACAAAATTAACAGTCAATTGGACTAGTTAAGGAAAACCAGCACAGATATTTGTTTAAGGATGTTCAACAAACTTGACTGAGTTTTTTGATGACACAAGCTTCCAGAAATACTTCAACCCAGAGTTGACAGCCTTAGTTATCAGGCAAATTGAACTAGTTAAGACCAGCTGCTCCTTCAGAGTAGGCCAGTGGTATTTGCCTCACACTCTGGGAAGGCCTGCAAGCTGTTTATACACGGAGGCTCTAATACTTATCAATAAAACAATATGTATTGTTAATAGATGGTAAGCACAGCACCATGGGGAGCTGGTGTTGTCCATAACTGGAAATTCAAGAGCATGTTCTCTGCCAGTGAGTGGTGCCAGTGAGCAGCATGCACCGGCACCTCTGACTGGCGCATGGGAGTTAACTGCACATTAGTGCCCTGCTGGTTGATAAGGTTAGATAATGAGAAGGACAATATTTGCTAATTTTTGTGGGTTTAACTTTAAAGAACAGCTCCACTTGTTCCCTACCAGTAGCAGTACCCTTGTGAGACAAATTATCTTTTCATCATGGTGCTCCTAGTTGGAGGAAGGCCATTCTTGCTATTGAGGGTGTCCAGCGAAGGTTCACCAGACTAATTCCCGGGATGGCAGGACTGACATGAAGAAAGACTGGATCGACTGGGCTTGTACTCACTGGAGTTTAGAAGAATGAGAGGGGATCTCACAGAAACATATAAAATCCTGATGGGACTGGACAGGCTAGATGCCGGAAGAATGTTCACGATATTGGGAACGTCCAGGACTAGGAGTCATAGCCTAAGAATAAGCAATTCAGGACTGAGATGAGGAAGAGAGTTGTGAAGTTGTGGAATTCTCTACCACAGACAGCTGTTGGGGCCAGTTCGTTGGAAATATTCAAGAGGGGATTCATATCATCATTGGACATGGCCCTTGCAGCTAAAGGGATTAAGGGGTATGGAGAGAAAGCTGGAGTGGGATACTGAATTTGCATGATCAGCAATGATCATATTGAACTGTGGTGCAGGCTCGAAGGGCCGAATGGCCTACTCCTGCGCCTATTTTCTATGTTTCTAATGGAGAGGTTCAGTTCGAGCAGTATGGTTGGTGTGGTGCATAAGGACTTCTAAAAGACTTTGTCAGCAGAGTTCAATCCCGTTTTGGCTTGATTTAGATTTAATGTCACGTGTACCGAGGATAGTGAAAAGTACAGTCCAGGCAGATCATTGCACGCATGAAAAACATAGGACATACAATAAATACATAATGTAAATACATAGACATCGGGTGAAGCAGTGCTACAACAGTAAAGAAGATGCGTGGATTAAAAATATTAGTAGCATCCTGGCTACCAGGATAGAGGATTGTGTGCCAGAGGTAATTCATGAAGATCAGACAGGATTTGTCAAGGGGCGGCAGCTCAACACGAATGTGCGGAGACTGCTCAATGTTATTATGATGCCGGCAATGGAGGGGGAGGCGGAGATAGTGGTGGCGCTGGACGCAGAGAAAGCGTTTGATAGAGTTGAGTGGGGGTACCTGTGGGAGGTGCTGGAGAGGTTTGGATTTGGGGAGGGATTCATCAAATGGGTGAGGCTGCTTTACGCGGCGCCGATGGCGAGTGTAGTCACAAATGGAAGGAGATCGGAGTATTTTAGGCTTTATCGTGGGACCAGGCAGGGGTGTCCCCTGTCCCCCCTGCTCTTTGCACTGGCGATTGAACCGCTGGCCATGGCATTGAGGGAGTCAGGGAAATGGAGGGGTCTGGTGCGGGGTGGGGAGGAGCACCGGGTATCGCTGTATGCGGACGACCTGCTGTTATATGTGGCGGACCCAGAGGGGGGAATGCCGGGGGTGATGGAGCTGTTAGCGGAATTTGGGGGCTTCTCGGGCTATAAGCTGAACTTAGGAAAGAGCGAGGTATTTGTAGTGCACCCAGGAGATCAGGAGGAGGGAATTGGGAGGCTCCCCTTCAGGAGGGAAGTGAAGAGTTTCAGATACCTGGGGGTGCAGGTGGCCAGGAGTTGGGGGACTCTTCATAAGCTTAACTTCACCAGACTAGTGGAACAGATGGAGGAGGAATTTAAAAGGTGGGACATGGTGCCGCTATCGCTGGCGGGCAGAGTGCAATCCGTCAAAATGACGGTTCTCCCCGAGGTTCTTGTTCCTCTTCCAGTGCTTGCCCATCTTTATCCCTAGGGCCTTTTTTAAAAGGGTGACCAGCAGCATCATGGGATTTGTTTGGGCGCATGGCACCCCGAGGGTGAAGAGGGTCTTCTTGGAGCGGAGTAGAGATGGGGGGGGGCTGCCGTTGCCCAACCTCTCGGGGTACTACTGGGCGGCCAATGTGTCGATGGTGCGTAAGTGGGTGATGGAGGGGGAGGGGGCAGCATGGAAACGGATGGAGAGAGCGTCCTGTGAGGATACAAGCTTGGGGGCCCTGGTAACGGCGCCGTGGCCGCTCCCTCCCACAAGGTATACCACGAGTCCGGTGGTGGCGGCTACCCTCAAGATTTGGGGGCAGTGGAGGCGACATAGGGGAGAAGTGGGGGGCTCGATGGAGGCTCCGTTAAGGGGGAACCATAGGTTCGTCCCGGGGAACATGGATGGGGGATTTCAGGGATGGTATAGAGCGGGCATTAGACAGCTGAGGGACCTGTTTATCGACGGAAGGTTTGCGAGCCTGGGGGAGTTGGAGGAGAAATTTGGGCTCCCGCCGGGAAACATGTTTAGATATCTGCAGATAAAGGCATTTGCTAGACAGCAGGTGGAGGGACTCCCTGCGCTCCCCCGCGAGGGGAGTGAAGTGACAGGGTGCTCTCGGGGGTCTGGGTCGGGGAGGGGAAGATATCCGATATCTACAAGCTTATGCAGGAGGTGGAAGAGGCGTCAGTAGAGGAGCTGAAAATGAAGTGGGAGGGGGAACTGGGGGAACAGATCGAAGACGGGACATGGGCTGATGCCCTGGGGAGGGTAAATTCTTCCTCCTCGTGTGCGCGGCTTAGCCTCATCCAATTCAAGGTGCTGCATAGGGCCCACATGACTGGGACGAGGATGAGTAGGTTCTTTGGGGGTGAAGATAGGTGTGTCAGGTGCTCGGGGAGTCCAGCGAACCATGCCCATATGTTCTGGGCATGCCCGGCATTGGAGGAGTTCTGGAAGGGGGTGGCGAGGACAGTGTCAAGGGTGGTGGGATCCAGGGTCAAGCCAGGATGGGGACTCACGATCTTTGGGGTTGGGGTAGAGCCGGGAGTGCAGGAGGCGAAAGAGGCCGGTGTGCTGGACTTTGCGTCCCTAGTAGCCTGGCGAAGGATTTTGCTACAATGGAAGGATGCGAGGCCCCCAAGCGTGGAGACCTGGATCAATGACATGGCGGGTTTTTGATGTTACGGTATGGGGGGAATTGTGGGCGTTATGGGGCTGTTAGTTGCATATTATTGCTTTTTGCTATACTTGTTGTTATATTTTTATATTTTCTGTAAAAAATTCTAATAAAAATTATTTTAAAAAAAATAAAAAATATTAGTAGCAAAGTGACAGGAAACCGAGAGTAGTTTTTGTCAGACGAGAGGAAATTAATAGTGGAGTACCCAGGGCTACTGCTTTTCTTGATATATATTAGATCTAGATTTGGGTGTACAAGAGACAGTTTCAAAATTTGTAAGTGACAAAATTTGGAAGTATTGTGAACTGTGAAGAGGATCATATATACTTCAATAGGACATAGAGGGCTAGTTTACTGGATGAATATCCGATAGCTGTATTCTAATGAAGAGAAGTATGAAGTGATAGATTTTGGTCGGAAGAATGAGGAAAGGGAATGTAGTCTAAAGGTGACAATTGTAAAAGTATGCAGGAAGAGAGAGAGAGACCTGAGAGTATGTGTGCACCCATTGTTGAAGGTGGTGAAGGCATGTTGAGAAAGTGGAGCCTGTACCAGAGTTTTGTGTCCAGTTCTGGCCTCTGCATTTTAGGAGGATGGAAAGGGTTCAGAGTGGGCTTGGAAAAAGTTCATGAGCGGAAATTAACCATCCCATAGATGAGGGGCAATGGGCCATTCAAAACTCCATTGGCTTCAGCAGGCCTGGGCGTGCCGGGTAAATAATGAAATGAAAAATGAAAATCGCTTATTGTCACGAGTAGGCTTCAATGAAGTTACTGTGAAAAGCCCCTAGTCGCCACATTCCGACGCCTGTCCAGGGAGGCTGGTACGGGAATAGCGGGTAAGACCAAAATCAAGGGGGTTGGGGTTGGGCTTGGACGGTGGGGGGGGGGGCTGAAGTATTCCAGGTCCGGGGTGATCCCTGAGCCGAGTGGGTCTGGGGCTTTGTATTAGTGAGGCCTACAAGCCATCTTTAAATGTTGTGGAGGGGCAAGCTGCAGTCGGTCTGTCTCACCAAACACTTCCAAGATAGAGCCTTGCTGTGCCTTCAATGCTGAAAGTCAATGTTACTCCATTTGACTGTGAGCAGCCTCTAGCTTCACAGCTGAAGGGTATTGCAAATGATGAATTAGCCTTGTTCGTTGTGATAGCACTTCACATTCCTCAACTCTCAAGTGCCTACTCCAGGGTACACATGCCATGCCCCAGAGGATGATTAGTGCATAGCATCTCAAGGAAACTTTAAAGCCTGAATACTGAAGATCATGCCTACAGCACCGAGGATCCTCTCACTGCCAAAGGGTAACTATGTGCATCAGGGAGGGCACCTGAACATGGTCTCCCTTATGCTCTGGGGTCTAGGGGCTTCTGATGTGGCTGGGGGTGAGTGTGCAGAGCGAGGTTTACCAGCACAACTTGCCCACTGGAGGGCACTCTGAGAGAAGGTGAGACAATCACGGTAAGGGTTGGGGGCGGGGCTTATGGGATTTCAGGGTCCTTCTCCTTCTCCAATTCCTTCCTCATTAAAAATGTTTGCTGGTGTGGATCCCGCAGAGGTTGCCCTCGCATTGCTGGTGGCAGCGAGGTTGGCAGATGCTGGAGAAAACGGCAGCACTGACGACGTAGGACCCAGCCACCTATCAGGCTGAGGAGGGACCCAGATGGGGAGGCCCTAGGTGTACAGGCGTCGTTGGTCTTTCGAGGAGATGAAGTGCAGTATGTGCCGCAAGAGACTCTCTTTCAACAAAGAGACAGTGAGGCACCTGTCTCCTCATGGACAAGGCAACCCCGTGGAGGAGAAGGATGTTATATTACGCTATAGTAATATCTTGTTGGTCTTTTCCTTACTCCCAGAATGTCTGACGGTTGATGTTGAATAAAACTCAGTCTTCAAATTAAGCAAATACTTTTGATTGAGTAACGATTGTAAATAACTCAGTTTGTTCACTCTTCTACAACTACAACTGAAGATTAGATAAATAAGTATATATAATGTTTAACTACACCTGCTCGCTAAGCTATATCTCTAACACTCTGCTCACCAATCACTCCTGATACAAAGAGGTGGGAATCTCCTCTGAGTGTAACTTATATACATAGATCTGGTGTTGCCAACTAGTTCTTGTCCAGCACTTACTTATAAATGTTTACCCCTTACATACCAACAAATATACAGACCACTACAGAGAACACCCGCTCCCGGTGGCCATGAAGGTCACCATAGCCCTGAACATTTATGCAACCAGCTCATTCCAGGGTTTGAGCGGGGACCTGTGCGGCATTTCTCAAGGTGCATCAGGGAGGTCATGGATACCGTGTATGCCTGGGCATCCAAATACGTCACCTTTGAGCTGGACCAGGCCCACCAAGAACTCAGGCTACAGGATTCTCTGCCATCACCTGGATATCCCAGGCCCAGGGGCAATAGATGGCATGCATGTCGCCTTGTGTGCACAGGGGCATCAGGGAGCGTCCTTTATTAGCAGGAAGGGGTTCCACTCCCTGAATGTTCAGATTGTGTATGACCACCACCTCCGAATCATGCACTTGTGTGCATGCTACCCAGGGGCCATCCAAAACAGCTACATCCTGGGCACATGGTGATCCCTTGCATCTTCAAGGACCACCCCAGGATGACGGCTTGGGTCTTGGGGGACCCGCTGAGGTTCTGGCTGATGACACTGGTACGGAAGCCTGATACTGAAGCAGAGACCCAATTCTGTCATTGAGAGGCACAACGGACTGCTCAAAATGCAGTTCCGATTCCTGAACTGCTCTGTCCTGCAGTACGCCCCACAGAGGGTCTCCCACTTTGTGGTCGTCTGCTGTGTCCACCACAACCTGGCACAGCAGTGGGGCGACATGCTGGAGGAGGAGGGGCATGTGGCCTCGTCTGAGGAGCACGTGGACCGGTAGGTGCTGGAGGCTGAGCCTGGGGAGGAGCCACAGGAGGAGCTGGAGGATGGGGGACAGGCAGCGGCAAGGGTCATGCACGCCTGGAGGGCAACAAACTCACCAGTTCACATAGGACGAGGCTATGTCTGTCAGCTCAACTCCTCTACTTCCCTCCTTCCCACAAGTCCTGCACCCCCTCCCCGACACCCTGTTCTACTCTCCAAGGTGCTATATACCATCACTCCAGGGTGACGGGCTGTTTTGGCACTGTCAGTGGATCACTGTACAAGGCAGGAGAGTGGTGATAACTCGCTGTGAGGAAAGCTCTGGTGTTTCTCAGTTTCTCCAAAAGTCTCATTCCTGTCTTTCTGCTTCCAGCGTGCTCAGTTCCATCCTCTAAACAAGGTCTGCATCGCGGGTGTTTGGTCTTGGACCACTGTGTCCAGGGATGGGGGGAGCAGGGAGCCACGGGGGGGAGGGGGGGGGGGGGGGGGTGGAGGTGCAAGCAGGCCTGCTGTGAAGATTAGCGTCATAGAGACTTCACATGTATCAGATGTTACAAGTTTTAACAGTGAACTGTTGGCATTTCCACACTCCTCGCTACAGATAGTGACCCCTCCCCCAGTGACAACTCAGTGCTCCTCAATCTTTTTGATCTTTCGTGGTCTCGTGCTATGCCTATGTGTGTCCCGTGGATACACATCAGAGGTGGAGGCAGCCTGCTGATTTTCACGCCCTGTGGCCTTTGGTGCGCTTGGCGGGTGTTCTCTGGAGGGCCGGGAAATGGAGGAAATGGCCTACATACTGGTTTCACAGGCATTGCCGTGCTGCCCTATTCTGCCCTCTGCCCTAGAGATGTGCAGGTGTCAGAAGGGGGAGGGGGGGGGGGGGATTCTGGAGAACTAGAGACCGCTGTTGTCTCCTTGGTTTCCCCATTTAGAAAATAGTCTATGCCTCCATTCCTCCTTCCAAAGTGTATTAACTCACACTTTTCCACATTGTATTCCATCTGCCACTTCTTTGCCCACTCTCCTAGCCTGTCCATGTCCTTCTGAAGCCCGCCTGCTTCCTCAATACTACCTGCCCCTCTACAGCTCTTTGTATCAAATGCAAACTTAGCAACAGTGCCTTCAATTCCTTCTTCCAGACCACTAACGTACATTGTGAAAAGTTGTGGTCCCAGCACTGACCCCTGAGGCACACCACTAGTCACCGACTGCCATCCTGAAAAAGACCCCTTTATCCCCGCTCTCTGCCTTCTCCCAGCCAGCCAATCCTCTATCCATGCCAGGATCTTACCCTTAACACCATGGGCTCTTAACGTATTTAACAGTCTCCTATGTGACACCTTGTCAAAGGCCTTCTGGAAATCTAAATAAATCATGTCCACTGGTTCTCCTTTGTCAACGTCCTTGTTACCTGCTCAAAGAACTCGAACAGATTTGTCAGACATGACCTCCACTTGATGAAGCCGTGCTGACTCAGTCCTATTTTATCATGTATCAAGTTCTCCACGATCTCATCTTTAATAATGGACTCTAAAATCATACCAAAAAACCAAAGTCAGGCTAACCGGCCTATAATTTCCCATCTTCTGCCTCCCTCCCTTCTTAAACAGCGGTATTACATTAGCCGCTTTCCAGTCCTCTGGGACCTTCCTGCCTCCAGTGAGTCCTGAAAGATCACCACCAATACCTCCACAATTTCCTCAGCTATCTCTTTTAGGACCCTGGGGTGTAGTCCACCCGGTCCACGTGACTTATCCACCTTCATACCTTTCAGTTTCCCCAAAACCTTCTCCTTAGTGGTGGCCACGTACGGCACTCACCTCTGCCCCCTGATTCTCCTGGAGCTCTGGCATCCCACTGGTGTCTTCCACCATGAAGACTGATGCAAGGTAACTATTCAGTTTGTCTGCCATTTCTTTGTTTCCTATTATTACTTCTCCAGCTACGTTTTCCAGTGCTCCAATGTCTATTTTTGCCTCCATCTTACCTTTTTATATATTGAAAAATACCCTTCCTATCTTCTTTTATATTACGAGCTTAACTTGCACTCATATTTCATCTTCTCCCCCCCTTATTGTTTTTCAGTTGTCCTGTGCTCAATTTTTTTTTTTTTTTTTTAATAAATTTAGTGTACCCAATTCATTTTTTCCAATTAAGGGGCAATTTAGCGTGGCCAATCCACCTAGCCTGCACATCTTTGGGTTGTGGGGGCGAAACCCACGCAAACACGGGGAGAATGTGCAAACTCCACACAGACAGTGACCCAGAGCCGGGATCGAACCTGGGACCTCGGCGCCGTGAGGCTGCAGGGCTAACCCACTGCGCCACCGTGCTGCCCCTGTGCTCAATTTTAAAGGCTTCCCAATCCTTTGGCTTCCCAGTAATCCTCGCCACTTTTTCGTTTGCTTTTATGCTGTCCTTGACTTCCCTCGTCAGCCATGGATGCCTTGTCTTCCCCTTAGCATTTTCCCTCCTCCTTAGGATGAATTTCTGTTGTGCCTCCTGAATAACCCTCCAAAAACCCCTGCCATTGCTGTTCCACTGTCTTCCCTGCTAGGCTCCCTTTGCAATCCTGCTATACACGTATATTACTACATTGGTAGCACAGTGGTTAGCACTGTTGCTTCACATCGCCAGGGTCCCGGCTTTGCTTCCAGGCTTGGGTCACTATTTGTGCGGAGTGTGCACATTCTCCCTGTGTCTGCGTGGGTTTCCTCCAAGTGCTCCGGTGTCCCCCACAAGTCCCGAGAGACGTGCTGTTAGGTAATTTGGACATTCCAAATTCTCCCTGTGTACCCGAACAGGTGCCGGAATGTGGCGACTAGGGGCTTTTCACAGTAACTTCATTGTAGTGTTAATGTATGCCTACTTATTATTCCCACATCTCCTCTCGCTTCACCTTCGCCCATATCAGCACCTTCTCCTTCACTTGATAACTGCGGAAACAGGCAATCACAGCTCTCAGCGGCGCATTCGACTTCGGTCGGAGTGACCGGTGGGCCCTATCCAACTCGTAGAGGGAGGGTTCCTCCACCTCTACCATCAGCTTGGCAAATATCTCCACAAAGTACTCTTTAGATCTCCGGCCCACCAGTCCCTCAAGCAAAACCACTTTCGTGACCTGGTCTCCAGGTCCTCCACTTTGGCTCTCAGCCCTCTATTACCCTCTATCACCCTCCGCAGCCCCTCAGCCATTGAGGTGAACTGGTCACTGTGCTGAGACAATGCCTCCTCCACCCCCTTCATTTTCTCTCCCTGCTCCTGCACTGCCGTCAAAGTCTTTGCCAGAGCCTCCTTCATCGGGGCATGGGTCTCACCCACCCACTCACTGAGCGAAGTCATCATCTCCGCCTGATGCCTGTCGAAATGTTTCGAAAACAGCCACTCAAACTCCACGGCCATCACCTCGGCCATCTTTTCCACCGTAATGTGCACGGCTCCACCCGGCGGCCATCTTTTCCACCGTAATTGGCACGGCTCCACCTGGCGAGTCTTCTCCCACCATCTTTCCTCCCGCTGAGTTCCTCATCACACTCGACGGCCGACTCCAGCTCACTCCCTTTTTCCCCGGATTCTTTTTCCCGGTTTTTGACATCGTTAAAGTACCTCGGACTTTCCCGCAAATCCTCACAGAAAACCGTCTGCCATAACTGGGTCCAAAGGGAGAAGCCACGAAACATGCGAACTCCACCTACATGTCGCCACCAGAAGTCAAAGCAATCTTTAAAAAGGACATTGGGATTTATTTCTAGAGGTAAAGAATTTTTTTAAATAGCGCTGGATTCTCCATTCTGGAGAGTAAGAGTTGACGCTGTCGTGAAAACGGTGGAGTTTCACAACGGCGACATCAGGTCCACCGCTGCAGCGATTCAACCGCTCTCAAGGGGCTAGCAGGGGCGTAACGAGGATCGGAACGGTGGGCGTTTTGCCGGTTCCGTGATTGCCGCACCGCCGCGGCTGGACTTGAGGCATTCTCCCCCTCCCACATACAAGCGTCGCAGCCAACATGGCCACAAAGAGAGCAGCGCCGCGCTTCCAAGATGTGGAACCCGAGACCCTCCTGGACTCCGTGGAGGAGAGGAGGCTGGTGCTGTACCCCGGCCTGGGAGGAAGGTCCTCGGGTGCCACTATTCGCCGTATCTGGGCGGAGGTGGGAGCCGCCGTTAGTGCTGTCGAGGTGGTGGCCCGGACTGCCCCCCCCCCCCCCCCCCCCCCCCCCCCCCCATCCCCAGACCAGGCCGGGCACAACTGCCATGAGCGGGAGAAGACCGGAGGGGAACCACCAGACCTACGGGGCCTAACCATGGCAGAGCAGAGGGCACTGGATGTGGTCGGCGGCCCGGAGGACAGCGAGGTCGCCAACGCGGAGGATGGCGTGCGACAAAATGAGGGCCCCCCTGCCTGTCCTCACGACAAATGCGTGCCCACCCCAAACCCCCTCACCCCACCCCAACCCCCCTCACTCCCCCCACACCCCACCACATCACAACTCACCCCATCACGCTCTCTAACCATACATGCCGTCTTGTGTTTTACAGGACCAGCCGGGATGGGCCTGGCCCATCTGGGGCCCCCCGCCCCCAGCCAGTGCCAGAGCCGGTGCCCCCCAGACAGCAGAGCACTGACGGAGAGAGCAGCCTGAACACCAGCCCTCTGCCCGAGACCCAGGATACCCTGGAGCTCGGGTCAGAGAAGGACACGGACTTCCCGTCACTGCTGTCTCCAACACTGTCCACCATCTCAGAGACTATCACCTCGGTTAGGCAAATTAGTGAAGAGGCTCCTGGGACATGACTGGTGCACACCACACAGCAGGTGCAGCCGATGGGCCGGATGGCCAGAGGGCAGTCCGGCCCCAGGAACCAGTTGCCGGGCTCCCAGAATATCCAGTCCCACCCATAATCCGGGTACAGTCAGAGACCCAGGGACTACAGGAGGGGTCGATGGCTGGCTTCCAGCACCTGCAGGGACAAGTGGAGGAGTCCATCCACGTGCAGGAGCAGGAGGTGGTGCCGGCATGCGTTCCACCCAGGCCCAATCTGCACGGATGGCGTCTGCGGTGGAGGCAACAGTGTTGGACGCGGGTCAACGGGTGCAAGGCTGGGGCATTCTGTGGAGGCGGGGCCAAGGCCCAGGACAGGGCTGCCCTCTCACAGGCAACCATGTCCTGGAGCCAGCTGGAGATTGCAGCGCCACTGCTCAGTATGGCCCAGTCACAGCAGGCCATTGCTGAGAGAATCAGCGGCATTGCCCAGGTGCAGGCCGGCATCGCACAGAGACAGAGGGAGATCCACTCACTGGCTGATGTGGCACAGACCCTCAGGGTGGTGGTACAGTCACAGATGGAGATGGTCCACTCCCTGTGCTTATGGCCGTGAGCGTGCAGACCCTTGTCGAGACCAGAGCGGGACTCCAGGACTGGTAGCGACAGGTGGTGGTGGGGGGGGGGATAGCTCTGCTTGCACCCCTATTCATGGAGAAGCCCGGGGGTCATCGGGCACCCCAAGGAAGGAGGAGGTGAAGGGGCCCGTGCCAGTGAATGGGTGTGGTATTATGGTGTCCGTGCCCCTGGCCAGCAAGCGCCTTCCCCTAGTTGGTGACATGTGTCTAGAGTGCCCCAGCGCACTGGGCCTTGGCAGTACTGTTGTGCGGCTTCCCGTGTCTGGCCAGCTTCCATGTCCCACTCGTTATCCCCCTCCCCCCATCGTCCTCGTCTGCCGAGGCCTGCCGTCCTTCCTCATCCTCCTCCAGCACTTCGCCCCTCGGCTGGCTATATTGTGGAGGACGCAGCAGACCACCATGATGAGGCCGACCCTCCAGAGTGGTCCAGCCACCCGAAGCGCATCTTCAGCATCCGAAGCACCTCTCGTCAACACCCCTGGTCGCACAATGGGCATTATTGTAGCGGTGCTCCGCGTCGGTCTCTGGCCTCTGTATAGGCGTCATCAGCCACGACCGCAACGGGTAACCCCTGTCGCCCAGCAATCAGCCCCGCAGAGGGGGCTGTCCCTTGAACATGTCGGGGATCACCGATTGTGCCAATATGAATGAATCATGCACACTGCCCGGGTACCGTGCACAAACATTTAGGATCCGCATCTGGTGGTCACAGACCACCTGAACGTTCAAGGAGTGGTACACTTTCCTGTTCGAGAACAGCGGCCTGTTATCCGCCGGTGCCCGTACAGCGACATGCACCCCATTGATTACCCCTTGGACCAGGGGCATCCCGCGATGGCGGCGAAGCCCGCTGCATGGGCAACCTGGTGGGCGCAGTCCGCTGGGTATTGAATGCATCGATCTGCCAGGGCATACAGGGTGTCCATGATGGCGCGGATGCACCTGTGCACCGATGTCTAGGAGATGCCGGACAGGTCCCCACTCGGCGACTGGAATGACCCCGTTACATAGAAGTTCAACGCAACCGTCACCTTGATGGCCACCGGGAGCAGGTGCCCTCCCCCATTCCCATGCGGTGCCAGGTGTGCCATCATGTGGCAGATGTGTCTCACTGTCTCCCTGTTCATCCGCAGTCTCCTCCTGCATGCCCGGTCCGGAAGGTCCTCAAACGACAGGCAGGCGGGGTATATGCATGGCCTCATCCGGCACCTCCTTGGCTCCTCATCCTGTTGGGCGGGCGGCCCTCCAGCCTGAGCGGCTGCCACCTGCCCCGCTGCAGCCCGTTCTCTGCTGCAGGCTCTGCCTCCTCTCTGAGCTGCTCACGCTGCCACGTGCTTCATGCAGGGCAGCCGCATGCCCCTCACCCCTGCATCCCGGCCCATTGGTGCCCCCGGTCCTGGCTCCCGTCCCTGCTGCCAGGGGAACTGTTTGATTGCCCTGCCCTCACTGGGGGTTTCCTTCGGTGTGGCCCTAGATAGTCCCCCAGTGTGTGTCGCCGGTTGGGTGGGGTGATCGGAGGTTCGTGGCCGTTTTCTCTGCATCCAGGGGCCGGGGTGGGTGGGTGGCCAGCAAGATGGCCGCCATAATGGCGCTCGGTCAGGGGCTTCCCGGTCCATCCGCCGCACACCCTCCACAGAAAGCATGACCGGTGTCTGAGCCTGGAGCCCGCAGTCTCCACACGCCTCCTCCTCCCTCAGCTGCCTCAGCCATCACGGCAGCTTCACGATATTTTATTGGACGTTAGAAACACTGCATCGGGAAACACGGCATCGGGAAATCGGCCCATCCGAGGTGTCGAATCACTGAGGCCCCGGAGAATCGGTTGTCATCACCGATAATGAGATGCATACTGTATATCCGGGCCGCGTGGCTGGCACCCTGATTCCGTCGCTTTCGAGGGTCTGGAGAATGCCGAATCGACGCGAAACCAGCGTCGGACCCAATTTCAGCCTCCGAGCCAATTCTCTGGCCGATTGCGTTTCGTGATTTCGCCGTTATCCCACGGAGAATCCAGCCTTGTATATTTATATTGAAACTATTGACCATGGTCAGGCTGCACTTGGAGAATTGTGCGCAGTTCTGCTCTCCATACTATAATACAGACATAGTAACACTGGAGAAATTTCAACGAAAGATTTACAAGGTATAAAAGCTCTGGAGGTCTGAGGACGTAAATCCCAAAAAAGTTTTATTTGGCAAGTAAAAGAAAGGCTGCAACGCAGTTTAAAGCTCCGAGGTCCCAACTGGAGCTGCAATTTTAGCCAGTCTCAGTTTGGGCCTCTTTTTATCAGTCACTTTCCACAAACTCCAGATGAAGCGCTTTCGCCCACTACCAGGGGAGCTTGTATTCCATAAGTGCCAAGGGGAGATTGGGTATCCCCGTAGGTCTCGTGAGGGTTATTACATGAGGGCTGTTCCAAAGCTGAGAGATTACAGCTATTGGAGCAGATTGAACAGGTGCCAGGTGCTGTAATTGTTTGTAACAAGTGCCTTATGCAGTTAGATTTTCAAATACCTTCTGAAAAACCAGCGTAAAATTTGCACTGCCCCTTATTTTGTACACTGATTTTAAACATCAGTAAAAAAGTAGTTGAATACTTTTTACCTTGACAAGTCCATGCTGACCATCTCATTAACCCAGTGGCTCCCTATCTCCTCATTCCCTGCCCTTAGTCTCTCCAAGACATAAACAACATGGCACTGCCATAAATCTCTGTGAAGACAATTCATTTTGCAACTATAAACTAGTTCACTAAAAGTTGCTCACACGCTGTTGCAGATCTGTTCACGTCTAATATCTAGATTTTTTTTTCAGACCCAGAGGAATGGCAACATGACACCTCAAACAAAAGGTAAGGTCGGGGGCAGGGATCATGGTGTGGGTTGTGGGTGGAGGATTGTGGTTGGGAATTGAGGGTTGAAGGTCAACTTTGAGATTGGAACTGAAAGGCTAATGGCTAATTTTCTTTTCTGATAAAATAAATGTTTTCACTTCTCTTCATTTTTAACTTCCTACACACATGCAATCTGAGTCCCGCATCCTGTGGGGAGGTGCAAGGGAGAGTGCCAGGCCCACTGAGAAGATGGGGGATGTCCCTGCCCTATGACGGGGATGGGTGGGGAAACAATGAGGGAGGGTGGCAGAGGGGAGTTGTGTGGGTTGGTCCCTAACCTGTGGTGTGGATATTGCCTTTGACAAGGTGCCGCATCGGAGACTGTTAAATAAGTTAAGAGCCCATGGTGTTCAGGGTAAGATCCTGGCATGGATAGAGGATTGGCTGACTGGCAGAAGGAAGAGAGTGGGGATAATGGTGTATTTTTCAGGATGGCAGCCGATGACTAGTGGTGTGCCTCAGGGGTCTGTGCTGGGACCACAACTTTTCACAATACACATTAATGATCTGGAAGAAGGTACTGAATGAAATGAAAATCGCTTATTGTCACAAGTAGGCTTCAATGAAGTTACTGTGAAAAACCTCATTCCGGCGCCTGTTTGGGGAGGCTGGTACCGGAATTGAACCGTGCTGCTGGCCTGCCTTAGTCTGCTTTAAAAGCCAGCTATTTAGCCCAGTGTGCTAAACCAGCAGGCACTGTTGCTAAGTTTGCAGATGATACAAAGATCTGTAGAGGGACAGGTAGAATTGAGGAAGCAAGGGGGCTGCAGAAGGACTTGGACAAGCTGGGAGAGTGGGCAATGAAGTGGCAAATGAAATACAATGTGGAAAAGTGTGAGGTTATGCACTTTGGAAGGAGGAATTTAGTCATAGACTATTTTCTAAATGGGACATGGGAGTCCTTGTTCATGATTCTCTCAAGGTTAATGTGCAGGTTCAGTCGGCTGTTAAGAAGGCAAATGCAATGTTAGCATTCATGTCAGGAAGGCTAGAATACAAAACCAGGGATGTACTTCTGAGGCAGTATTAGGCTCTGGTCAGACTCCATTTGGAGAATTGTGAGCAGTTTTGGGCCCCATATCTAAGGAAGGATGTGCTGGCCTTGGAAAGAGTCCAGAAGAGGTGCACAAGAATGATCCCTGGAATGAAGAACTTGTCGTATGAGGAACTTTTGAAGACTCTGGGTCTGTACTCGTTGGAGTTTAGAAGGATGAGAGGAGATACTGCGAGGCCTGGATAGAGTGGACGTGGAGAGGATGTTTCCATTTGTCGGAAAAACTAAACCAGAGGACACCATCTCAGATTAAAGGGACGATCCTTTAAAACCGAGATGAGGAGGAATTGCTTCAGCCAGAGGGTGGTGAATCTGTGGAACTCTTTGTCGCGGAAGGCTGTGGAGACCAATTCACTGAATGTCTTTAAGACCGTGATAGATAGGCTCTTAATTAATAAGAGGATCAGGGGTTATGAGGAGAAGACAGGAGAATGGGGACGAGAAAATATCAGACACGATTGAATGGTGGAGCAGACTCGATGGGCCAAGTGGCCTAATTCTGCTCCTATGCCTTATGGACTTATGGTTGGGTTCCACATCCTGGGCCATGTGGTGCAGGAAGAAGGGCTGCAGATGCAGGAGCAACATTGAGATTTTCGTTGATTTCAAGACTGTCCTCTGACCAACTCCTTACACCTAACACAGGTTATTACATGAAGATATGGGTTCAATGATGAGGAAAATTAGGAGAAAAGTTAAAAGCAAAAATACCTTGGGAGAGGTTACTGATAGAGGTGTTAAGATTTAAAATGGAGGTATAAAAGCCAACATAAGGGTACTTTACCTAAATGCTCATAGTATTCTGAATAAGGTAAATGAGGCCATTATGAAAAATGGTTAAAGGATGGTCACGACTGGGAGTTAAATATCCAAGGGTATCAAACTATTCGGAAGGACAGAGTGGGTGGTAGGGGGGTGGTGTAGCTCTGTTATTTAAGGATGACATCCGGGAGGTAGTGAGGGATGACATTATTGCTATGGAGGATTAGGTTGAATACATTTGGGTAGAAATCAGGAACAGTAAAGCGAAAAAGTCACTGATAGGAATAGTCTATAGGCCACTAAATAGTAACATTATGGTGGGGCAGGCAATAAACAAAGAAATAACTGATGCATGTAGAAATCGTACAGTAGTTATCATGGGGAATTTGAATCTGAATGTCGGTTGGTTTAACCAGGTCGGTCAAGGCAGCCTTGAGGAGGAGTTTATAGAATGTATCTGCGATAGTTTCCTAGAACAGTATGTAATGGATCCTACGAGGGAACAAGCGATCCTAGATCTTGTCCTGTGTAACGAGACAGGATTGATTAATGATCTCATAGTTAGGGATCCTCTCGGAAGGAGTGATCACAATATGGTGGAATTTAAAATACAGATGGAGGGTGAGAACGTAAAATCAAACACTAGTGTTTTGTGCTTAAACGAAGGAGATTACAATGGGATGAGAGAAGAGTAGGCTAAGATAGATTGGGAGCAAAGACTTTATGGTGAAACAGTTGAGGAACAGTGAAGAACCTTCCAAGCGATTTTTCACAGTGCTCAGCAAACATTTATACCAACAGAAAGGAAGGACGGTAGAAAAAGGGAAAATCGACCGTGGATATCTCAGGAAATAAGGGAGAGTATCAAATTGGAGGAAAAAGCATACAGAGTGGCAAAGATTGGTGGGAGACTAGAGGATTGGGAAATCTTTCGGGGGCAACAGAAAGCTACTAAAAATGCTATAAAGAAGAGTAAGATAGGTTATGAGAGTTAACTTGCTCAGAATATAAAAACAGATAGTAAAAGTTTCCACAAATATATAAAACAAAAATGAGTGGCTGAGGTAAATATTGGTCCTTGAGTGGCTGAGGTAAATATTGGTCCTAGAGGATGAGAAAGGAGATCTAATAATGGGAGATGAGGAAATGGCTGAGGAACTGAACAGGTTTTTTGGGTCGGTCTTCACAGTGGAAGACACAAATAACATGCCAGTGACTGATGGAAATGAGGCTATGACAGGTGAGGACCTTGAGATGATTGTTATCACGAAGGAGGTAGTGATGGGCAAGCTAATGGGGCTAAAGGTAGACAAGTCTCCTGGCCCTGATGGAATGCATCCCACAGTGCTAAAAGAGATGGCTAGGGAAATTGCAGATGCACTAGTGATAATTTACCAAAATTCACTAGACTCTGGGGTGGTCCCGGTGGATTGGAAATTAGCAAACGTGACACCACTGTTTAAAAAATTAGGTAGGCAGAAAGCAGGTAATTATAGGCCAGTGAGCTTAACTTCGGTAGTAGGGAAGATGAATCTATCACCAAGGACAAAATAGCGAGGCATCTGGATGGAAATTGTCCCATTGGGCAGACGCAGCATGAGTTCATAAAGGGCAGGTTGTGCCTAACTATTTAGTGGAATTTTTTGAGGATATTACCAGTGCGGTAGATAACGGCGAGCCAATGGATGTGGTATATCTGGATTTCCAGAAAGCTTTTGACGAGGTGCCACACAAAAGGTTGCTGCATAAGATAATGATGCATGGTGTTAAGGATAAAGTAGTAGCATGGATAGAGGATTGGTTAATTAATAGAAAGCAAAGAGTGGGGATTAATGGGTGTTTCTCTGGTTGGCAATCAGTAGCTAGTAGTGTACCTCAGGGATCAGTGTTGGGCCCACAATTTACATAGATGATTTGGAGTTGGGGACCAAGTGCAATGTGTCCAAGTTTGCAGATGACACTAAGATGAGTGGTAAAGCAAAAAGTGCAGAGGATACTGGAAGTCTGCAGAGGGATTTGGATAGGTTAAGTGAATGGGCTAGGGTATGGCAGATGGAATACAATGTTGACAAATGTGAAGTTATCCATTTTGGTAGGAATGACAGCAAAAGGGATTATTATTTAAATGGTAAAATATTAGAACATGCTGCTGTTTAGAGGGACTGTGTCCTCATGCATGAGTCAAAAAAGGTTGATTTACAGGTGCATCAGGTTATTAAGAAGGCAAATGGAGTTTTGTCCTTCATTGCTAGAGGGATGGAGTTTAAGACATGAGAGGTTATGCTGCAACTGTCTCAGGTGTTAGTGAGGCCACACCTGGCATATTGTGTTCAGTTTTGGTCTCCTTACCTAAGAAAGGACGTACTGGCGCTGGAGGGTGAGCAGAGGAGATTCACTCAGTTAATCCCAGAGTTGAGGGGGTTGGATTACGAGGAGAGGTTGAGTAGACTGGGACTGTACTCTTTGGAATTTAGAAAGATGCGGGGGATCTTATAGAACCATATAAAATCATGAAGGGAATAGATAGGATAGATGCGGGGAGATTGTTTCCACTGGTGGGTGAAAGCAGAACTAGGGGGCATAGCCTCAAAATAAGGGGAAGTAGATTTAGGACTGAGTTTAGGAGGAACTTCTTCACCCAAAGGGTTGTGAATCTATGGAATTCCTAGCCCAGTGAAGCAGTTGAGGCTCCTTCATTAAATGTTTTCAAGATAAAATTGATAGTTTTTTGAAGAATAAAGGAAAAATGGTTCTGGTGTTCGGGCTGGAAAGTGGAGCTGAGTCCTCAAAGATCAGCAATGATCTCATTGAATGGCGGAGCAGGCTCGAGGGGCCCGATGGCCTACTCCTGCTCCTAGTTCTTGTATTCTAATGCAAATCCCCGCAGTTGGCAGGGTGACAGATTGAGGTCTCAGCCAGAATTCAACTTGCTTGTTCAGGGAAAACAAACTCGGGGTCTTTGTACACAAGGCTGATCCTTTGTCCATTCTCTGATCCTTCAAACTAACACAAAGACAGATATACATTATGTGATCAGTTCAATTTATGTTAATATTGTTTGATTTGTAACCCATAGATTGTGCTCCATGTGCCATGGACAATGAGATGTTGAGGGCTGAGGAGAGAAGCAAACCTGTCCCTACTATAACAGTGCAGGTAATGAACACAAAACTTGCAACACTTGCACATATGTCACATAAACTGAACTTGACCACCTGCTCATTGCATGAATTTGTTGGATTGGAGAGGAAGCACTGCCAACAGCATTTCCACAGCCGGAGAGGGGAAGAGAAGGGGTGAGGTGGAGAGTGAAGTCTTAAGGATGAACAGAGGAGATAAGGCAGAGAGGGGAAGTATGGGAGGGGAGATAGGAATAAGGGGCAGGATGGGTAGGGACAGAAAGAGGACTGAGTGGGGAGACGGAGAGGAGACAAAAAGAGGGGGTCAGAGAAGGTTGAGGAGAGAGTAAAGAGAGCAAGAGCTCAGTAAGGGAGAGTGAATAAGGTGGGGAGGGGTGGAGGAAGAGAGAATGGGAAGGCAAGAGTGAGACAGAAAAACTAGGGCATGGCAAAGGAGGTTTTGTGTCTGAATCGAAAACGTGAGAGCTCATGAACACCGAGACTGTTCTGAGCAAATAACAGCTACAAACGATAGCTGCATTTTGAATATCTGCAGATTATTGAAATTGAATTGGAGTAGGGGTCAGCACATAAGGGAGTGGAAGAAATAACTGGGCAGGTTCTCCAGTCCATGGCCACACTTTGTAGTAAGGTGAATAGTTGGTGTGACTGATGGTATACAGAGTAAGAGTAAGAATGATGATCCATAGAAACTGATCCTATCCAACAGGTACAATATACTTGCTACCTTTAATAATAAGGAAAAATATTGTTGGAAGGACAACTAAAATGCTGACCATAGTACTTTAGAGCAGGAGGCTGTCTAAAGCAGCGATGAAGTATAATAATAACAATAATGATCTTTATTAGTGTCACAAGTAGGCTCATATTAACATTGCAATGAAGTTACTGTGAAAATCCCGTAGTCGCCACATTCCGACGCCTGTTCGGGTCACAGAGGGAGAATATTCAGAATGTCCAAATCGCCTAACAACACGTCTTTCAGGACTTGTGGGAGGAAACTGGAGCACCCGGAGGAAACCCATGCAGACACGGGGAGAATGTGCAGACTCCGCACAGACAGTGGAGAGTTGTAATGTGCTCGTTGTAAGGGATTCAATAATTATGGGGTCAGATAGCATTCTTTCTATGGAGAATCAAGAGTCCACAAAATTCCCAACATAGTGTCATGGCAAGAGATGTTTCAAACCGGCTTGAAAGGATGTTGGAGAGGGAATTGGGTTATCCAGTCATTGTGATCCATGTTGGGACCAACAATATAAGGAAGAGTAGGCAAGAGGTCATGTTTGCAGAATGCCCAGAACTAGGAACTAAGTTATAGAACAGGGCCGTGGGGGATAGAATCTCTGGATTATTACCTAAACCATGTGTCTGTAGGGTATGCAGCTGAAAGAGGTGAATACTTGGCTGAAGGATTGGTGTGGAAAAGCAGGATTCTGTTTCATAGGACACTGGCACAGGGAAAGAATGAAGTGTACCATTGGGATGAGCTCCACCCACACCGGGCTGGAATCCCGAATCCTAGTAAACAAGATACAAGGGACGAGATTCTCTGTCAGCTGGCACTGAAATCAGAAAATGCGATTTTGCGGAGAATCGCGGTGGGCGCTGGTTTGACGCCAAATCACAATTCTCCATCACCTCGACAGCGGCACCAATGCATTCCGGAACAAATTTACAGTAAACACCGTTTGCATATCATTAGCCAGCCTGACCTGGTATTTTCCGGGGCCTCCACGATTATCCGCCCCCGATGGGCCAAATTCCCAACGGCACGTTCACTTGTGCTTTTAAAAATCTTGGATCCGTGGTACCTGCAAGTGAGGGATTTTGTGCGGAGGCAAGTTTCAACCTTCCTGCACCTGTGCACCAGGGTCTACAGGATAAGATGGTGTAGAGAACAGGAGTAGAAGAGGGGAGGGTTTTGGAGATCTACAAGGAACTGATGGACCGGGAGGGAGTCCCGATAGGGGAGGCGAAGAGAAAGTGGAACGAAGAGCTGGGTGGGGAGTTGGAGGCTGGGTTATGGGAGGAGGCCCTGAGGAGAGTTAATGCATCCTCATTGTGTGCCAGGCTCAGCCTGATACAATTTAAGGTGGTCCACAGGGCACACATGTCGGTGGCTCGGATGAGCAGGTTCTTTGAGGGGGTGGAGGATCAGTGTGGGCGGTGTGCGGGGGGTCCTGCGAACCATGTACATATGTTTGGGCATATCCGAGGCTGAGAGGTTTCTGGCAGAGGTTTGCTGACGTCATGTCAAAGGTTTCAAAGGTGAGGGTAGTTCCGAGTCCAGAGGTGACAATCTTCGGTGTGTTGGAAGATCTGGGAGCCCAGTAGGTGAGAGAGGCTGATGTCCTGGCCTTTGCCTCCCTGGTGGCCCGGAGACGGATCCTACTTGGATGGAGGGACTCGGAATCCCCGAAGTCGAGGGTCTGGGTGAGCGACATGGCGGGGTTTCTCATACTTGGGAAAATTAAATTTGCCTTGAGGGGATCGCTGCAGGAGTTTGCCCAGAGGTGGCAGGCACCAGGGCCAGAGGCTCCCATGGTGCCAGGCACTGATGGGGCCAGGGGTGCGGAGATGGGCGAGGCATGTGAGGGCAGAGCCCACAGTGCCAACCAGGCCACCGTATAACCTATTGTACCAGGTTGCGCACGGGATACGCACCATGCTAACATGTCGGCCTTTCACCCTCTGCAAACAATAGATCTTGGAATTCAACCAGCAATGGTGGCCTTCTTCCTAGTTGCCGCAGCCCTGGGAGATGTCCTGCGGCTGTGTGAGCTGGCGTTGCTCAAGGATGAGGAAGCTGCAGCAGTGGAGCTTGCAGCAGTGGAGCCTGCCCCAGAGGAACAGGAGGCAGCCACCCAGGATGGAGAGCCAGCTGCCCAACAGGCCGAGGAGGATGAAGTGCAAAGGAGGCTCCGCATGAGGCACATGAGTGCTGGCAGTGCCTGTCATTCGAGGACCTGCTGGACTGGGCATGCTGTTGAAGAATCCAGCTGAGCAGCGAGATAGTGCGACATCTCTGCCAGATTATGGCACACCTGGCATTGCGGGGAAATGGGGGGGGGGGGGACACCCGCTCTGGGTGGCCGTCAAAGTGACGGTTGCCCTGAACTTTTAGGCGAGGGTGTCCTTCCAGGCGCCGAGTGGAGACCTGTCCGGGATCTCTCCGACATCGGTACACAGGTGCATCCGCGCCATCACGGAGGCCCTATTTTCCCAGTCGACACAATACACCCACTTCAATGTGGACCAAGCCCACCAGGATACCCGGGCAGCGGGGCTCACTGCCATCGCCAGGATGCCCCGGGTCCAGGGGGTGAGCGATGGGATGCATGTCCCCCAACGAGCACCTGCAGATGACCGGTCGCTCTTCGCAAACCGAAAGGGGTTCCACTCGATGAGCGTACTGCTGATATGTGACTGTCAGATGTGCATCATATACGTCTGCAGCCGATACCCGGACAGTGTGCACAATGCCTTAATCCTGGCACACTCGGCAATTCCTGACATGTTCAAGACGCCCACCCGGATGTGGGGTTGGCTCCTGGCAACAGGGGTTATCCACTGTGGCCCTGGCTGGTGACACCTATTCTGAAGCCACAGACCGATGCAGAGACCCGCTACAATGATGCCCACGCAGCGACCAGAGGTGTGATCGATCGGTGCTTCAGCCTCCTGAAGATGCAGTTGAGGTACCTGGTCCATTCTGGAAGGGCCCTCCAGTATGAAGCTGAGTAGGTCGCCCGCGTCGTGCATGGCCTTCTGCGTCCTCCACAACATCGCACAGCAGAGGGGCGGCGTGTTGGGGATGCAATGAGCTCTGGTGCTCCGCATCGTTTGACAATGTCTGACACCTGCCCATGGTAGCACTTTCCACCGTCTACCTGGGTGATCCCTGCATGCGAGCCATTCCATCACACGTACCCATCGGATCCCTTGGGTGATAATGGTAGAGACGGTCCGGGGGCGGGGGGGGTTGCTGCCCGGCTGCTGCTCGGGTGTCCCAGGTGACTTACTGCTGTTCTATTCTGCCTGCCGGATGTGCCAGGCGAGTCCAAGGTACTGCAGTGTTCTGGCATCTCACGGTAGCATTGTGGATAGCACAATCGCGTCACAGCTCCAGGGTCCCAGGTTCGATTCCGGCTTGGGTCACTGTCTGTGCGGAGTCTGCACATCCTCCCCGTGTGTGCGTGGGTTTCCTCCGGGTGCTCCGGTTTCCTCCCACAGTCCAAAGATGTGCAGGTTAGGTGGATTGGCCATGATAAATTGCCCTTAGTGTTGGGTGGGGTTACTGGGTTATGGGGATAGGGTGGAGGTGTTAACCTTGGGTAGGGTGCTCTTTCCAGGAGCCGGTGCAGACTCGATGGGCCGAATGGCCTCCTTCTGCACTGTAAATTCTATGTAATCTCCCCTGCAGGAGTCACCGGCACGGGCCCCATCAGCTCCTCCTCCCTCGGGGTGCCCGATGGCCCCTGTACTACTCCAGGGGATGGGTGTACGAGCGGAGCAATCCCCAGAGGCTCCCCCGCCACCTCGCACTGCCAGTCCTAGAGGCCTGCTCTGGTCTCGACCAGAGTCTGCAAGCTGGCGGCCATGGAGCACAGGGAGTGAACCATCGCTGTCTGGAACTACACCACATAACCCATTGACTGTGCCACCAGCTTCTGGGTCTGTGACACATCAGCCAGTGACTGTGCCATCGCCTTCTGGGAATGGGCCACCTCCCTTTGGGCCACCACCCTCTGCTCCTGCACGCGGTTGGACTCCTCCACCTGTAGCTGCTGGATGCTCACAGACAACCCCTCATGTAGTCCCTGGCTCTGCGACTACATCTCCACAATAAAGTTGGCTGTCCGTTACAGAAGCCTGAAGCTCATCTGGACGGTAGTTAGTTCCTGGGGTCGGCCTGCCCTCCGACCCTCAGGAGTTCCTACCTCCACCTGCTATACTGGATCAGCTGTGTGGTGCGCACCAGACAGTGAACCAGGAGCCTCTTCAATAAAGTGTCCAACATAGATGAGTGTCTCTGGGATGGTGGAGGGTGTTGGAGACAGCTTTGACGGAAAGTCAGTGTCATCCTCCAACCCGAGCTCCTGGCTATCCTGGGTCCCAGGTCCATGGCTCGCAATCTGCTGCTCTCCTCAGCACCCGGGGCTCCGGCTGTGGCACTGGCTGGGGGCGGGGGACACCAGATAGGACACCATCACCAGCACGTCCTGCAAGACACAAGACGAGATGCATGATTAGACCGCGGTCCAGGGGGGAGTAGGGGTGGTGTGCATGAGGGTGAGGATGGGGGTGGAGATGGTGTTGGGGGGGCTGTGGTTGGCACATGTGTCACAGGGAACCGCAACTAAGTGGGGTCTCACTTTCTCCCCTGCAGCCGATCTCCATCCGGTGATCTCCCTTTCCTCTGGGCCACCGACTATGTCCAGGGCCTCTGCTCAGCCACGGCGAGGAGCTGTAGGTCCGGCGGTACCTCTCCAGTTTCCTCCCACTCTCGTTGGTTATAGGCGGCCTTCACCTGGGGCGGGGTGACAGAAAACAGTGTTAGGCAGCCTGGCGCATGCAACCCAGGGGGAGCTGCCTAATCACCCTGGCCACCCTGAGGAGGTCATGCAGTTTTTTACGGCACTGCTGGCCAGTCCGGATCGTGTTGCTGACTGCCTCTGCCACCTGCGCTCAGGAACGGAGAATGGCGGTGGGTGGCAGCCTCCTTCCCGATCCGGGGTACAGGCACACCCGTCTCTCCTCCAACGCATCCAGAAAGGTCTCCAGCTCAGTGTCTGTAAATCATGGTGCACTTCTCCTTGCTGCCACCTTATTGGTTGGGATGGTGTGTGTGGGGAGTGAAGTGTGTATATCCGCTGCAGCTTGTCAGGCTCCTGAGTGTCGATCGCGAATCCCGCACCGTTTCTCATTGGAATCGATTGTGTTCCACGTGGCGCCGGTGCTAGCCCCTTAACAGTAGCGGAATCGGTCCAGGTGCGGCGCCAGTTTTGCTGTCGTGGAACTCCGCGAATTCTACACCGGCGTCAACACTTAGGGGGCAATTCCCTGGCCGCGTTGCGCTCAAGCGAGAGAACAACGCAGCCGGAGAATCCCAGGAGAGCCCTCCAACGGGCCTCCCAACAGCCTCCGTGCTTCAGGGGATTCAGTGAAGTCCCACGAGGCGTCGGAGTCGGAACTCCGCCCAAAAGGGGCAGCACTAAACGGCGCTCACGGAGGTAGGTCGTAAAACCTACTTCCTATCTATCTGCCCAGGATCCACCGGCCTCCGTCGATTCTCCGGCCTCCCCAGGGAGGCTGCAGCCGGGCGCTTATCAGTGCTGGTCCACACAAAGTGGACCAGTGGGAACGGCACTCGGGCTCTCCTGGGTCATCGGAGACCCCTGGGTGGTCATTGTAAGTGCAGGATGGCTCCATGGCCACCCCCCTGGAACACAGGCACCTTGACACTGCCACCCTAGCGCTGCCAAGGTGCCCGGATGCCACTGAAAAGCCAGCTGGAGCACTGCCTGGGTGCTAGGGTGGCAATGCAAGTGTTCCCAGGTGTCAGGGTGGCACTGCCAATGGGTAGGGGCGAGGGTGCCATGCCCACAAAATGAGGGGGTGTGGGTTTGAAGGGTGGGGGAGTGAAGGGCAGCTAAGTAGGGGTGGAGGTCCTGGAAGGGAGGGGGTGCTGTAAGGGGGCTGGGGGGGAGGGGGGGGGGGCTGAAGTGAGTGGACCTCCAGGGACCTCACAAGCTCACTTGGAGATCGGGGCACCCTTTCAAAGTGGCAACCCAAAGAACAAAGAAATGTACAGCACAAGAACAGGCCCTTCGGCCCTCCAAGCCCGTGCCGACCATGCTGCCCGACTAAACTACAATCTTCTACACTTCCTGGGTCCATATCCCTCTATTCCCATCCTATTCATGTATTTGTCAAGATGCCCCTTAAATGTTACTATCATCCCTGCTTCCACCACCTCCTCTGGCAGCGAGTTCCAGGCACCCACTCCCCTCTGTGTAAAAAATTTGCCTCGTATATTTACTCTAAACCTTGCCCCTTGCACCTTAAATCTATGCCCCCGAGTAATTGACCCATCTACCCTGGGGAAAAGCCTCTGACTATCCACTCTGTCTATGCCCCTCATAATTTTGTAGACCTCTATCAGGTCACCCCTCGACATCTGTCGTTCCAGTGAGAACAAACCGAGTTTATTCAACCGGTCCTCATAGCTAATGCCCTCCATACCAGGCAACATCCTGGTAAATCTCTTCTGCATCCTCTCTAACGCCTCCACATCCTTCTGGTAGTGTGGCAACCAGAATTGAACACTATACTCCAAGTGTGGCCTAACTAAGGTTCTATACAGCTGCAACATGACTTGCCAATTCTTATACTCAGTGCCCCGGCCAAAGAAGGCAAGCATGCCGTATGCCTTCTTGACTCACTTCTCCACCTGTGTTGCCCCTTTCAGTGACCTGTGGACCTGTACACCTAGATCTCTCTGACTTTCAATACTCTTGAGGGTTCTACCAGTCACTGTATATTCCCTACCTGCATTAGACCATCCAAAATGCATTACCTCACATTTGTCCAGATTAAACTCCATCTGCCATCTCTCCGCCCAAGTCTCCAAACAATCTAAATCCTGCTGTATCCTCTGACAGTCCTCATCGCTATCCGCAATTCCACCAACCTTTGTGTCGTCTGCAAACTTACTAATCAGACCAGTTACATTTTCCTCCAAATCATTTATATATACAACGAACAGCAAAGGTCCCAGCACTGATCCCTGTGGAACACCACTCGTCACAGCCCTCCAATTAGAAAAGCACCTTTCCATTGTTACTCTCTGCCTTCTGTGACCTAGCCAGTTCTGTATCCACCTTGCCAGCTCATCCCTGATCCTGTGTGACTTCACCTTTTGTACCAGTCTACCATGAGGGACCTTGTCAAAGGCCTTACTGAAGTCCATATAGACAACATCCACTGCCCTACCTGCATCAATCATCTTTGTGACCTCTTCGAAAAACTCTTATCAAGTTAGTGAGACATGACCTCCCGTTCACAAAACCATGCTGCCTCTCACTAATACGTCCATTTGCTTCCAAATTGGAGTAGATCCTGTCTCGAAGAATTCTCTCCAGTAATTTCCCTACCACTGATGTAAGGCAACATCTCCCTGTCTGCTCTGCTTCAGAGCCATACTGGCCCTATTCCCTAGTTCTCCCTCAATGCTTTCACCTTCTGACCTATTGCTCCTGTACCCACCCCCCTGCCATACTAGTTTAAACCCGCCCGTGTGACACTAGCAAACCTCGCGGCCAGGATATTTATGCCTCTCCAGTTTAGATGCAACCTGTCCTTCTTGTACAGGTCACACCTGCCCCGGAAAAGCTCCCAATAGTCCAGATAACGGAAACCCTCCCTCCTACACCAGCTGTTTAGCCACGTGTTTAGCTGCTCTATCTTCCTATTTCTAGCCTCACTGGCACGTGGCACAGGGAGTGATCCTGAGATGACAACCCTAGAGGTCCTGTCTTTTAACTTTCTGCCTAGCTGCCGACCTCTTGAGTTCAGCTCGCCAGTGCAAAAAAAAAATTAGAAGTGCGAGCTAAACCCGTGAGAAACCCCCTAGGGTTAAGTGTCATTGAATAGCGGTGGGGAACTCGCCGGCAGAGAGAAACTCCCTGAAAAAGCTGCCTCAAACGAACGTGGAAATTATTCCAGAGAATCGCGCCCTTAGTCTCAGGAACGGAGAATCCTGCCCAAGGTTTTTAAAATGAACAAATGGAAAAAAGATTCCGGGGTGGAAAAAGTAGTATAAATAACAGTTTAATAGCAAACAAATGCAATGAAAGTTGAAAACAATAAGAAAATATGCTTTAGGACGACAAATAAAGGAAAATAAAAAGCTGTAAACCTGTAGTGAGAAATAAGAAATGTGTGAGTAGAACAATAGAGTATGAAGACAGGTTAGGTGTGTGGCCCAAGTAGGCATTCGTTATACAAACACATGGAGTATAAGGAATAAGTTGAATGAATTACAGATGCAACTTGTACTTCGAGGGGACGATATGGTAGCCATTTCTGAGTCACAGTTTTAAGATAGTCAGCATTTGAAATTAAATATACCAGGTTAGTAGGTCACTAGGAATGATAGAGGGCTCAATCTACCCGAATGGGAACCGAATCCGATAGTGCGATTATCTAGGTGTTTCCAGGTGCTCGGAGCACCGAGAATCCCGTTTCCTGCACTGAGACGCTCCACTCACCCTGCACTAAGGATCTCCCAACCCCTGCACACCCAGTCCCAACTCACCGATAAGGGGGTCCTCAGGCCGCCCCCCGCACCTCCACAGGGCACCCCGGGACATGATCCGCAGCATAGGGAAAATACCAGCCTGGCACCCTGGCAGTGCCCTGCCAGTGGCACTGCCAGGGTGGTATTCTGGCAGTGCCAAGCTTGCACCAGCACTGCCAGGTTGCCACCCTGCCCAAAGGGCAAGCACCTGGGGGCTTCCAATCTCCTGGGAGACCCCACGGGTGCTGTTCCGTCTGGTCCCCATTTGTGGAGACCAGCTCTGAATGGTGCTCACCCCGAGGTCAAGGCGAGGAAGTTAGAGCCCAGATATAGAGCATTGTGTCATTGGAAATTCACAGCAATAATCCAGTGGCGTTCACTGGGATTCAGAGATACTGGCCAGTGGCATTGTTGCTCGTGATGCGCGGTTGGGCCCACAGTTTCCATAAGGTTGGGGCTCTGTGCTGTTATGATGGAGAGAGGTGCTGGTACAGATTATGTTTGTTGCTGATCAACTTCATGTTCTGATTAGTTATTTTCTTGCCAGCTGCAGAATGATGATGAGATTGATGGTGACGCTTGTTCCCAGCACAGCGATGAGTCCCGTGTGCCAACAAAAGATGTGGATGCTAACAGCTCATTGTCCAGTTTCCAATCCCCTACTGTGAGTACTGGAATGTGCGGAGTTCTGAGTCCCCTTCTGGGGATATGTTGTTCCCCTTCCGTGTGTTCATGGATGTGATAGGTTCCAATCCCTGCTGTGTGTACTGGGATGCATTAGATCATGACTGCTGTTTTTACTGGGATATTCGGTTAATTTAGTTGTCACATTTTAGACAGCATCCTAAATCACTAAAGATACTGGAAAATGAATGTGCAGATGTTTCTGTTACACTGGTACTTTGGCTGTGAAAAAGTAGTGTTTTATTGTGGTTAGATATTTAGCTGGGGTGAAACTCTACAAAAGGTCTTCCAGCCTCACAAAGTAACAGTTGGGCAGAGAACTGATGACGTGTCAGGGCCTCGCACTACAATCAGTCACTCATATTGAACTGAAGTTATTCTGCCCACATCCTGATTTCTGTTCACAGAGAAGAGCTGACTATCCTAACAGTTCTTGTTTCAAGTTCACAAACAGTTGCAGTTAGTGTGAAGGACACATTTTTATGAGGATCAAAGAGGGAACCTTTGCCAATCTTAATCATGGACTCTCCTCTCTTCCTAACTCTTTTGTAAAACCCTCAATGCTTCTCTTGTCTGATATTGATCCTTTCTTCAAGGTGCAGTGTGAATGAGCAGTATTCACACGGCCTGTAGGTGTTGTCATGTATCTAGAAGACTAATCTGTTTTATTAGTTCCTTTACCACATCGGCAGTTACCATTTTGTGGCAACGTTGTCAGCATTCTAGGTTTTCAAGGTCACTGTTCTTGAGATAATATTTCCAAAACCCAAGAAGAAAGAACTTGCATTGGCAAAGGGTTTTTTGACATCCTTCAGATCACCCAAAAGACGTAGCAGCTAACCAATTACTTTTAAAGCTTTGCTGCTTGTTACATGGGCAATTGCGGCAACTAATGTACAGAGCAAGATTGCACGACAGCAAATTAAATGAATAATCAGATCATCTGTTTTGCTGGTATCTATAAGGGATGAATATTGACAAGGACACCAAGAGAACTCCCTGTTCTTTTTTGGAATAAATACATTCACCTGAACATGTAGGTGACACATTGGTTTAACTTCTCATCATTGAGATCAAATTGCGACAAGTCCTGGACTGGGGTTTGAACCCACATTTCTCTGACTCCAAGGTATGAATAAAAATAACTGAGCCAGACTGACACTTTATTTTCCAAAAGTGTATCTTATTTAAAGAATGTTTAAAGGTACATTATAGTACAATGCAAATATGGCAGTTCACATCCTGCAATACAGATCAATTTGTTTAAATATAGTTCATGAATTGTCTCATTCCTCTTACAGTGCAGATTACATCTACATTTACATTGCATGTAAAATTTTCTAACGCATACAGCCTGAGGGATCTTACACTGGTTTCAAGGGTGTGCAATGATGGGGTAAACTTAAACTGGAGCCTTTCCCCATTAAACTTCAAGCTGCAGCAAGCTTCAGTGTGTCCCTCAGCACATTGTCCTGAACTTTGGAATGTGCCAGACTGCAACACTTGGTCATGGGCAGCTCTTTGCTCTGGAAGATTAGCAGATTTTGGGTAAACCAATTTGATGGACTCCCTGCAGCAGATAATGGTTGTTTGTTTCTCTGTGCATCTCTTGGAGCAGTTCATAGAGCACGGAGGCCTGGGTTATGGAGATACTCGGGACGAATCGCAACAAAAACAACTGCAGCACTTCCCACACTTGTTTGCAACCACACATTTCAAAGGGAAACCCGACAGTCTTCCCCAATCTAGCTACATCTGGTGTTGGCAGTCTGCTCTGGGAGCCATGTGACAGATCCATCAGGGATATTGGATGCAGACAACTGCCTGATTGACTTGTGATCAAAGATGTTTTTTTGCACAAGCTTTTCTTAGAGGAACAGGTGGTATGGTATAACATGATTCAATGGAGTATTCCATGGCAACAGGGTAGATGCATCCTTCGCAATATTGGGGACAGATAGAGTTTCAGCACACAGTGACATTTGGTGGTTTCATTCTGAGTGTCTGTGCCCAGACTCAAAGGTAGTCATCAGAATCATAGCATTTACAGTGCAGAAGGAGGCCATTTGGCCCATTGAGTCTGCACCAGCCCTTGGAAAGAGCACCCCACTTAAGCCCATGCCTTCACCATATCCCCATAACCCAGTAACCCCACCCAACCTTTTTTTGGACACTAAGGGCAATTTATCATGGCCAATCCACCTGACCTGCACATCTTTGGACTGTGGGAGGAAACGGAGACACGGGGAGAACGTGCAAACTCCACGCAGACAGTGACCCAACCCGGGAATTGAACTAGGGACCCTTGAGCTGTGAAGCAACTGTGCTACCATGCTGGCCATGAGGGTGACATTGGCTGTGTTTCTTTCCCTTGATCTGAAGATTTTTGACATCACTACCCTGAGACAAAGGCCTATTTTTGATCTTCAAAGTAGAAGATGGCTTAGCTGTCAATCTCGCAGTCAGATCATGAGCCAGTACTGCGACTTCAACAACAATACTGGGAGCACTTACACCTGATGACCGGGTTCTAACCCGCAATCCAAAGAGAAAATCTCTCTCACGTTGCCAGATTCTGCTTGACTTTAGCTGTATACACTTCTCATTCTTGGTGCATGTCTGGCCCACTCCAAACCATATTCCGAACGCCTTCAGGCAATGGGTGAAAGAGCAAAGGATCAGTAGGCCCAGTTCCCAAGGAAGTGGCCTTTTCTTACGATTTACTCAAGCTCCCTCGGCCAATTTGCCTGGTCAGAGATGCTCCTCGATGCAGGGACAAAAAGTGGATCCAAGCAGGAGACATGTACAAGGAAGCCTTCAATTTAATGCCTTTACTGACTCGAACCTTTGTCTCTTTTATGTCTGCATCCTGCCTGATGAACTCGGCAAAAAGTTTGATATATCACACAAACAAAGTGGAAGATAGCTGATAGCCATGTCTTCCACTTTTTAACTAAAACCGTGCTGCAGATGTTTGTGTGGAGTAGGTGGATCCAATTGCAGTTTCCCTCCACAAACACCAGTTAGGAAAGCACATCCTTCATGTATGTATACAATGTTCTGTCAAAAAACATTTCTGATCCAAGTTAATTAGGCCATCGCCCTTTTTATTGTCTTGTACAAATATGATTTGCCATCCCAACAGCATCTTCAGATTCAAAGAAGACTTTATGTCAATCTCAATGTCGCACTTCAGATAAGGAAGAGTTTGCCACTTAAGAGTTAAATCACCTTATCAAGCATCCTATTTAGTGGTGGGGAATGGGGAAGTTAATGTCACCTTTGCATTGACTCTGTGACATCAGGTTTACACTTTGCTGGTGCCTGAATCTGATGTTGTGTGAGGTGGAATATAGTAACTATAGCAAATCAGTACGAAACTTGTAACTGCTTGATTTGCAGTAAAGATGAGTCTTCACTTGAAATGCCATTAATGAACAAGGCTAAGGACCAAGAGCAGGAAAGTATGTTTAGGTTGGATAGTTCTTTATTGGCCAGCACAGGTATGATGGCCAAATGGCCTCATTGTCTGGTGTAAAATTTCTATGATTCTATTCACAAAGTGGGGCTCATGGGGTCCATTAGACTGCTAATCTCTCTGACTCTGGAGCCTTGGCAAGCAATGCATCAGAAACATCACTAACTGATACTCTTGTGTTCTGTCCTGTAGCTCAGTGGCAGCATGATGAGCTTGTACAGCAATGCTGATTTTGGTTGTATCGATGTGAGAGGCAGTATCACTTTCTCACTCTATTATGATGAGAATAGTCTTGAGTTCAACATTAATGTGGTACAATGTGATGATCTAGCAGGAGCCAAGAAAAATCGTTCTGACCCGTAAGTACAAAGTCTTTGTAAAATGTGATTTTGACGCAAATTTACTGACTTGCAACAGTTAAAAGCCCAGATGTTAGTGATGAGATGGTGACATCTACATCAGCACAAAACCAGAAACGTGCAATTGTGAATCAGGTCAGATGTTAACATGTAGGTGCTTGTGTCTCCGTGGATGTATCTCGGTGCCCCATAGTTTTTATGTCAAATGTTGTCAGGCATAGTGCTTTATTTTGATTCAAATGTTTCCTGATGAGGTACTTAGTGATTTTACTAATTTAACCCTTTTTCAGTTATGTGAAAAGTTATCTTCTACCAGATAAATCATCTCGAAGCAAACGTAAAACCTCAGTGAAAAAGAAAACCCTGAATCCTACTTTTAATGAGTGGTTAAAGGTAAGATTGGTTATTTTACATTTATTTTCAACTACCTGTCAGTAAATATGTACATATGTGTCCTGGCATATGCATCATATTAACTGACACACCCCTCGGCATACATATCATACATACACAGGCACATCCTGACTTATATTTACTCCATCACCTAAGACTGTCTGTTTCCACCTCCATAATATCATCTGACTCCACCTTTGCCTTAGCTCAGCTATTGCTGAAACCCTTATCCTTGCCCTTGATATATCAGAACTTGAATATTGCTGAAAAGAGACATGTTGCCAAAGCTTTTCATCCTGTGCTTATCAGAACAAACGCAAGGATGCCAAATTTCAAACTATTGCAACACTTTATACCACATAACGAAAAGAGTGCTAATTGGTTGGCAAGTCAACTCCAATAGGCCAAGACAGGAGATAACACCAGCAATGCATGGCACTGAGAATAACACTGCTAGGGTGGTGACTGCAGTGGAGAGCCTGGTGCACAACGTTGGCAGCATGGGTGGAAGTATCCAAGGCATGGCTCAGTCATGTATCCAAGGACAGCCATGGCTGAGCGCCTCGACAGCAAGTCCCAGTCACTGGGAGACGTGTCCGAGTCCTAGGTGGAATTTAATGAGGTGCTGAGGAGCATGTCCCAGTCTCGGGTGGGCATTGCCGAGACAATGTACAGCATTTTTAAAAATTGCACCCGAGAAATATGACGCCTCTGGATCCAATCCATGGGTCTGAGAGAGCATCAGCAGGCAGGCATAGATTGAGGAGCACCATCACTCAGCTCTCAGTGGGTTATCATCATCCCTCTGCCTTTAACAGTGACCCGCTGACAGTGCCCACACAGTCTCAGTCCCATCACTCTGGAATGATGTTACACAGACCCTGGGAGGGTTGAACAGGATGGTTGGGGTGGGGCGGGGAGGGGGGGTGAAGCGGACGAAGGTGAGGACCTCCGGGCAGGCCGGACCTTCGCCTCTGCCTCCAGCTAGTCCTGCGTCCCTCATCCTCCAGCTCCTCCTTTTTTCAAAATGTATTTTATTCCAATCCTATTCAAACAGTTACAAAACACAAATTCTGGGGGAACATGCTCCCCAACTCACAATTATACAGTCGATACAGGTTTTTTCCCCCATTTTCGCCCCACCCCGCGACAAACAGCTCCTCGAACCTGGCCACGAACAGCCCTCCGCTGAGCTTCCCAGTTTTCTCCAACTAGAGGAAGTCATCCAGGTCCCCTAGCCAGGCCACCATCCCAATTGTCCGCCGGGCAATCAGTAAGGCGAAAGCACATCGGCCTACCTCCCTTCTATCAGCTCCTGCTTCTCCGATATCTCGAAGATCGCCACCATAGGGTCCAGCCTGACTTTCTCCCCCACAATCTTTGTTCGCATCCCGAACACTCCCATCCAGTATCTCTCCAGCTTCTGTGAATTTTTTTTAAAAAAAGTTCACCCTGCATAATGCCTCACTCCACATCTCCCCTCCCAACTCCTCCTCCCACTTCTCCTTGATCCTTAGTACCTGCACATCTCCCAATGATCCATACATGTCCCCAATCCTACCCTCCCCTACCACGTCCGGAAGCAGCAACCGTTCCAACAAGGCATACTTTGGCAGCTTGGGGAACCCTCTCCACACCTTCCGTGCAAAGACCCTTACTTGTAAATACCTAAATTCACTTCCTCTTGGGAGCTCTACCCTCTCCCTCAGCAACCTCTATGCTTGTGAACCTCTCTTCCAAATACTGGCTGGATCCACAACAGGAATCACCCTCCATCCCAACCCACTCTGCTCCCTCTCCCCCTCACAACCGCCTCACCTTCTCCATATTTGCTGCCCAATAATAATGCAGCAAGTTCGGTAACACCAACCCCCCTTCTGCCACTGCCTCTGCACAGGGTCCACTTTACCCTTGGCACTTACGAACCCTGAAATAACTGTATCCAACTTCTGAAAAAAAGGCCTTTTGAACAAAAATCAGGAGGGTTTGAAATATGAATAAGAACCTTGGCAGGACATCCATTTTCACCACTTGGACCTTCCCTGCCAGAGTCAGATGCAACGTGTCCCACCTCTTAAAATCCTCCCTTATCTCCTTCACCAGCTTTGTTAGGTTCCACTTATGCAGCGTCGCTCACTCTCCCATCACCTGGATCCTCAAATACTTGAACCTATCCCTGGTTACCTTGAATGGTAGTGCACCCCCATCCCCCGCTAAATGTAGGGAAAAGCGAAGTGTTCCCGGTGAACGAGTTGGGTCGGCGAGCCAATTTAGGTTGGGTGCCATTTAAGGTGGCAAGAAACCGATTCAGATACCTGGGGATTCAGGTAACGAGGAAATGGGTGATGCTTCACAAATGGAATTGAAGAAAGCTGGTGGAGGAGGCTCGGGAAGATCTCGAGAGGTGGGACACACTGCACATGACTTTGGCAGGGAGGGTCCAAGTGGTGATGAACATTCTGCCGATGTTCCTTAAAGTCTCCTCCCATAATCAACTGATGCATGGCCAAGTCTGGAATCGTTCCCAACAACCCCCTCACAAACCCCACATCATCCCAATTCGGCGCATATACATTCACCAACACCAACGCCGCTCACCATCACATATCTCCCACCTAGGTCCCTCACTTCCTTTGCACTCTCAAACCCCACGACTTTGAGCCAAATCCCGAGGGGAATACCTGGCCCACCCATCCCTTTCTCAACCTGACCTGGTCTTTCATGTGGAGGTGCATCTCCTGCAAAAAGACCACCCCCACCTTCAAACTTCGAAGGTGAACAAAGACCTGAGATCTCTCCACCGGTCCATTGAGCCCTCGCACGTTCCACGTTAGAAGCCTTACTGGAGGCTTACACCTCCATTCCCGTCTACCATCAGCCATTCCTCCTCTTTCGGCTCTATCCCCTCTAATTTCGCCCTGTACCGGGCCCATCCAAGATGGTCCCCTTCTCCGACCCTGGCCACGCTTCTTCTCCAAACCTGCCACATCACATCTCCACCCCCACCCCCCACCCCCCCCCCCCCCCCCCCTCCACTCCCACTCCCCCCTAGGCCATCCCTCATTGCCATCTCCCCCACCTCACTTCCGTTCACCAGCATTACCTGCCAGCATGGCAACTCCTGACCAAAGGCGCCTCCTACTAACCCCCCCCCCCCCCCCCCCCCCCTCCTCTTTGAGGGTCCCCACAGACCTCCCCCTCCCCCACCCAAACAAAGAAACATCCAACACCACAGGTCGCCTCCTCCGGGGGCAAAAAAACACCGCCACACGTATCAGGAGAGGGAGACAGGCATCCCCTTACAAACTTATTACCCCTGTAACAAATAGCCCACCCAGCAAGAATCCTCCACCTAGGAAGAAGATGAAAAAAAAACACCCTCCATCCCCCACTCTATCCGTATCCTCTAAACTCCATAGTGCCGGCTCCCCAGTATCCCAATAAAGTCCCCCCCCCCCCCCCCCCCATTCACAGGTCCGTTTCTCTCTGGCCCATGACAGGATCTTTTCCTTTTCAACAAAACATGTGGAGTCTTAAGATCACTGTCTGTGGTGGCTCCCCTACTCTTGGTTTCTGTCTCAGAGACCTGTGCGCTCTATCCACCTTTGGGGTCTTGTCCAACACCCCTCTGCCACCGGCCCTGCCCTGCCAACATCCTCATGCCTTCCACTCCTTCAGATAGGCCGACAATGCACAGGTTCTGCCTTCTCAACCTGTTCTCTTGCTCTTCTACCTTTGCTCTTAATACCTTGCAAAGGTCTCCCAAGAGCCCCACCTCCACTTCCAATGCCATCACCCGATCTATGGTCCAACATCACCCACTCAATCTCTCAGATCTGTGACCCTTGTGCTTCCAAACACTTCTCAACCCTTTCCATTGAGCCCTTCAGGAGTGCAACAGCCCTTTCGATGGCCTTCGATCGGTCCTCCTGCATCTCTTTTCTTTGGTAACGGAACTCTTCCCTGATGAAACCTATCATCTGCTCCATCTTGGACTTTCCGACCTGCACCTGCCCTTCCCCCTCCACCATCTTTCCAATAACTGCTGCACCACAGGACTCTTCAGCTCCTTGGCCAGGTCCTTCACCGTCTTCTGCCGGGTCTGTAACCAGCAGGCATGCCACACCTGTGGGGAACTTCTCCAACCTTCAACTGCATTTTCCCGCTGAAATGTCTCCTGTTTTGGGGTAAAAAGAGCTTGGTTCTACGCCTTCGAGCGGGAGCTGCCCTGAGTGCGACCACTCACACCATGGCCGCCACCGGAAGTCCTCCAGCCCCCCTCCCCAGTCCGGCGCCTCCTCATCGTCCTCCTCGGGTGTAGCCACATGTTTCCCTCCACCTCCAGCATGTCGCCCTTCTACTGTGCCAGATTGTGGAGGGCACAGCAGACCACCACAAAGCAGGCGACCCTCTGGGAGGTGTACTGCAGAGCACCACCAGAACAGTTGAGGTATCAGAATTGAATTTTGAGGAGTCCGATGCATTGCTTAATGACAGGCCGGGTGGCCGCTTGGGTCTCGTTGTATCTTGTCTTCGCGTTGGCCACCGGTCTCCATACTGGCGTCATTAGCCAGGTTCTCAGCGGGTTCAAGAAGGCAACTCACCACCACCTTCTGTAGGGCAACTAGGGATGCGCAACAAATAGCTTAACCAGGGACACCCACATCCCATAAATGAATAAAAATTGTTTTTTAAAGGGTACCCCTTATTCCCCAAGAGCCAACCAGCCATCCTGGGGTGGAACTCGAAGAAGCTACGGATGTCCGACTTTCCAGGATGTAGCTGTCGTTCATACTCCCTGGGAAGCGTGTACACGAATGCATGATCTTCAGGTGGTGGTCGCACATGAGCTGGATGAGGTGCTGCAGAGCTTGTCCCAGTCGCAGATGGGCATTGCCGAGGCACTGCAGAGCGTGGCCCAGTCACTGAGGAGCATCACCGCGGGCGTCAGCATGCTGGTGCAGATATTGGGGAACCGCTAGGGTTGGCAGAGCCAGATGTTGCCGAGGCAGCCAGGGCTTGAACCAGATGCCCCTTCGTCCCAAGTATAATCCAGGCCCTATAGGCACCGACCAGGAGGAGAGGGCTCTGGGTGTCAAACTGGATGTGTCCCATGGACTGGTAGTGCTGCCTACCTGCTCCCCTGATTTCCACCCCTCTGCTGAGGCTGTGTCTCGAAGTCAGTACAGGGGACAGGGTGGCACAGATATTCATGCACCGCCGATAAGTGAGCCAGGGCCCTCTGGCCTCAGATCCCCCAGAGGACACCTGCCAGGGACATCGAAGGCCACAGGACAAGGTAGGAAGCTTGGATCACTGGGGGGGGGGGCAGCACCATCGGGGGAGTGGGGGATTGTAAAAGACATTAAACACTTTTGTGTAGGGCAGCATGGTGGTGCAGTGGTCAGCACTGCTGCCTCACGGCACCGAGGTCTCAAGTTCAATCCCGGCTCTGGGTCACTGTCCGTGTGGAGTTTGCACATTCTCCCCATGTTTGCGTGGATTTCACCCCCACAATCCAAAGATGTGCAGAGTAGGTGGATTGGCCACGTTAAATTGTCCCTTAATTGGAAAAAATGAATTAGGTACTCATTAAAAAGAAAAAACACTTTTGTGCGCAACCATTATGAGCCTCTGTCACTTTCTTCTTCTGCAATGCGTGCCGACCTCCAAACCCTTGGCCCATTTCTCGAGGCATCTCCCACTCCCCATGGCAATCACCCACCCTCCAGCCGTGGACATGTCCCCGGAGCTGTGTCCCATCCCCTGGATGTTTGGATGTTGGCTGCTGTGTGTGTGATGTTGTCTCCAGCAGTGTTCGAGCACAGTGTCCAGGCATCAAGGTGTGATACGGATTCTAGGCAAAGATTCCAACACCCATGGGAATCCATTTGGTTTGTGTGAAGTGCTCACTTAACCACGATTGCCAATTCTCTATTAGCAATGGCCTTCAATCTCTGCAGTCGGTGGGGGTTTTGGATGGTCAGTGGGGCAGACGGGCAGGGACAAGGGTTACCCCGGAACGGATAAATGAGCCAGGAGTTGGCATGATGGTGCCAGGAGCAGTTGCCCTCCCGGTTGCCTCCCAGCACCTGCACTGTCCTAGGGCAGCCCACCCCTGCGGAGGGTCCCCCACCCCTAGCCGAGAGACTCCCGCAGAGCACTAGGATGGCAAGCCCAGCACCCCCGAGCTCTTTACCTTTGAGCAAAGATGGCTACTCACCTCCTTGGTCCCCACAGAAGCCTTTCCTCCAGGTTCACGTTTTTCAAAAGGAGTACTAATTGGTGCCAGCTTGGCCACTTGCTGAGGAGGCCGCTGAATGAGAGGCCATTGGATATAAGAACATAAGAACTAGGAGCAGGAGTAGGCCATCTGGCCCCTCGAGCCTGCTCCGCCATTCAATTAGATCATGGCTGATCTTTTGTGGACTCAGCTGCACTTTCCGGCCCGAACACCATAACCCTTAATCTCTTTATTCTTCAAAAAACTATCTATTTTTACCTTAAAAACATGTAATGAAGGAGCCTCAACTGCTTCACTGGGCAAGGAATTCCATAGATTCACAACCCTTTGGGTGAAGAAGTTCCTCCTAAACTCAGTTCTAAATCTACTTCCCCTTATTTTGAGGCTATGCCCCCTAGTTCTGCTGTCACCCGCCAGTGGAAACAACCTGCCCGCATCTATCCTATCTATTCCCTTCATAATTTTAAATGTTTCTATAAGATCCCCCCTCATCCTTCAAATTCCAACGAGTACAATCCCAGTCTACTCAACCTCTCCTCATAATCCAACCCCTTCAGCTCTGGGATTAACCTAGTGAATCTCCTCTGCACACCCTCCAGCGCCAGTACGTCCTTTCTCAAGTAAGGAGACCAAAGCTGAACACAATACTCCAGGTGTGGCCGCACTAACACCTTATACAATTGCAACATAACCTCCCTAGTCTTAAACTCCATCCCTCTAGCAATGAAGGACAAAATTCCATTTGCCTTCTTAATCACCTGTTGCACCTGTAAACCAACCTTCTGTGACTCGTGCACTAGCACACCCAAGTCTCTCTGAATAGCGGCATGCTTTAATATTTTATCGTTTAAATAATAATCCCGTTTGCTGTTATTCCTACCAAAATGGATAACCTCACATTTGTCAACATTGTATTCCATCTGCCAGACCCTAGCCCATTCACTTAACCTATCCAAATCCCTCTGCAGACTTCCAGTATCCTCTGCACTTTTCGCTTTACCACTCATCTTAGTGTCATCTGCAAACTTGGACACATTGCCCTTGGTCCCCAACTCCAAATTATCTATGTAAATTGTGAACAATTGTGGGCCCAACACGGATCCCTGAGGGACACCACTAGCTACTGATTGCCAACCAGAGAAACACCCATTTATCCCAACTCTTTGCTTTCTATTAATTAACCAATCCTCTATCCATGCTACTACTTTACCCTTAATGCCATGCATCTTTATCTTATGCAGCAACCTTTTGTGTGGCACCTTGTCAAAGGCTTTCTGGAAATCCAGATATACTACAACCATCGGCTCCCCGTTATCTACTGCACTGGTAATGTCCTCAAAAAATTCCACTAAATTAGTTAGGCATGACCTGCCCTTTACGAACCCATGCTGCGTCTGCCCAATGGGACAATTTCTAACCAGATGCCTCGCAATTTCTTCCTTGATGATAGATTCCAGCATCTTCCCTACTACCGAAGTTAAGCTCACTGGCCTATAATTTCCTGCTTTCTGCCTACCTCCCTTTTTTAAACAGTGGCGTCACGTTTTCTAATTTCCAATCCACCGGGACCACCCCAGAGTCTAGTGAATTTCGGTAAATTATCACTAGTGCATCTGCAATTTCCCTAGCCATCTCTTTTAGCACTCTGGGATGCATTCCATCAGGGCCAGGAGACTTGTCTACCTTTAGCCCCATTAGCTTGCCCATCACTCCCTCCTTAGTGATAACAATCCTCTCAAGGTCCTCACCTGTCATAGCCTCATTTCTATCAGTCGCTGGCATGTTATTTGTGTCTTCCACTGTGAAGACCGACCCAAAAAACCTGTTCAGTTCCTCAGCCATTTCCTCATTTCCCATTATTAAAACTCCCTTCTCATCCTCTAAAGGACCAATATTTACCTTAGCCACTCTTTTTTGTCTTATATATTTGTTAAAATTTTACTGTCTGTTTTTATATTCTGAGCAAGTTTACTCTATCTTACTCTTCTTTATAGCTTTTTTAGTAGCTTTCTGTTGCCCCCTAAAGATTTCCCAGTTCACTAGTCTCCCAGCAATCTTTGCCACTTTATATGCTTTTTCCTTCAATTTGATACTCTCCCTTATTTCCTTAGATATCCACGGTCGATTTTCCCTCTTTCTTCCGTCCTTCCTTTTTGTTGGTATAAACCTTTGCTGAGCACTGTGAAAAATCGCTTGGAAGGTTCTCCACTGTTCCTCAACTGTTCCACCATAAAGTCTTAGCTCCCAGTCTACCTTAGCTAGTTCTTCTCTCATCCCCTTGTAATCTCCTTTGTTTAAACACAAAACACTAGTATTTGATTTTACTTTCTCACCCTCCATCTGTATTTTAAATTCCACCATATTGTGATCGCTCCTTCCGAGAGGATCCCTAACTATGAGATCATGAATCAATCCTGTCTCATTACACAGGGCAAGATCTAGGACCGCTTGTTCCCTCGTAGGTTCCATTACATACTGTTCTAGGAAACTATCGCGGATACATTCTATAAACTCCTCCTCAAGGTTGCCTTGACCGACCTGGTTAAACCAATCGACATGTAGATTAAAATCCCCCATGATAACTGCTGTACCATTTCTACATGAATCAGTTATTTCTTTGTTTATTGCCTGCCCCACCATAATGTTACTATTTGGTGGCCGATAGACTACTCCTATCAGTGACTTTTTCGCCTTACTATTCCTGATTTCCACCCAAATGGATTCAACCTTATCCTCCATAGCACCGATGTCATCCCTTACTATTGCCCGGATGTCATCCTTAAATAACAGAGCAACACCACCTCCCTTACCATCCACTCTGCCTTCCGAATAGTTTGATACCCTCGGATATTTAACTCCCAGTCGTGACCATCCTTTAACCATGTTTCAGTAATGGCCACTAAATCATAGTCATTTACGATGATTTGTGCCATCAACTCATTTACTTTATTCCGAATACTACGAGCATTCAGGTAAAGTACACTTATGTTGGTTTTTTTACCTCTGTTTTGAATCTTAACATCTCCAGTTTTATTCCTTTTGTTATTACTGGGCCTATTCACTGAGCTCCCCTCAGTCACTGTACCTTGTACTGTCACCCTTTTAGATTTTTGACTATGTCTTCTCTGCCTTGCACTTTTCCCCTTATTTCCTTTTGCTTCTCTCCCTGTTTTACTACCTTCCAACTTCCTGCATCGGTTCCCATCCCCCTGCCACATTAGTTTAAATATGGGGTGGTTCCCATTAATTGTATGGAAATTGGGCTTAAGTGGTTTCTCTCCTCGCTACTGCGAGATCCCGATTTGCCTACGGGAGCGGGCCGTTACATCACAAACTGCGGGGCGCATGGCGCGCTTCTCGTTTTTGGCTTTTCCCATTGTTCACTGGCCTCATTTCACTTGAGCGAGGAGTAACGAGGCCAGAAGATCTCACCCTGTGTGTCCGAATCATTGGTAGATTGAATCAAGCAACAAGTTCCTTCACTGTTTGTAATAGATAAGAGTATAAACTATACTCAACTAGCCCATGCTTGCAAACTCCAAAACAAAATGTCTGCTGTTAGATATGATTCCATTAATGGGCAGCTGAATACTTGAGTGCGCTAATAATGACACCAACAACCAATTTAAGATAATCAGTCGAGCTCACCAATGTGGCTCATTTATACTTGCTGGACACACATTCAAGTGCAGTGACTCATTCTCTGCAAACAAAAGGAATATGTTCAAGCCTTGTGCCTGGTTCGAATTACTCAGAAACATTGTTTTCTCCATGGCAACACCTCAGCCGATGAGAATCAACTTGCCAACCAATCTCCCTTTCTCCAGTGGTATGGAGTGTGATCGTTTGAAATTTGATACTCCTGAGTTTGTACCAAGTAGTGCAAGACAAAAAGCTTCAGCAACATGTCTCTCTTTTCAACAAAATCCAACATCATTGCTTTTGTGACGTTGAGATTGACTATTCCAATGCTCTCCTGTTTGATAATTCTCCTGCGAAATGCCCTGTGTTATTTTCCATGTTAAGGGCACTGTAAAAATGCATGTTGTTGTTGGCATTAACACCGAATATAAACTGATGCACTCTGACAGTTATTTTATTTTTATATATATATATATATATATATATACACAAGGGACAGTGGTTAGCACTGTTGCCTCACGGCACCGAGGACCCGGGTTCGATCCGGCCCCGGGTCACTGTCTGTGTGGAATTTGCACATTCTGCCCGTGTCTGCGTGGGTCTCACCCCCACAACCCAAAGATGTGCAGGGTAGATGGATTGGCCACCGCTAAATTACCCCTTAATTGGAAAAAAAAGAATTGGGTACTCTATATTGAAAATATATATATAAACATGAATTTTGACAAATCCAGGGACATAATAGAAGCTCCTGTAATTGTACACACAGAAGTTTGCAGCTCTCCACAACACTAGCTGAGGTGTTCATCGATCCATTTTAAAGGTGTTGCATCTGTTTGCTAGCCATTGCACTGTACCTTTTTTAAAAATTAGTTTACAGGATGTGGGCGTCGCTGGCTCGGCCAGAATGTATTGCTCGTGAGAAGGTGGTGGTGAGCTGCTGCCTTGAACCGCTGCAATTCCTGAGGTATAGGTACATCCACAGTGCTGTTTGGGAGGGAGTTCCGGAATTTTGACCAGCAACGATGAAGGAACAGTGATATATTTCCAAATCAGATTGTTAGTGACTCTGAGGGGAACTTCCAGTGTTCCCAGATATCTGCTGCCCTGTCCTTTTACATGATAGCGATTATGGGGTTTGGGAGCTGAATCCGGGATCCTGTTATTGGGACAATGCCTTCACTCACCCTCTGTTTTTTGTTGAAGTACAAACTGGAGAAAGATGAGCTGCAGAGTCGGACTCTGAACCTCTCTGTGTGGCACAGTGATCACTTTGGACGCAACCTCTTCCTGGGAGAGGTGGAGATCTCACTTGAAACATGGGATTGGAGCAATACCAAACCTACTTCCTACATCCTACATCCACGGGTAAGATATTGTACCTGTCCTCCTGCACACATTCACTTACAAAATATTGTCCCATTCCCTGTATACAGTTATATTTACAACATAAGGACTAAGAAACAGCCATTCATCGCAAACAAAAAAGCTTCTCCTTCCAACAGAGCAGACATGATGTTCACTGTCATGGGGTATGCTAATGCTGAGCCTGCACATTGTACAGCAGTTAATGTTCGTATTCCTAGCTGATATTCTTGATCTCTGAGTATTAAACACGTTAGAGAAAATTTACCAATTGGTTGAAACACGTAAAGTTAATGTAATTAATTAGAAACAGAAAAATAGTATGATGTTTGATTCATGTTCATTTAGTGACTTGTCCCATTCATCAGTTGTGCTTGTAGTGCAAAGATGTACTGTAGTGCAAAGCAGTCAAATGGCCCAGATTTTCCTGTAATGGTGAGATTGGTGATGAAACTACCTCCCACCATCCAAACAGAAAATCTTGATGATCACTCACACCCAATCTCCTGCAGTCCTAGAATCATACAATCATAGAATTTACAGTGCAGAAGGAGGCCACTAGGCCCGTCGATTCTGCATCGGCCCTTGGAAAGAGCACCCCTTAAACCCACACCGCCACACTCGCCCCCCCCCCCCCCCCCCCCCCCCCCCCCAACAACCTTTTTTTTTTGGACACAGAGGGCAATTTTAGATGGCCAATCCACTTAACCTACACGTCTTTGGACTGTGGGAGGAAACCGGAGCACCCGGAGGAAACCCACGTTAGACATGGGGGAGAACGTGCAGACACTGACCCAAGCTGGGAATCTGGAGTTGTGAAACAACCACTCTACTACCATGTCACCCTAATCTGCCACCTTAACGTGAACAGGAGGAGTAGAGACAGAGGACACTCCTGCCTTGTGCTCTTATTCAATTAGAAATACCGCTAGCTCGAAGCATTAGTGTGTATACTGGCCGTAGGGGCCCCATACTGCAGCCAAACCCACAAAATGAACTTCTGCCCAAGACTAAATTTACTAAGGACCTGAAAAAGGTGTTCCTACTCTACCCTATCAAATGCCTTTTCAGCATCCATGGACACAATCACTTCTGGTTCGGAAACTGGAGAGGGGGAAAGGACAATATTTAATATCCACCGTATATTAGCCGATAGTTGCTGATGCTTAACAAAGCATGCCTGGTCGTCCACTATCCTCTCCGGGACACAGGGCTCCACTCACAGTACCGACCTTAGCTAATAGTTTGACGTCAATGTTGAAAAGAGATATGCGTCTATATGACCCACATTCCATGAAGTAGTTTTCCTTCTTCAAAATGATAGAGATAGAGGCCTGTGTAAGTGTAAGGACAATAAATCATTAAACAGATCCACGGGGCAGCATGGTGACACAGTGATTAGCACTGCTGCCTATGGCGCTGAGGACCCGGGTTCGAATCCCGGCCCTGGGTCACTGCCCATGTGGAATTTGCACATTCTCCCCATGCCTGCGTGGGTTTCACCCCCACAACCCAAAGATGTGCAAGATAGGCGGATTAACCATGCTAAATTGCCCCTTAATTGGAAAAAATAATTGGGTACTCTAAAATTATTTTTAAAAAAACATATGAAATCCATATATCCAGTATTAATGGCATTAACTGGCTCGCGAACTTCTTGTAAAATTCAATGGGAAACGCAGTACAGATGTAACAGCCACAGCACCACTAGAGGGCAGCATCAGAGACGGGTATAAAGGGTCCGACCCAAGGGAGGATCCGCCTCTTTCAGAAGGCCCGCAGCCCGCGTGTCTGCCGACTCCGCCTCTGCCCGACACGTGCGACTCATGGGGGCCGCCATCTTGGCAATTCTCCCCCACGCGCCCGGCCATGTGCGAGTCATGGGGGCCGCCATCTTGGATGCCATCTTCCTCGCTTCCCGCCATGTGCAATCCACGGGGGTGACCATCTTGGACGCCATCTTCTTCATCACCCGCCACGTGCGATCAACGGGGGCCGCCATCTTGGCCATCGACCGAACCGAACCTCGACGACTACGATCTCAGCGGACAGTCATCACGGGGCCACTCCAGCACTGCTGATTGAGCCGCTGACTACCTGCAACTCAACGCGGTCATGCTGGACCAGTCGCGTCCGAAGCACCTCCAGAGCTCGATGATGTCCGTTAAAATCAACGGGTACAGGACAACATGCCTCTTCGACTGCGGGAGCACCGAGAGCTTCGTACATCCTGACCTCGTAAACCGCTGTTCACTCCCTATCTTCCCTGCACGGCAAACTATCTCCCTCGCCTCGGGCTCACACTCAGTCCACATACAAGGGCGCACCGTCGCGACCCTAACGATTCAGGGCGCCAGCTACTCTAATTTCCAGCTGTACGTACTCCCCGAACTCTGCGCCCCACTCTTACTCGGGCTCGATTTCCAATGCAACCTCAAGAGCCTCACACTCAGCTTCGGCGGACCCCTACCTCCACTCACTATCTGCAGTCTAGCGACTCTGAAAATCGATCCCCCTCCCCTCTTCGCTAACCTCACGGTTAACTGCAAACCCGTAGCCACTCGCAGCAGGCGGTACAGCCTGAAGGACAGGGTATTTATTAGAACCGAGATCCAGCGGCTCCTTCGTGAGGGAGTCATAGAGGCCAGTAACAGCCCCTGGAGAGCTCAGGTGGTGGTCGTCAAGACCGGGGAAAAGTTCCGAATGGTAGTCAATTATAGCCAAGCCATTAACCGGTTCACGCACCTCGATGCGTACCCCCTCCCCAGAATTGCAGACATGGTCAACCAGATCGCCCAGTACCGCATATTCTCCACGGTGGATCTGAAGTCTGCTTACCACCAGCTCCCAATCCGCCCGGAGGACCGCCACTACACGGCGTTCGAGGCAGATGGCCGCCTCTTCCACTTCCTCCGGGTTCCCTTTGGCGTCACGAATGGGGTCTCGGTGTTCCAACGAACAATGGACCGAAAGGTAGACCAGAACGGGCTGCGGGCCACGTTTCCTTACTTGTACAATGTCACCATCTGCGGCCATGATCAGCAGGACCACGACGCCAACCTCCACCGATTTCTCCAAACCGCCCAGAAACTCAATCTCACTTACAATACGGAGAAATGCGTTTTCCGCACTAACAGACTAGCCATCCTCGGCTATGTCATGGAAAACGGAGTCCTGGGCCCCGACCTGGACCGTATGCGCCCCCTCTTACAACTCCCTCTCCCTCATTGTCCCAGGGCCCTCAAGAGGTGCCTGGGATTCTTCTCCTATTACGCCCAGTGTGTCCCCCAGTATGCGGACAAAGCCCGCCCACTATTTAAGACCACACTCTTCCCACTGTCAGCTGAGGCCCACAAGGCCTTCAACTGCATCAAGGAGGACATCGCCAAAGCCGCAATGCGGGCGGTCGATGAATCCGTCCCCTTTCAGGTGGAGAGCGACACCTCAGAGGTAGCTCTCGCCGCTACTCTGAATCAGGCAGGGAGACCAGTCGCCTTCTTTTCCCGAACCCTCTCCGCTTCGGAACTTCGACACTCCTCAGTCGAAAAGGAAGCTCAAGCCATTGTGGAAGCCGTAATTCACTGGAGGCACTACCTCGCAGGTAGGAGGTTTACCCTCATCACCGACCAAAGATCGGTTCCCTTAATGTTTGATAACTCGCAAAGGGGCAAAATTAAAAATGATAAAATCTTGCGGTGGAGGATCGAACTCTCCACCTGTAATTACGATATCGTATATCGACCAGGGAAGCTCAACGAGCCCCCAGATGCCCTGTCCCGCGGCACGTGCGCCAGCGCGCAAGATGACCGCCTGAAGGCTATCCACAATGACCTCTGCCACCCGGGGGTCACCCAGCTCGCCCACTACGCCAAAGCCCGAAATCTGCCTTTCTCCACCGAGGAGGTAAAAGCAATCACCAGGGATTGCCCGATGTGCGCGGAGTGCAAACCGGACTTCTATAGACCAGACAAGGCCCACCTGGTAAAGGCTTCCCGGCCCTTTGAACGCTTGAGCATCGATTTCAAAGGGCCACTCCCCTCGACCAATCGAAACGTGTACTTTCTGAACGTCATCAACAAATTCTCCCGCTTCCCGTTTGCTATCCCGTGCCCCGATATGACCTCCCACAAGTCATCAGAGCCCTGCACAGTATCTTCACCCTGTTCGGCTTCCCCAGCTACGTACACAGCGACAGGGGTTTGTCCTTCATGAGCGACGAGCTGCGTCAGTACCTGCTCGACAAGGGCATCGCCTCGAGCAGGACTACCAGCTACAACCCCAGGGGGAACGGGCAGGTGGAGAGCGAGAACGCGACGGTCTGAAAGACCGTCCTACTGACCCTCCGGTCCAGGAATCTCCCGACCTCCCATTTGCAGGAGCTCCTCCCCGACGCGCTCCATGCGATTAAGTCCTTCCTATGCACCGCCACCAGCCAGACCCATCACGAACGACTATTTGTTTTCTCTAGGGGCACTACCACGGGGGCTTCGTTCCCGTCCTGGTTGAGGACACCAGGCCCGGTTCTCCTCTGGAAGCACGTCCGGGCACACAAACCGACCCACTAGTAGAGAGAGTGCTACTGCTTCATTCGAACCCCCAATACGCCTTCATTGAATACCCCAACGGCTGTCAGGACACCGTTTCCCTCCGGGACCTGGCACCTGCAGGATCCACCACCCCACCGCTTAGGTACCCCTCTCACTACACCCCACCCAACCCCCCGCGCCTATAGGTCCCCTGCCCATGCTCGGCACCCCCGCGCCCATAGGTTTCCTGCGCCTTCATCGCCCGTCGCACCGGTCAGGAATGACGCTCGGGCCGAAACACCCCTGGAGCCCACCCTCATACCCACACCGATCGTCACCACCCAGCCAACCGAAGAGGCTGCAACCCCGGTGCTACGCCGATCCCAAAGAACAACTCGGCCACCAGACCGACTCAACTTGTAGACCTGTCACCCCCGCCGGACTTGATTTTTTTTACAGGGGGTGAATGTGGTGAATTCATACTGTATTGTAATTCACACTGTATTGCATTGCATTGTATTATGTCCTTGTGGGCTCTGTATGTGAGCCGTTGCGCGGCTCTGCCCGTGGGGGGAGATGAGGAGCTTGTACAGGGCTCCACCCTTGGCTCCGCCCATGGCTCCTCCCACTACCGGAAGTATAAAGTGCTGCAGCCGTAAGCCTGCTCTCCGTTCCTCTGGTCGCAGGCAAGCTCAGTTGTAAGACTATTAAAACCACAGTTTGCTTCCAGTCGTGTCTCTAGTGAATTGATGGTCACATCAATGGCCTCCTGCTACGCAATGCGCAGATTGTGATTCCGGCCACTTTCCGCACCGAGGTGCTACATAAAATTCATGAAGGCCACGTAGGCATTGAGAAATGCAAAAGGCGAGCACGACAGGCTGTGTACTGGTCTGGCATGAATCAAGACATAGCGGACATGATCATGACATGTGACACCTGTCAAAGACATCAACCCGCACAGTGCAAAGAACCACTGCAGCAACACAAACTCACAATGGCGTCGTGGACAAAAGTTGGCATTGGCCTATTTCATGCCGCAGGGCATGATTACGTCCTGATCATGGACTTTTACTCAAACTATCCGGAGGTACTGAAACTCCCTGATCTCACGTCTTCATCTGTCATCAAGGCCTCCCAGGAGGCATTCTCGCGACATGGAATCCCGCGCAAGGTCTGTCGGATAATGGACCCTGCTTCGCGAGCTGGGAATGGAAAGAGTTCTCAGACAGCTACAGCTTTCGGCATGTAACATCCAGTCCGCGCTACCCACAGTCAAATGGGAAAGTGGAAAAAGGTGTCCACAGCATTAAACGACTCATTAGCCAGGCAACAGATTCATGCTCGGAGATTAACCTAGCGCTGTTATCCTACCGAGCAACCCCATTGAGCTCAGGACTGTCGCCAGCGCAGATGCTGTTCGGCAGGGACATCCGGACAACCCTACCAGCAATACAATTCCGAGACCCCGACAGTGCTCTGGTCATCGACAAAATGCAGGTACTACGGTCCAAAAAAAAACAATACTACGATCAACATGTGATCCCACTCAAGCCACTGACAGTAGGCGACATCGTCAGGATCAGGGACCCAGAAGGCGGATGGTCTGACCCAGCCACGATGATCAGGCAGGAGGCACCGCAGTCCTACATTGTCAAATCATCAGCGGGAGTACTTTTTCGCCGTAACTGCCGCGATCTGTTAGTGATTCGACCTACAACGCCGGTGTTTCCCACACTGGACTTGACCAAGTCCACAGGACGTTCCTCGCCACACAACGCCAGACAATACTCTTGATGACATCAAACCATCATCCCTACCACCACCGTTAAGACGCTCCAGCAGAAGCCGTAAGGCACCTGACCGGCTAGATTTGAAACGACACTTCAACACACGCACAAGACGAATATGGACATTTCTCACGATGGACTCAACACAGTTAATTGTTTCTGTATTACTTTTATCATTTTCACAGTGTGCAGATTTCCATATTCTCACCATTTGTTATGTACAGTTTTCTTGAGGCCAGTCGAGAAAACATGTCAAATAAAAGGTGGGGGTGTCATGATCTGTACATCTGCACATACACCAGGGACTACAGACAGATGTAACAGCCACAGCATCACTAGAGGGCAGCATCAGAGACGGGTATGAAGGGTCCAGCCCAAGGGAGGATCCGCCTCTTTCAGAAGCACAGGGCTAGTGAGCAGCAGCAGACAGAGACAGCTCAGCATAGGCAGTTTACCTTAGCTTCACTAGTCATACCTCTTGACTGTATTACATCTAGTTGAGCTCTGGAAACAGAACAAACCCTCTGAATAAAGTATTTGTATCAACTGGAAGTCTACAATCTTTATTCAGACTTGGAGAATAACATACCCCTCATCTCTGGAATCAACCTAGTGAACCTTCTGTGAACTGTCTCCAGTGCCGCTATTTCTTTCCAAAATAGGGGGACCAGAACTGTACACAATATTCCAGATGCGGTCTCACCAATGCCTTGTGTAGATGCAACAACACTTCCTTACTGTTATACTCTATTCCTTTAGCTATAAATGCCAACATTTAATTAACTTTCTTTATTATCTGCTGTACCTGCAGGCTAGTTTTCTGTGACTGATGAACGAGGACCCCCAGATATCTCTGCATCGGAGCACCCCGAAGTATCTCCCCATTTAGATAATAACGTTGCCTACCCCTTTGGCTCAACGGCTGCTGTTCCTCCCCCCATCTCACTCCCATTAGTTATCTGAATTTAATGCTAGCGGGGCAGTGTCATGTCCCGTCCCGTCCCCCCACCCCCCCCCCCGTTAGATAAATCGTCCGCCCCAGGGATAAAACATACATCATAAATTAGTACCCCAACAAAACTGAATTCCCAACAGGGGATCATAGAATCCCTACAGTGCAGAAGAAGGCCATACGGCCCATCAAATCTGCATCAACCCTCTGAAAGAGCACCCTATCTAGGCCCACTTCCTGTCCTATCCCTGTAACCCCACCTAACCCTTGGACATACAGGACAATTTAGCATAGCTAATCCACCTAACCTGTACATTTTGGACTGAAGGAGGAAACTGGAATACCGGAGGAAACCCACGCAGACACGGAGAGAATATGCAAACTCCACACAGACAATCGCCCAAGGTCTGAATCAAACCTTGGACCGTGGGGTTGTGAGGTAGCAATGCTAACCACCGAGCTACCAGGCCAATATATCATTCCAACTATAATACTTGAGACAGCACTTCTCATAGCAGTTAGCCCCTCACCAATAAA